>NW_006159708.1:1107583-1164248 GCF_000334495.1 Tupaia belangeri chinensis | reverse complement strand
TTTTTTTTTCGGAGAGATTTTTGCTATAGGGCATGTGCGCTCGCCAGACAGGCAGAGAGAGACATAGAGACAGAAAGCGAGAAATCACCCCACAGGGGGGATGGTCACGCCACAATCCCTTCTCCATTCTCCTCTCGGGATCTTGGGCATGCACGCACATGTGCCCGATGTGAGTTTTAAGCCACCTGGTCCAGGACGCAAATCGCGGTCGGCTATGTGGGAGTTCAGCGACATAGCCATTACGCTAACCACTGGTTCCCGGTATCTAGCTCTCTTAACCCCTGGGCCATGACCTGGCTCTATACTAAATGATTTATAATAAATTATAAATGTAATATTTGAAACTCTTTATGTTAAATTATAACCCATATATTCTAAGTAGCCAAGTAAAGAGGTTATTTCTCACTTTTAAACACTTAACAGACTACATTTCCATTAAAAATGAGGCATGTATTTATGATGTTCTAGGGAAGAGATTTAGTTCCTTCTTTCTGGTTGTTTCTAATTTTCACAAAATAATTAGAGGGAGTATAACAGGAAAGATTCTAAACTGAAACAAAATGGGCAGGGCTAGAATATTGTTTCTGCTTCTTCTTAGCTGTGTAAGGTGGTCCAGGTTCTCTCTGTTCTTGATTTTCCATCTATAGAATGAAGATGATAACTTTATCTATTTCTTGTGGTTGATGTGAGCATTATTTAAACTTATGTATATGAAACACTTAAAACAGTGCCTAGCATATTATAAGCTATCATAAGAGTTTACTATTTTTACCTAATTATATAGCATAATTTTGTAGCTATCTCATTATATAGAATACTTTTAGGGGAAAACAGGCTATTATGCTGGGTAGCCAAATAATTGGTTTGCTTATTACTAAACTCTTTGGCTATAGAAAAACAAAAGAAGTTTTTCTACTACCTCCTTTGACTGTTTCTTCTAAAAAAAAAAAAAAAAATTGAAATAATATATTGAATTTACATTGAAAACTCAGCAGGTGGTTTCTCCTCTCAGGATCTTGAGCACGCATGCACACACGCCTTTTTTTTTTTTTTTTTTTTTTTTTCCGTTATGGAAAATTTCGAGCATATATACTGTATAACACTACCCTTGGAATTTTAGTAGCAAAAATCTATTCTCATTTGAAATGGAAAAGGCAATGTCAGTTTTATGTTCTTTAGTTGTACACAGTATTTTGGGGGTTGAACAATTGAGTACAAATCAGTCACCATTGTAAAATATTTGTAACATTAATACATGTTTCAGATTAATCAAGTTTCTCTTTGAGTATGCCAATAGTAGGTAGGCAGTTAATAAGATAATAACACACTGGAATTAAAAATTGGGATTCTGGGAAGCAGCAGATGGTGTTATGGTTATGTTGCTGGACTCCTATGTAGTTGACGATGGTTTGAGTCCCAGATCTGGTGGCTTAAAACTCACGCTGGACACACATGCATGCATGTTCAAAATCCCAAGAGCAGAATGGGGGACGAGGGTTTGCGGTGTAGCCATCTCCCCTGAGTGATGATTTCTTACTTTTCTCTCTCTCTCTGTTTCTCTGGCTAGCACATGTGCCCTATAGCAAAAATCTCTCTTAAAAAAATATTGGGATTCCAATATTGTGTTTATTAAGATGGTATTTTTATATAAACATTGGTTTAGTTAAATCTGTATGTTTGACTTGAAATCTTAGAAACTGCCTTTTATTATTAAATGGATGATGAATACTTGGAAATATGCTAGTAGGTATGAATAAACCACTTACCTTTTTTTGTAAGGGAATGTTTGAACAGAGTGATTCTTTTATTCTATGCCTATATTTGGAGACTGGACTAACTCTAAAAATTTCTGGTATTTCTGTTCTCAGTTTTAATGTAGCTACAATAATAGTTTTTTAATATTATTCCATTTTCATTTTTAATATTGCTTATTGTGTCTTAATATAGTATGCTATATCACATTTTTAATACATTTTTGAACAAATGTCACTGTTATATTAATTTCTGACAGTATCTGCAAGTATCTTCTTTGTTCTTTGAAGCAGAAAATTATAATGTTATGAAGATTGGATAGAGACCAGTATGCCTACTTTAGGAGCAACTGATTTAGAGCTAAAATAGACTTTATTGTATTCTTTGACTCAGAGAAAGGTATCTAGATGAATACAAGTCTAAAAATACTCAATTTAAATTGCTAACATTTCTCTAATTTGAAATTTATTGATATGTATACATGCCTTTTTCAGATTTGAAATTCTCTTTTCTATCCTGCTGTACCAAGCATTATTAAGGCAACTTCCTTTTATTCACTTTAATAAGGCTTAAGATAACACAGATATTTTTAAGGTACAATTTAGTCTAATAATATTTGCTAATACCAGCATTGACTGTGTGCTACACATTTCTAAACATGTAATGTGTAGAGTTTATTTAACCCTCACATAAGCATATGACAATTGTATTGTTCTTTCCCCCATTTTTTAAAAAAGAATTATCTTATATAACTTTATTCTTTTATTTATTTATTTAAATTTGACAGGAGAGGGAGAGAGAGAGAGAAAGAGAGAAAGTGAGGAAAGCAAGCTGTCAGGTCCGATATTTGAACCGCAGTTGGCCATGTGGGAGTTCATAGCCTTTAACCACTACTCCACCTGCCAACCCTTTCCCTCCCCATTTTTATAGATGAGAAGTTAAATTAGGAAGAGGTAAATAATTTGTCTAAGGTCACATAATAGTAAATATGGATGCTATGGGCACTATGGTATAATATAGGCATTCCGACTTCAGGATCCATGTTTCTAACTATTTTGTATTCAGAGTACCTAAATAAAAATGGATGCCAAGGCACAAACTAAAAGCTTATGTTTACAAAAGAGCTTTTTATATTTTCAGTCAGGGGGCTGGCAGATGGCGTAATGGCTATGTTGCTGGACTCTTGACATAGTTGACCACAGTTTGAGTTCCAGACCTCGTAGATTAAAACTCACACTGTGTGTGTGTGTGTGTGTGTGTGTGTTTGTGTGTGTCCAAAAATCCCAAGAGGAGAATAGAGGAGAAGGAATTGCGGCTTGGCCATCTCCCCTGGGGGGTGATTGCTGGCTCTCTGTCTTTCTCTGTCTCTCTGGCAAGCGCAGGTACCATATAGCAGAAATTTCTCTCAGAAAAATTCGTTTCAGGTATATTCAGAAAAAGCATGGATTCAAACTGAAGTACAAAAGTTCTATTTGTAATAGCAAAATGCTGATAAGAAATGATTAGTAATAGGCAATTGAGTGATTGGTGTTACCACAATTTATTCAGCCATAAATAAAGTGCTTTAGGGACCAGCAGTTAGTGTAATGGCTATATTACTGAACTCCCATATAGTCGACCACGGTTCGAGTCCTGGACCCAGTGGCTTAAACTCAGGCTGGGCCCGTGTACATGCGCGTGCATGCCCAAGATCCCGAGAGGAGAATGGAGGAAAAGGGATTAAAGGGATTGTGGCATGGCCATCCCCCCTGGGAGGTGATTTCTTGCTTTCTGTCTCTCTGTCTCTGTCTTTCTGGTGAGCGCACCACACCCCATAGCAGAAACCTCTTCAAATAAATAAATAAATAAGAGTACTCTACAGCTTTACAAAGGAATCATGATCTCTGTACAATTTAGAGTGATTTTGAGAATATAAAAATTGGTCTGTAGTGTTTTCTTCTGTTTAAAGAGTGGAATGATAGTGGCAATGAAAGAATAAACCAAATTAATAAAAGTTGTTACCTATGAAAAGGGGGAGAATGAATGGAAACTAGATCTTTTAGAATGTGTTATCTGTTTTATATTTTAGAGTTAGGAGCTATGTAAATGTCTTATATTATTTTAAAAAGATACAGAGAAAGGGGTTACTAAAGGTAAAAGCCAGAATGAAACATTTGAATCTAACTATTATGCTGTGGCACAGTTATTTAAGAAGAATGTTTCAAGTAACTTTAATACATAGTATTTTACATGTATCACTGCCCTCCTTTGGTATAACGTTGGATATAACAAAGACAAAACAGGGGCAGCAGGTGACTGGATAAGGTGCTGGATCCTACATAGCTGACATCATGGTTTAAGTCCTGAGCCTGGCAGGAACATGTGTACATGTTTCTGGAACATGTGTATATGTTTCTAACCACAAATACACTTTTTTTTTTTTTTTTTTTTTTTTTTTGTGATGAGGACATTTAACATCTTCTCTTAGCTCTTTTGAATTATACAGCTCATTTTTATTAACTCTTGTAAAAGTCAATTAAGGGCCAGCCCATGGCCTGGTGGTTAAAGTATTTGGATCCTACATGTCAGAGTCCATGGTTCAAGTCCCCTGCATGGCCTTAAAAACACATCATATACATGTGCATGCACCTCCACATCTCAAAAAGGTGAAGGAGAAGGGATTACAGCATGACCATGCTCCATGGAGGGGGTGGGGATCCTTTCTCATTTTCTGTTTCTGTCTCTGGTGAGTACACATACCCTTTACGAATTTTTAAAAGGCCAGGTAAAGGGGCCTGCAAGTGGTGTGGTGGTTAAGATGTTGTACTCCACCTGGCTAATTGTGGTTCAGGTCCTGGACCTGGAGGCTTGATTTCTCACTCCCATCTCTGGTGAGTGTATGTGTCCTGTAGCATATTAAAAATAATAATGATGATAAATTTAGAAATTTAAATAGTAATTTTTTTTTTTTTTTGGAGAGGTTTTTGCTATAGGGCACGTGCGCTTGCCAGACAGACAGAGAGAGACAGAGGGATAGAAAGCGAGAAATCACCCCCCTGGGGGGATGGCCACGCCGCAATCCCTTCTCCTCCGTTCTCCTCTCGGGATCTTGGGCACGCACGCACACGCACCCGACGTGAGTTTTAAGCCACCGGGTCCGGAACGCAAACCGCGGTTGACTACATGGGAGTCCAGCGACATAGCCATTACATTAACTGCTGGTCCTCTGATAATTCCTTTTTAAAAAGACAGTTAAAATTTTTCTTTACTCACAATAGAGCGCATGTATGCTGGGGTTGGGGGAAGAAAGTCAGACAGACACACAGACGGCAGGGGACATGACAGGCAGAAGGAAGAAGTAGCGCCCTTTGCAGGGTCTGATCCCACCCAGTCCTCCTCCTCCAGTGATCCATGCTGTTAGATCCTAGACAGTCGCATATGTGGTCTCGAGTGTCTCACACTGAAATCACCCTGTGACCTGGCTTTAGCAGCACACTCCCATTGTGCTAACCAGCCCTGAAGCCTCTTTGCTGTCTCTATGAGTGTAATGCTTTCTAGGGGTTCTTTTTTAAAGTGCTAGGGTTAAGAATTATATTAAGAATATAATACCTATGTTATCACAGTATGATTTAATATAATTTCATGCAAGATGTATAGCTATGTCTAACTATTCTACAGCCTATAGAAAATTGAAATGTCAATAAATTATCTTCTATAAGTGTGTCTAGTGCCAGAATATTGCACATCTCATGTACTTGTTTGTATTCTCAAATTTGACATGTGATAATTAATTTAGTGCACTGTTTATTACCTGTGTTTTACACGAGGCAATGACTTGCAGCATTAGAGTATTATAATCTATTTTTTTGGTTTTAGGTTGTGGAAAATGCTCTTAAAGTGAACCCAGTATTGGGCCCGCAAATGTTTCAACCAATTTTACCCTGTGTTTTCAGGAGTATTATAGAAGGGGAGGTAAGATTTTTCTTAGCATTCTAAATACAGTATTAGGCTCTAGGGGTCTAGTTTTAATTATTCTCCTTTAATAGAAAAATGCGTTTCTTCACTCCTGTTAGTATAAAAGGAGAAAGCTTTCCTTATAATTTTTGTCATTAAATGAAATACATTTTCATGGTAGTTACACAACTCCACTCTTCCTGTCTTTACATAGCAAAGTAGAGATTTCATTTCCTCTTTGATATATCTTTCACTCATATGTACATGTATACAAAATGATTTGAAATAGAGGAATGGTTAGTGATTTGATTCCAATACTTGAGAATATGAAGGGAAAAATAGTGCTGGTACTGTTGTAGACTAAATGTATGAAATCATTGGTTATTTCCCAAATCCAGCTCTTAAATAGATTTGTGTAACTGTTTGTTAGAAGCACTTAATGTAATGTAGACATACCATTAATAAATACATTTGCCTTTGTTGTATATGTGTATTACCCAGAATACATATATAGCTTATGTAAATATTCATATGTAAATATTCATATAGTCTATTTCGTATATATATTTAGTATATTGGTTAGAACCCAGGCAATATTGATAATTTGTTATGAAAAGAAGCAGAATGAAGGAGAATATTGTTATTTTATATCCGTCTTGGTTGTAACCATGTCAAAAATTATTTCTAATTGCTTATGCTTGTACCTTAACACAATTTTACATGTGCTGTGATTTTATTTGTACAGAGGTATCCTGTAGTGATGTCCACATACCTTGGAGTTATGGGTCGAGTGCTGCTACAAAACACTAGTTTCTTTTCTTCACTTCTTAATGAGATGGCACATAAATTTAATCAGGAGGTAAGAATTGATATACTTAAATTTAAAGAGCCTTTATCCAAATATAAATTGGAAATAATTTGATGAAATAATTTATCTTTGTAAAGGTCTTTTTGTAGTGTTTAAACCTTTACCTTTTAAATCTTTGGCGAAGAAAAAAAGATGAATATGTAAATAGCAGTTGAAACTTTTACATCTTATTCTTATTTAAAATAGGGAATTTTGTTCTGTTTAGCCATGGAATAGAATTTTGATTAATTTATAGTGGCAGCCCCCCCCCCCTTTCTTATTGATACATATTCTGAAACAGGAATATTTTGCATATATCGTGTACCTTCTTTGTTCCATTCCTCTAATGAATTTGTTTTTAGTTCCATGGATTGAGAAAATTTCTTTGTATTTGTTCTGAAAGATAATCTTTTTAGGAAAAGTTTATTTAAAAATGACTGTAGCTGGAAGAACAGGTTCTTCAGATTTTTGCTGTAGGTTGCATGTGCTCAACAGAGAGACAGGTGAGAGATCACCCTCGCCATGCTGTAATGACTTTTCTTCCACTCTTGTCTTGGGATTTGGAGTGCTTGTGCATGTGCACCTGGCACGAGTTTTAAGTTGTCAGGTCTGGGACTTGAACCACAGTAAACTGCGTGGGAATCCAGCAACACAACCATTAACCATCTGCTGGTCTCTGGATTGGGTTGAATTGATTACTTGAGACTGTCTATTCATGATAGCAACTCTGCAGTGGTCATGAGTCCTGTCTTACTTAGGAATTTGAAATATATCTTGACCTATCTTTTCCTGTTGACAAATGATCTTTTTTTTTTTTTTTTTTTTTTCTATAGGAGGGAGTGCCACGAGATTTTGCTATAGGGTGCGCTCGCCAGAGAGACAGAAGGCAAGAAATCACCCTCCAGGGGGGATGGCCATGCCGCAATCCCTTTTCCTCCATTCTCCTCTCAGGATCTTGGGCTCGCACGCACACGCGCCCAGCGTGTTTAAGCCTCCGGGTCCGGGACTCGAACCGTGGTCGACTACATGAGAGTCCAGCGACATAGCCATTATGTTAACTGCTGGTCCCACAAATGATCTGTTTTGACAGGAAGTCAATAATGGAAAAAATGTAAGGGAAAAATACTTATGCCTTCATATTTAAGAGTAATTCATACATATTTTTTCCCTCCTTTTTTTCTCTGTTCTATATTGGTCTTGTATCCATACTACTTGGTGCTGGTGCCTAGAATACATTATTTTCCAGAATCTGGGGCTTTTATTCTGTATTAGACATTTGGTCTTCTGGATTGTGCAGATTGTGTCATTGTTCTGAAGAGGTTTGACTGATTCACACATTTTCTGACTGACTGACTCCCAACTGTGGCCATGAAGAACTCTCTGCCTTCCTTTTTTTATCCTCCCCAGAATTTTACCTTTCAGTCCTTGCTCCACCTCTAACCTTTTCTTCATTTGCTGGGATAGATTCACATTAAATCAGTTAGGATATTATACCAAGACTCATATACTACAGTTTTGAAGGTGTGTTCTCAGTTCCAGCTAGAGTAGTTTTAAATTTTCTAGCCCAAAGCTAATTATCAGCATAAATGTCAAAACATGGTCATACCAGTTGATAAAATGTTAATGTAAGTTGTGCTAATTATAGATAATGTTAAAAAAAAAACTTTGATAACTGGTGTCATTGTTTGAATTCTACTATGAAAAGCTTATTATTTTTTTAAAATATTGTAAATCTTTAAATTTTGTAGGATTATAAAGACATTTTATCAGCCATAAACTGTAATTGAGAACTTCTCCTGATAAGCTGAAGAATGTGAATAGGCTGGACTACAGGAGTCAGTGCAGACTAAAACAAAGTAATTTTTATATCTGGAGGAAAAGCAATTTTTTTTTTTTTTAAAGTTTTTGTTGTAGGGCGTTTGTGCTCACCAGAGAGAGACAGAGAGGGACAGCAAGAAATCACCCTCTAGGGAGATGTGTGGCCCCTGCAATCCCTTCTTCTTCATTCTTTTCTCAAAATTTTGGACATGCATGCACACATGCCTGGCATGATTTCGAAGATGCCAGGTCTGGGACTGGAACCAGTAGTCAGCCATGTGGGATCCAGCAGGCTTAACCTCCACATCACCTGGCTGGATCCCTCAAAACACTTTTTCTTCAACAAAAATGTGATTTACTTAATTCTAGTGATACAAATTTTGAATGGCAAATGTGCTTAAGAGTTTTATCATTAAAAGTTGAAGGTTCTAACTATATTCTTTAACTGTGTCAACTGTGTTTTGTTAAAGTTCCTGACAAAAGTAAATATTTTTTTCAACCATCAGTGAGGAAAAATAGGTAAAGAAACATAAGTGCATGATAGACAGTTAAGTGTTTAAAATAGCAAGCACAATTTTTAAAGTGAACACAATTTTTAAAGTCAAAGTGAATAAAAATACTTGGAAAAGTATCAGTCAAAAAATTTTTGAATACTATCCTATGCCATATTAATAGAGTTTTTAAGAATTGAAATATTTAATAGGAATTTTAGAAATTAATATTGATAGTGGGACTATTACATTCTTGATTTGTTTCCCACTTTTGGGAAAACAGCTTTATAAAATACTTTAAAAATATGAGAAACCTAATATGTAATGATGTTTGTTGGTCTCATGCAGCTAGATTAAAGAATATTTGAAATATTAAACTTCTTGGTATTGATGAAAAATGTTCCAATAAGAAACATTCTTATGACAATCTCACTGATTTTTTTTATAAATATTTATATGCATATATATATGTAAAAGTCAGTTGGTTATTCAAAAGTGTATCTGGGCTGGGACCAGCAGTTAGCATAATGGCTATGTCACTGGACTCCCATGTAGTTGACTGCGGTTCGCGTCCTAGACCTGGTGGCTTAAAACTCACGCCGGGTGCATGTGCGTGTGTGCCCAAGATCTCGAGAGGGGAATGGAGGAGAAGGGATTGCTCTGTGGCCATCCCCCCTGGGGGGTGATTTCTCGCTTTCTGTCTCTCTCTCTCTCTCTGTCTGTCTGGCGAGTGCACACACCCTATAGCAAAAAAACCTCTCCAGAAAAAAATAGTGTATCTGGGCTAGCCCTGTTGCTCATTGGTTAAGGGAGCCAGACCCCACATGACTGACTGAGATTCAAAATATGTTGGGCATGGGTGCACATGTGCCCCAAATCCTGACAGGGTGGAGAGATTGAGAAAAGGGATTGTATCATGATCACATTCTCGGAGAGGGGGAGGTGGTGGTGCATTCTCATTTTCTCAAGAAAGTGCAGGTACGCTCTCAATTAAAAAAAATGTTAACTAATTTTTTATTTTACTCTATTTCATTGACCTAAATTTTCATTAAATGTTCCTTTAAAAAAGAAAAAAAAGTGGGAATAGCAGACCTTGTAATGGTTATGACTCCAGACTCCCATGTAGTCAACTGCAGTTCAAGTCCCAGACCCAGTGGCTTAAAACTCAACCCCAGGCACCTGTGTACGTGTGTCCAGAATCCCAAGGAGAAGGGATTGTGGTGTGGCCATTACCCCTGGGGGTGGGTTTGATTTCTTGCTATCTGTCTCTCCAGTGATAGTGTATGCCCTATAGCAAAAATCTCTCTTAAAAAATTATTTAATTTTATTAACCATTATTATTATTTAATTTACTATAGGCCACATGCACTCACTAGAGAGAGGTAGAAAGAGAGAGAGGGAAAGTGAGAAAACAAGCTGCTAGGTCCAAAACTCAAACTATGATCAGCCATGTGAGAGTCCAGCCCTTCAACCACCATGCCAACTGCTGGCCCTAAGTTTTCCTTTTTGAGAGGGAAGGCAAAAGACAGAGACAGAGATAGGCATTTTTTTACAGGTTCTCTCTGTGTTGAGATCCTCCTAACCCAGCCTCCCGTTTAGCTAGGATTATAGGCATGGTGTGTTCAGATTGGCTTAAGAATTGAATTCACCCTTTCATGTAGCTGCTAGCTTTCTTCTTCTTTTTTTTTAAATTATTTTATTTTAACTTTATTATTATCATTATTATTTTCCAGTTTGATCAGAGAGAGACAGAGAGAGAGAGAGAGAGGAAGTGAGAAAGCAAGCCACCAGGTCCGAGACTTGAACTGTGGTCGGCCATGTGGGAGTCCAGCGCCTTTAACCACCATGCCACTTGCCGGCCCCTAGTTTCTAGCTTTCCAAGCAGTGGCAGGCTGGGAGGCTGGAAGTGCCATCGTGACTGGGTCTAAATTTTTGTTTTTAATGCTATTGCACTTTTTTGGTTAATGTAGCTTTTTAATAGTCTTTGAAATCTGATACCATATATCCCCCAACCTTGTTCTTTTTGTTCAAAATTGTTTTTCCTAATTTAGGTCTTTTGTATTTCCATATTTGTTTAGAATTGGACTGTCAATTTCTAACAAAAAAATGTCTGGTGGGATGTTGAATTGGGTTGTATTATCCTATAGATCAACTTAGGAAGAATTGACATTTTTGTAATATTGAGTCTTCCAATCTCTGAACATGGATTTATATTTATTTGGTTTTTTTTTAGTGTTCTCAGTAGTGTTTTGTAGGTTTTTATTGTATATATCCCCCACGTGTTTTGTTAATTTTATCCTAATTATTTAGGCTTGATGGTATTCTATACAGTACTATAAAAAAATCCTGGTTTTCAGTCACTTAATCAGCAGTGAAGAGAGATGAAATTGACTTACATTTTGACCACCTTAAACACTTGCTAGTGGTTATGTGTTTTTTTTTTGTTTGTTTTTTTTTTGAGAGAGATGTTTGCTGTCGGGTGTGTGCACTTGCCAGACAGAAAGTCAGAAAGTGAGAAATCACCCTTCAGGGGAGATGGCCATGCTTCAATCCCTCCCCCTCTTGGAATTTTAGGCGCGTGCACACGCACGTACCAGCATGAGTTTTATGCCACAGGGTCCAAGACTCTTAACTGTGGTCGATAACGTGGGAGTCCAGAGACGTAATCGTTATGCCATCTGTTGGTCCCTATACATTTTCTTAGATTTTTGTATGCACAAAATATTGTTGTTTCAATTTTATTGCTTTCTCATCTTAATGCTTTTTTCTTTTTTTGTCTTTTGGTACTTGTTCCCAGTATGATGAGTAGATGTATTGACATGTCTGTTAGAATTCTTCATATTTTATTGTAAAGAGTTGCAGTTCCTTAAGTGACAGATTGGACTCAAAAAGGTGATTAAATATAGAAGATTAAAGAAAGGACACAGAAAAAAGTGGAGGGTACTATAGAAATGAAGCAGTATGATGTACCATTCAGTCAAAACTATTCCAAGAAATACTGTGTAATTATGTGTATTACTTTTGTTTATTGATAAGTGGAAAATATATTGAATTTTTGCATAACTTACTGTATCCTATGATAATTGTGAAGTTCTGTTCTTGAGAGCAAAATAAAATTAATAGAATTAAACCAACAAATTAAATGACTGAGAAAAATAATTAAATGTCTTTTGGGTGTATTTCAGGGACATTAGAATACTGAATATGTGAATATCTTGTTCAGTACTTAGAAGGGCTAAAAAACTTTGAATGCAATTGCAGTTTCTTTAACAGAAGAGACCATTTGTGACCATGAATATTAAGATAAGTTATAGTGTACTGAGACTGCAAGTTCCCTAGTGACAGTGTATTGAGTTATTGGGAAAGTCATGTAGCTGTTTAATAATACACAAATCTAGGGACCAGCAGTTAGGTAATGGCTGTGTCGCTGGACTCCTATGTAGTCTACCGTTGTTCAAGTCCTGGACCCAGTGGCTTAAACTCACACTAGGCGCATGTGCGTGCATGCCCAAGATCTGCAGAGGAGAATGGAGAAGAAGGGATTGAAGCGTGGCCATCCCCCTTGGGCGGTGATTTCTCACTTTCCATCTCTCTGTCTCTCTCTGTCTTTCTGGCGAGCACATGCGCCCTATAGCAGAAACCTCTCCAAAAAAAAAAAAAAAATACACAAATCTAAAGAAAAAGAACATTTTATTTCATTATTTTTTATAGGAATTATTTATATTTATTTATTGTTTGCTTATTTATTTATTTGTAATTTGACCAGAGTGATCCAGAGTGAGAGAGGGAGGTGGGGGGAGAGAGAGAGAAAGAGAAAGAAAGCTAGAGAAAGCAGGCTGCCAGGTCGAGGACACAAACCTCAGTCGGCCATGTAGGAGTCCAGCGCCCTCAACCACCACACCACCTGCCAGCCCCTTTATTTCATTCTTAACCACAATTACTGACTTTGTCTAGTGGGTACTACTCAGATTTCTCAAACCTTGAAATCAGATTGGGTACCTCTACCTGAAGTTTCTGTTCTACCTTGATTGTTGGGAGTACTTTGCAAAGATATGAAGTCACTGAGAGGACTGTAATGTTAAAATTGAAAACTACATTGAGGTTGTCATTCTTGAAGTATCTGATAGATGTCACTATTTCAACAATTTTAAATGTTCTGTGAGATCACTGTGGCATCTTAGGGTGCAGCATCTGATTTGGGGAACTCAAGTATAAATAATGCTCTTGAACTAGTAAGTACTTTCCTGACTATTTTTTATGAAGAATGTGTTGAAGCTTTTGTTGGGAAAAACAGAAGCACTAAAGTAGAAAAATAAGGGAACTTAAAGTTGATTTCATGTTACTAAATCCATGAGTTAGAGACTTTGATAAATACAATTTTTAAAAAAGGTATTAGAAGTTGAGTATTTATAAGCAAACTCTGAGATTGAATTTATGTAATCAGTAACATTTGGTCACGTGTTAATGTACAGATTTTAACACCTTATTCAGGGCTCTCCAGAAAGAGACAAACAATAGAGTATGTACTGTGTGCACGCATGTGTGTAGAGAGGGAAGTTTTCTGGAATTAGCTCATGTGAGGTAGGGCTAGACAAGTTTGAATTTTGGAAGACTGGAAACTCAAGCAGGATTTCTGTTAGTCTCATGACAAAATTTCTCCTATTTTAGGAATACTCAATTTGTGCTTTTTATTTTTCATTTGAGTCAATAAATCCTATCTGTATTATCTGTGGTAATTTCCTTTATTAATGTCAGTTCACTGTCAATGTCAGTCAAATCAGCTAGTATTTTCACAGCAACATCTAGGTAGTGTTAGATCAAAGAACTGGACACTATTGTGTAGCTGAGTTGACATACAAAATGAATGATCATGCAAATTCTGTGTTGTGTTGATTTATTTTAGCTTTATTTTTGATGTATCATATAAATGCCCTAGGAAATGATTCATTGATGTTGCAACCTTTTTTTTCCTCTGAGAAAAACAAGAGATCAATCCAGAAAATTATAGAACATTGAGCAAGAAAATTCTTACTAAATAAACTATAATCTAAGTATAAGTTAACATTTTTAACATATGCATGTGCTTTTCAAAAGTCTGTCAGGAAAAGTATATTGATTGGTGACTTACTAAGTGAAGTTACTAAAATCACATTTATTGGCTTCATACAAGCTTTGAAGAAGTCTACTTAGTTCTTAGGATTAATTAGCTCTCAGGATTAATTAGAATATATTTCTGGTTTTGCCCAGATGATCCCTTTCTTAGCTGTAGACTTGCCCCAAATTCAGGTATCCCAATTCTATGATTTGTGTTCATTGAACTTTAACCACAACTTAAGAGATTTAACTTTTAACAGTACTTACCCAATCTACAGATAAAAACATTTCACATATCTTGAGGTGCCTTTTCCTAATATTTCAGATGGATCAGCTTTTGGGAAATATGATTGAAATGTGGGTTGATCGAATGGACAATATTACCCAGCCTGAAAGAAGAAAACTTTCAGCTTTGGCTTTGCTTTCTCTTCTGCCATCTGATAATAGGTAAGGAATTATTTTCTTAAAATAGTTTCTTTAAAGCATCAAGTCATTAACAGTGATTTTGGCCATTGGTATTGCTGTGTGTTGCTCAGTAGAGTTGCTTTCATATGGATGGTAATTTTGTTAGTGGATGACTTGGCAAGTGTTATTCTAGATCTAGAAAAATGAATAGGATGTTTACTCTTGAGTGGAGGGTGCTCCATTTATACTTGATTGTATATTATTCATTTTATCAATTTCATTTTTGTCTGAATTTACTTTTTAATGATAACCAGACTTTAGCTGCTGGGTCTGAGACTTGAACTATAGGGGTCAGATTGCCGGGTTAGCCATGTGAGATCTGGCTGCATTAACCACCAGTCATAGAGCTGGCTCTATTTTTATTTATTTATTGTATTACCAGAGGGCATGCACTCATCAGAGAGAAACAGAAAGAGATCGCCCTCAGTGGGATCTGGTCATGCAGCAATTTCTGACCCATTTTTCCATCTTGTCAGTTTTTTGGATATATGTATATGTATGTATGTGTCTGGTGTGGTTTTTCTTTTTTAGAAAGAGTTTTAGTTTTGTTTTTGGTTTTGCTATAGGATATGTGTACTCGCTAGAGAGACAGAGACAGAGGCAAGAAATCACCCCCCTAGGGGGGATAGCTAGGCTATAGTCCCTTCTCTCTTTTCCTCTTGGGATTTTTTGGCACACACACAAACAGGCCCAGCGTGAGTCAGCTGGGTCTGGGAATATAATCATGGTTGACTGTGTTGGGAGTCTAGTGACATAACCATTACGCCATCTGCTGGTCCTAGTGTGACTTTGAGGTTATTGAGGCCAGGATTAGAATTGTGGTTGGCCATGTACGTAGGATCCACCTCTCTTAACCATAAGGCTGCAGGGCCAGCCCATTAGCTAATTGTCTAAAAGTCAGTATCACATCATAAAGTATGTTATAAAGTATAGAACTAAAAACATTGTTAGATAATTTTGTTACCTCTTTATTTTTTATTATCTCTGAAGAATCTTGCAAGTTGACTTTGTGTCCTTACATAGATGAAGTCATTATATTGTACTTAATAATTTTGGTAAAAATTCTCATTCCCATTAAAGAAATAATAAAAATGCCGAAAGTTTCTTTAAAGAATTATTTAAATTTATTTATTACTATTATTATTATTTAATTTGTTACAGGGCACATGTGCTCACGAGAGAGAGAGAGCGAGAGCGAGCGAGTGAGCGAGCTGCTAGGTCTGGGCTCAATCCCTGAATAAACTACATTACAGAAAGGCTTTATGTACACAGATTACATAAGCTAAGTGCGTGTATGTGTGAAGGAGTTTGTGTTGTTGGGATAGGGATGTGATGCTGTATGAGCCTCTTGGAATAATTGAATTTGAATAGGAAAAATATATTTTTTCATATGAAGTATGTGTATAATAAATTTGGTTTTTCAAACTTTAAAAAAAATTATCTATTTGTCATGATTTTCAAGCCTCTGGGTCTAGGACTCGAACTGCTATCTGCTATGTGGGAATCCAGTACCTTAACCACCATGCCATCTGCTGACCCTAGTAAATTTTGTATTAAGGTAGTAAACCTAAAGAAATAACCAAATTCAGAATTCAAGAAATTATGTGTAGAAGACTTTTGGTTGGTTGGTTCATGTGTTTGATTTTGACATTTTTCTTTTCTTTTTTTGAGAGCTTTTTTAGCTTTAGGGCGTGTGCGCTTGCCAGACAGACAGAGACAGACAGAAAGCAAGAACTCACCCCCCAGGGAGGATAGCCACACCGCAATCCCTTCTCCATTCTCCTCTCGGGATCTTGGGCACGCACGCACACTTGCCTGTCATGAGTTTTAAGCCACTGGGTTTGGGACACGAACTGCTGTCAACTACATGGGAGTCCAGCAACATAGCCATTACGCTAACTGCTGGTTCCAACATTTTTCTTTAATATTGACAACTTTCTCAATGTTTAATAACTTTATAGCTTATTACTTAGCACATTTTGCTTGATGATCTTTTATAGATTTATTATTATCAATGTAGGGATACATGATACTGTTTATGATATGCTATACATTCTCATTACATCTTCTTGGCTACCTTCTAAGCATAATGCTTTTTTTTTTTAAATTTAATTATTGGATTGTCAGAAAAGTCATGACATATTTTTTCTGTGCAAAGATGCATCATGATTTTTCCAACAATCCAATTTTTTTTTTTTTTTTGGAGAGGTTTTTGCTGTTGGGTGCGTGTGCTCGCTAGAAAGACGGAGAGAGACAGTTAGAGAAAGTGAGAAATCATCCCCCCAGGGGGATGGCTATGCTGCAATCCCTTCTCCTCCATTCTCCTATCGGGATCTTGGGCACGCACGCACACACTCCTGGTGTAATTTTAAGCCACCAGATCCAGGACTTGAACTGCTGTCGACTACATAGTAGTCCAGCGACATTGCCATTACGCTAACTGCTGGTCCCGCAACAATCCAGTATTATGCGGTGCAACCT
Organism: Tupaia belangeri chinensis; assembly: GCF_000334495.1. Lineage (NCBI taxonomy): Eukaryota > Metazoa > Chordata > Mammalia > Scandentia > Tupaiidae > Tupaia > Tupaia belangeri. The sequence goes on along the minus strand of NW_006159708.1, from coordinate 1,147,367 downwards.
GATGTGTCTTTTCTATTTTATTTATTTTTAAAATCTGGAATAATTTACCAATTCTGAGTGTCCAAGCTTGACTTTCTTTTTAAGAGTCTATTTAGAGAGGGAATGTTTTCTTTTCTTTTTCTTTGGAGAGGTTTTTGCTATAGGGCGTGTGCATTCTCCAGAAGGAGGCAGAGAGACCAAGAGCAAGAAATCACCTCCTAGGGGGTTGGCCATGCCACAATCTCTTCTCCTCCATTCTTCTCTTGGGATCTCGGGCTCGTGTGCACATGCTCCCGGCGTGAGTTTAAGCCACTGGGTCCAGGATGCGAACCACGGTCAACTACATGGGAGTCCAGTGACATAGTCATTATGCCAACTGCTGGTCCCGAGAGGGAATATTTTCTTCAGATAGTTTGCATATGAAAATAATATCTAGCCTATTATTTACTATTTATTTTTATGTATTTTTATCTAGCTTTTAATGTTTTTCAGTTTTTCTTAAAAAACATTGATTAAATAAAAAAGTACTACTTGTAGATGAGAAGAATAATCAGACCTTTCTCTCCAGGCTGTTGCTCTCAAAATAGCAATTTTTCCACTATCTTTAAGAACATATATTTAATGCAGTTCTAAGAATTTTAGATGTGGTAAAGTGTTTTTTGAGACCAAGTACATTAGGGATTTTGAATCTCACTTTTTCTTTTTTTAGGATCAAGCGAGTCATCAATGGGGGATATTTAATATAAGCTAGTTGGATAAATTGAAAAGGGATTTGCTAAAATAGCTGAATTTTTAGATGTGATGACTTGCTTTCCAGGAAAAAATTGCCTTATAATAAAGTTTTCTGGGTATAAGGTTTACTACTAAGCCTCCTTAGGTTGGAGAGAGTCTACCCCTTTATAATTCTTACTTATCTCAGGAATAGAACCCATACTGTGAGCTCTTAGAAATTTATTGAAATTTAAGAATTTTTAAAGTCATTTTATAATTTTTAAAACATCACACCAGTATACTTAAGGTAAAAATTAGACTCCAAAGAATATCTTAATATAATTTTAAATATAGTTAAACAAAAAACAGTTTATAAGCATTTAATTTAAGCAGGTATGTTGTTGTATCTGAATTATTAATTTAAATGGACTTTTTTTTTTTAAGGAATATAAAACTATTTATTGACCACTGTTCACCAGTATTTACAATAAAGTAAACAATATACAATTGGGTAACATTCTGATTACTACAGAGTTATTGGTTCTTCTTGCTTCTGCTGAATCAGTAACTCAAATACTGCAAAGATTGAGGCCTACACATAAGGAATGAATTGGGGTTAAGAAAAGAAACATGCACAATAGTTTAGATCAGATTTGTTCACTCATTTATGCCAGCAAGTCCTAAACTGCTAACATCTTTAACCATCTGATTAAATTTCCATGAGCCAAATCTTAGACATTTCATGAATAATGACCTTTCAGTCAATAGAGCATAAGCATTTCAACTTTTTATAAAGGAAGTTTTACTAGAGGATTAAAATGCTCACTTACAGTCTTTCTTAGCTAAACACTGGGATTTGTCCATTTTTGTCATGTGGGAGGGGAGCTTACTAGTACCCATAGAATTTCTCCTTTCAGGAATTCTGCAAATAAACTATTGAATTTATATGACTACAGATAGATAAAAATTCTGATGATTGCTTTTAAGTTATCCAATTTAGATTGCCCAATTACAAAATCATTAATTTGAAAGGTTATGGCTTCGGGAAGACTTTCAATTTAATTTGGAGGAACTTATTTCTTATTCTGAGGTTGCTCAGCATGACAGGATCTCAAACATATAAACTTATACACAGTTTTTGTTTTGGTGAAGGTTTCAAAAACAGAAAGCCATTTACTATTATCTTATGTATACAAACACACAAAGGCGGAAAACAAAAACCCCATACTGGTACTGAAGCATGTGAATGGACCTTTTTTAAAGACTTATTTTTATGCATTGTCACTATTTTATTTATTTATTTATTTATTTTGAAGTTGACCAGAGTGAAACAGAGAGAGAGAGGGAAGGAAAGTGAGAAAGCAAGCTGCCTGGTCTGGGACTCAAACCACGGTCAGCCATGTGGGAGTCCAGTCTCCTTAACTACCACACCACCTGTCGGACCCCATTTCTTTTTTTTTTTTTAAAGGGATTTTTGTCTTAGGGTATGTGTGCTCACTGGAGAGAGAGAGGAAGATAGAGAAAGAGACAGTGAGAGGGAAAGTGAGAAATGGATCTTGTGCATGGATGCATGCATGCACATGTACCCAGTGTGATTTTCAAGCACCAGGTCTAGGACTTGTACTGCAGATGGCTATGTGAGAGTCCAGTGATGTAACCACTATGCCATCTGATGGTACTAACCATTTCTAAGTGATTATGTAACATGATTAATTTTATTATTCATTCCTTAACATAGGATATTTTTTATTAGTATTTTCTTTTTATTAAAAGAATTATTGGGACCAGCAGTTAGCGTAATGGCTATGTCGCTGGACTCCCATGTAGTCGATTGTGGTTCACGTCCCGGACCCGATGGCTTAAAACTCATGCCGGGCGCGTGTGTGTGCGTGCCCAAAATCCACAGAGGAGAATGGAGGAGAAGGGATTGCATTGTGGCCATCCTCCCTGGGGGGTGATTTCTCATTTTCTGTCTCTCTGTCTCTCTCTGCCTTTCTGGTGAGTGCACATGCCGTATAGCAAAAACCTCTTCAAAAAAATTATTTAATAATTTTATTTATCATTATTATTATAACTAGTTTTAAAATTTGCTATAGAGCATATGGGCTAACCAGATAGAGAAGGGGAAAGGGAGAGTGAGAAAGCGAAACTGCCAGGTCTGGAACCCAAACTGTGGTCAGCTGTGTGAGAGTTCAGTGCCTTAACCACCACACCATCTGCTAGCCTCAGTAGTATTTTCTTATATCTATAAAACCTATTCTAAGATATTAGTTGATCTCTACAATGAAAATTCTCAATTTTTTAATGTCTTTTAGAAGAAAACTCTCTTAAAATCCTTTTTTGTTTTATTAATAGTTTTATTGCATCATAATTCACAGACCATACAAATAACCCATTTTGAGCTTACAATTCAGTAGTTTTTAGCGTATCGGTAGAATTGTATAGTTATTACCACAACAAATGCTAAAACATTTTTATCAACCTAAAAAGAAACCAGGTTAGCAGTCTCTCTTCATTTCCTCATTCCCCCCAGCTCTCGGCAACACCCAGTCTACTTTCTATTTCTGTAGACTTGCCTGTTTTGGACATTTCATATTAATAATATAATATGTGGCCTTTGTTGACTGGCTTCTTTTTTTTGGAGAGGTTTTTGCTATAGGGCGCATGCGCTCGCCACAAAGACAGAGAGAGAGACATAGAGACAGAAAGTGAGAAATCACCCCCCAGGGGGGATGGTCACGCCGCAATCCCTTCTCCTCCATTCTCCTCTCAGGATCTTGGGCACGCACGTACATGCGCCCGGCGTGAGTTTTAAGCCACCCGGTCCGGGACGCGAACCGTGGCCAGCTATGTGGGAGTCCATCGACATAGCCATTTCGCGCTAACTGCTGGTTCCCTGTTGACTGGCTTCTTTAACTTAGCATACCATTTTCCAGATATGGCCATCTTGTAGCTTGTATCATTTATTGCTTCTATTATTATGATGGTTAATTTTGGAATGAAACACCATTAGTTTACAGTTCACATTTATTATCTATCATAACTCACAAAACAGATGAGAGTCTTTAAGATTATTTCTAAAGTAACTAATCAATTCTAATTATGAATTACCTTTTTTTAAGAATTATTTAATTTTATTTAATTTGACGAGAGAAAGAGACAGAGAGAGATAGAACGTGAGAAAGCAAGCTGCCATGTCCAGAACTCGAACCACAGTTGGCTATATGGGAGTCTGGCGCCCTTAATCTCCATGCCACCTGCCAGCCCCATGAATTATGTGTTCTAATGGAGTCCATTCGAGCAATTGGTAGTTTCCTATAGCAGTTTCCCATATATTACACAGATTTGATTTTATAAATGGGTTTGTATCTCTTCATAGATTAAACTGGTGTTAACAGTCAAGTTACCAGTTAAAGTTAGTCACACTGTCCTTGTTGCTAATGAAAAGCTACGCTGTTTACGAGTATGAAACTCTAATGTGTCCTCTGGAGTTTATTCAGGAGAAGCCAGTCTGAGAAGGACTGATGGAAATTTTTTTTAAGTCTTTATTTTATTTATTATTATAGTTTAACTTGCTATAGTCATCAGATAGAAACCAGATGGGGGGCAGAGTGAGAAAGGAAGTTGCCAGGTCCAGGACTTAGACTGCGTTTGGCCATGTGGGAGTCCAGCACCCCAACCACCATATTACCTGCTGGCCCTGGAAATAGTTTTCCCCCCTCCATTTCTTTAAATTTGAGAAATGGGATTATCAGACCCTTGCTGATCTAATTCAGTGTGCCCTGCAGTATACTCAGCACAGGATTTGAGTGGCAGAAGGCACCCTGAGTGAATGATCCTTTCTCCCTCTTCCCATCAAATACTTGAATATCTGCAGCATGCTAGACAATGGGAGCAGAACAAATGTAGTCCTTGCCCTCATGGAACTTACCATCTTGGGTTTTCGTTTCGTAGTAGTTGCTTTTATTGTTGCTTTTTTTTTCTCAGCAAGCAGCTTGAGCTTATTTCTAACCTAGTTTGTATTTTCTAAATGTAGTAATTTGTAGAAAGTGACAGTGAAGTAACAGGAAGGAAAGCTGTTCAGAATTTTTATTTTGCCAATTGACCATAAAGTGAGCAATCCTCAAAGAGTGTATTGAACAGTGACTATTTCCATGCCTCATTGTTATGTATGAAAAATAGAAACATGAATAAGATTACGTTGAAATTTCAGGACCTCAGACATTAAGGTTCTGTTCCCCATCCATCCCTTGAATGTATGATTCAAAGGAAATAGATACCCTTAGAAATTTAAAAGAATAATCTTCAATTATGTGTGCTTTCATTCTTTCTATATGATTTAGTACAATTTTTATAATTATTAGTTCTGATCATTTTAATCATACTGGAGGGGGAACCCTCTTTGATGTAGCTTTTAATGTTTTTATTTTTTGACTAGTCTGTGCATATTTATGTTTTGGTTCTTGTGAATTTATGGACTGGTTTTCTTTCCAGGCATTAGTTAAAATAAGATAGGAAGATGAACAGTTGGTACCACAATTGCACGTTCACTGCCTTTGTCTGTATACAAAGCAGTTTTATGGAAAAGAAAAAAGTGTAAATTTTTAACTCTAGAACTTGATTTTTTAACATGTGGAGCATGTTGAAATTAACAAATGTCTAAATCAAGTATTCTACATTAGTTATAGTTGACACCGTATCTCTCCATTTTGAAATAATTTCCAAATGCTTAATAAGTTAATGCACTCACAAGCTAACTGGGCAAGGTTTTGTTTTGTTTTGAGAGGTTTTTGCTATAGGGCACATGTGCTCGCCAGAAAGACAGAGAGAGACACAGAGACAGAAAACGAGAAATCACCCTCCAGGGGGGATGGCCACACCACAGTCCCTTCTCCTCCATTCTCCTCTCAGGATCCTGGGCATGCATGCACGCGCCCGGCATTAGTGTAGGCCACTGGGTCAAGGACTCGAACCACAGTCAATCACATGGGAGTCCAGTGACATACCCATTATGCCAACTGCGGGTCCTTTGTTCTGTTTTTTAAGTAACAGCGTTTCACTGAATTGCCCAGGCTGGCCTAGAATTCACTATTCTGTTCTGCCTCACCCTCCTAAGTTGCTGGATGTCACTGCACCTGACCTGTGTGGTTTTTTCATTGGAGAATTATAATAATTTATAAAACTTTTGATTTAAAGGTTTTACAACCCTTTGAAAACTTAAGTGTCCAAATGAAAAGTGCCACAGTTTTTGAAGTATTAAAATACTTTTATTCTCCCACCTTAGGATTTGTATGGAAATTGGTTTTTATGTCCCATACAAATTCAGTTTACCCTTAAATACATAGTAGAACTAAAATGCTCTCCCCGTTGTCTTCTAATATCAATCCTAAAATACTAATAAAAAAAATTGGAAATTTGTGCTATCTATGACCAGACATTGATTGATGGGTGTTGACTATTAGAGTTCTATCTTTGCCTGCCAAAATAACAAATGACATGACAGAGGTGCTAGCAGATCCAAGCTATGTAGATTCTTAAAGGGCCAGCCATGAAAAGATGACCAGTTGAGGTCACAAGAAGCAGTTACCACTTTCCAGTTATAAAAATAGGATGGTTCCAAATTGTTTTTCACATAGTAGTAAATTTGTTCATTGTCATGCCTAACATAGATGGTATTATGAAGCCCTAGATGCCTCTACAGCGGTTTATATATACCTTTGCCCATTCATATTATCAGTAGATGGTCTTTAGTATCATCTATTGGTGCCTAATGTTGAAAATTGCTCTTGGGTTATTTAGATTTATTTTTACTTGTTGATGAACTTTCCTTCCATTGCATCTCTGAAACATGTTCATTCAGTTTCCATTTGAACACTTGGCTCATAGGAAGTCCCTGCTCCTTAAGGCAGCCCATTGCATTGTAGTGCTTCTTTCTTATAATAGCTAAGATCATTAGATAAGTATTATCCTCAAAATATCACCAGTGACTCCAAAACCTATGTTCTTAACTCCATATGCTATTCCCTGTATTCAGTACAGTATTTCATTCTTATAGCTTCTCTTATTTCATTATATTGTCTTTGGATTTTTTTTTTTCTTTTTTGCCATTGGCACATGCACTGCCAGAGAGGAGAGAGAAAAGAGAAAGCACCCCTCAGTTGGTAGAGGTCACATCGTCATCCCCTCTCAATTTTGAGCATGCATGCATAGGTACTTGGTGTATTTTTCAAGCTTCTGGGGCTGGGTTTCAGACCATGGTTGGCCACCTGGGATCCAGCTCTCAACCACAAGGCCACGAGGCTGGCCTTATTACATTGCCTTTAAGAAAAGAAAATGAATCATTTCACAAAGGTTATGTATAGTTATTGGAAGAGACTTGCTCCATCATGGACTTATTAGATTATTATTACCTCTTCTTTTCTTTTTTTTCATGTATCCATGTGTTTGTGTGTTTTGAAAATTGTCAGGATTATGATTAACTGGGAGTTGGTCAACAAAGGGACTTTGAAAAGCTTGTGGAAAATGGAATTAAAGTACAAGTTTACTTTGGTTAAAAATATACTGAAATTCATCCATTGTTGTTTTAATGATAGGCATTTCTATGAAATTTGTGAAGACTCATACATAAAATAAGAGCCATCAAAATGGAATGGTAATACAGGAAAGGGAAATTCCAGTTCACATAGAGCATCTATAATCCCAAAATTTTGAAATCTGTAATGGTCTGAAATCTAAAAATTTTGTTTTTTATTCATTTATTTATTTTTTCCACAAATGAGAGAGTGAGAGACAGACAGCACCTCCAATGAGGACTTTACTACACAGTTTATCTCCAGCCATTAGCCAGCCCTGGATTGTGGGCACGTACATGCCCAGCATACTCAGGGAGGTCTCCAGAGTTGAACCAGAAATTTCATGTTAGATTTTCTGGCAGAGCACTGAACCTTACCACTGTGTCACTGGCTGCCAAAATCCAAAAACTTGGCATACTAACATGACACCATAAGTTAAAAAATTCCACACCTAAACTCATGTGAAGGGTCACCGTCAAAATATTGCAATACCCAAATATTTTATAAAGTTACCTTTAGGCTCTGTTTATAACATGTCTATGACACATAAATGAATTTCGTGTTTAGATTTGGATCCTATCCCCAACATATCTCATTATGTATATGCAAATATTTTAAAAAGGCAAAAAAATCTGAAACATTTCAAGTGAGGGATACTCAATGTAAATAGTTGAGAACCTAAATTGCTAAATTGTCTCAGCAGAATCTAAAAAGTGTTGGATAGTGTCGGAGGAGCAATTAGTGTTCCAGAGGTTTTACTTGGCACTAGGGACTGGAATGATACTCTGATTTCTTTCTTTTTTTTCCTTTCTTTTTAAAAGAGAGGTTTTTTGCTTTAGGGCATGCATGCTCACCCGAGAGACAGAGAGATGGAAAGCAAGAAATCACCCCCCAACACATAAGGCGGGATGGCCACACATCAGTCCCTTCTCCTCCATTCTCCTCTCAGGATTTTAGACGCACACATACCCAGTGTGGGTTTTAAGCCACCTGATCTGGGACTTGAACTTTGGTCTGACTACATGGGAGTCCAGCAATGTTACTTTAATGGTATCTGCTGGTCCCAGTACTCGGATTTTTAATTTACCTCTGATTTTTTTTTTTCTAAATTAGAACAGCCCTCCAATTGAGTAGTAAGTTTTACTTACTGTTTTTTACAGTATAAAACTGTGTAAAAACTATGTACAGGAAGGAATTTTGTCATCCTATTGTGATTATGGTGATGGTACCTAAAATTGTAGAAATCTTGTTCCTCAAAATGACTGTGTAACAAGAACTAGCATGAAGAAATTAAAAATATTTTTGTGAAATCTCACTACAGGGAAGAATTAGTCCCTTAAAAGTATCTTAAGTCCCAAAAAGATGTACAGCAAGTCAATATAAATAATTTTTCTTTTTTGGAGAGGTTTTTGCTATAGGGCGTGTGCTCTATCCAGAAAGACAAATAGCAAGCATGAACTCACCCTCCACCCCCCCCCCCCGGGGCGGGGTGGCCATGCCACAGTCCCTTCTCCTCCATTCTCTTCTCGGGATCTTGGGCACACATGCACATAAACTCGGTCGGGTCCGGGAACCCAACTGCAGTCAGACTACATGGGAGTCCCGTGACACAGCCATTGTACCAACTGCTGGACCCAAAATAAATTAATTATCTTTGAAGTGTCTGAGTGCCAGTATATCATTAGGAAGAATCACTTTGTTTTTAAAGCTCTAAAGTTATATGCATATTTGAGAAATTTTATGCTGTTCATCCATAGTTTCTTTTTCCATTTCATCAGTAGATTTGTACCTAACAGTTTCTTAGATGATTCCCTTGCTGACATTTGAACATAGAAAGTTCGTACTGTTTTTCCATGCTGTAAGAATACAAAAATGGTTTCTATTAAAATACACTTGATATCTTAGACATTGTGCCATTTCCTGACAGTAACATACATAGATTTTATATGGAAAGTATAACTGCTATCACATGATATTTTTATTTAGAAATGACTTCACAGAATCACTGCAAGAACTATACAGAAGATACTCATGTGACCTTTACTCAGAATTACCCATTGCTGATTTCTGTACCATTCATTTTATCATTCACGTGTGTGCATGCACTATCCAGTAGATGCATGACTGGATGCTCTATTTTCTGAATTTCTTGTGTGTAACTTGCACATATCATGGCCTTTATTCAGTGTTTCAGTCTAGGCTAAAATATTGCATTTATTTTTTAAGGTAATTTTTTTAGAAAGATTGTTTTTGACAGAGTCACAGAGAGACAGAAAACTAGAAATCAACCCCCAGCGGGGGTGGAGCATATTTAGTCTCTTCTCCATTCTCCTCTCAGGATTTTGGGCATGTATGCACGTGCACCTGGCATGAGTTCTAAGCTGCTGGGCCCGGTATTCATACCACTGTCGGCTACGTGGGAGTCCAGTAATGTAACCATTATGCCATCTGCTGGTCCCCAAATATCACTTTTTTTTGGGGGGAGGAGAGATTTTCACTATAGGGCGCATGCACTCGCCAGACAGACAGAGAGAGACATAGAGACAGAAAGCGAGAAATCACCCCCCGGGGGGATGGTCACGCCGCAATCCCTTCTCCTCCATTCTCCTCTCGGGATCTTGGGCACACACGTGCCCGGCGTGAGTTTAAGCCACCGGGTCCAGGACGCGAACCATGGTTGACTACGTGGGAGTCCAGTGATATAGCCATTACGCTAACTGCTGGTTCCCCCAAATATCATATTTAATTGTCATGTGTTTATAGTCTCTTTTACTTATATCATTTCTTCAGTCTTTTTTTCTTATGATGAACATTTTTAAAGACTGCAGTCCCGTTTTCTGTCTCTTCTCCCTTTGCTTCTTTCTTCGTCTGCCTCCAACTCCTTTACCCCATAATAAAATAGAATGGTCCTCATTTGGGATTTGTGTGATGTTTTATGAGTTAGATTCAGGTTTTGTACCCATATTGGAATACTAGAGAATTAAAATACTAGAGTATTTTTTTAATTGTAAATTCCATTTCAGATTTTGATTCTCTTGATTTATAGGGTCCATAAGTAAGTTTTTCTTCAGCCTTTTTAAAAAAAATTTTTAAGTCCATGAGCAAGAGAAACATAGCGAGATATAGAGAAACAGCACCCCCAGCCGGGCTTTGATACCTTGATCTAACCCTTAGCTCTGTATGGTGGACACGCACATGCCCAGCACAGTCAGGGAGATCTCTGGAGGCAAACTTGGGAGCTTTAAATATGGGCAGTCTCATAGAGGATCACATTTTTTCACTGCTCCACTGTCTGAAACCCAATACATTGCTTTTGAGGTCCATAAGATCAGTAACTACTATTGAAACCATATATGAAAGCTATTCTTGTTTGGTTTACATTAGATGCTATGTATTCAAATATATATAAAACGTAAACATTTAAAAGATGGTAATAGATATAATTGTTCTCTTATTTGTGCATCCTTACTCTTAAAAGGGCAAAATCTGAATTTAAAAACTATAGATTCTTGTTGATACCAGGAGCATAAGATTATTTGAAGATAAAGGCAGTATGTAAGAAGGCTCAGTGACAAGAATGAGAGAAAAATAATTCAGTTGATCTATTTCCTGAAAGAAAATAGAAGGAAACCCATTTAGGAGGTCAAGTATAGTGTTCAGAAATAATAATGAAAATTAGTATGGGACCTAGTCTCAAGATGCAGCTTGGGACCAGCAGTAAGCGTAATGGCTATGTTGTTGGACTCCCATGTAGTCGACTGCGATCGTGTACCGGACCTGGTGGCTTAAAACTCACGCCAGGTGCGTGTGCATGCGTGCCCGATGATCCCGAGAGGAGAACGGAGGAGAAGGGATTCCAGTGTGGCCACCCCCCCCCAGGGGGTGTAATTTCTCACTTTCTGTCTCTCTCTCTCTCTGTCTTGCGAGTGCTCGCATCCTATGGCAAAAACCTCTCAAAAAAAAAAATATATATATATATATTAGTAGGAATGATTCACAAGTAGATTATAAGGAAGCATTTTGCTATGTTACTACAGAGCAAAATCAAAATATTAGAATTCAGACTGGAGAGAGTTATTACACATTGAAGATCATATGAAGATTGACAAAGCATGTTACAAGATTTAAAGCTCATGAAAAGATTTACAGATTATTAATTGCTCTGAAATGGCCGTACTCAGTCAAAGCACAGGAAATTGTGCCTTCCAATAAGTGTAGTGTGTGGTCAGGAAATTAAGAGTTCTAGTTTAAAGCATGAGTGGTCAGTTATTCCCCTAGTTAGTGGTATGGCCATAGCATGTAAAGTGAAGACACCTCTCAATTCCCTCCCTCATCTACCTTGATTTCTGTGGATATTCTCTAATGGTGATTGCTTATCTCTAAGAGCATCAACTCATAGGTGAACAAGAAAAGTTTGTTGGATATTGGAATTTTTATGACTTCAGCCTAAATTTTGTTCCATTGCAGCCACTTTAGTTTCCCATTTTTTTACGTGAGAAATATGAAATTCTTTTTATTCTGTCATTTTTCATAAAAATTTTACTTCTGAGGTCTAATAATAAGCATTTTTGTCTGCTTTGGATATTTCTGGAATAGAAGACAAAATTAATTAATGCTCTGACCTTGCTGCCTTGTTGTTTTCCCTCTTTAAATTTTCTACTGATTTTTGATGAGCCTTTTCTGAGTCTTTCTCAACTTCTTAAAGTTGTATGATGCAGTTGAAAAATCCATGAAATTTGCTTCATTTAGCTTTGTATGTATTTGAAAACAAAACAGACTTGAGAAAGCCTGCCCATATCTCTAGTTCTGTTATTTCTGTAATTTGTTTTATTGTTTCTGGGTGTCTTTGTTTATAAATAGCCATAACAATAGCCAGCCAAAAAGACAGTTGTGAGAATCATAAATCATTTTGATAGAGATCTGCTTTTCAGTACATACCTCTGATTTTTTTTATAGCCATAGAAAGGTACTGCTGTGTATTATAATGAATAAATATTTGACATGAATATGGAAATAATAATATCTAAAGCAACTATTATCTTGATATGAAATAAATCTGCCTTAATACCAAGAGAGTTATACTGCGTGTATATATATATATATAAATACAGATATTTTCAAGTGTATTTATATTGTGTTTATATATATATATATATAAAACTACAGATATTTTAAATGTATATAAGTTCTCCCTAACTTTTCTTGCAAAGATAATGTCAGTTATTTACTATGCATCTTTATATCATCTTACAAACCAAAGCATGTACCTTAATATATTAAGATAATGTTTTGTAGTACTTAACACATATTTTTAAAATTTATGATAGGGTGTATGCCCTCACTGGAGAGAGATGGGGTCGGGGGATGAGAAAGAATCCCCCAAAGGGAGTGGCCAAGCCACAGTCCCTTCTCTTCCCTGGATTTTGGGTGCACACACACATGCACCTGGCTTGTTTTATAAGCTTCCAGGTCCAGGACTTGAACTACTCAGTCCAGTCATATGCGATCCCGCCACCTTAATCACCATGCCACCAGCTGGCCCTGTAATACTTTATATACCAAAAAGTATTTTGAAAAATTAAAAAAGAACACAGAGGATAATCTTAACAAACATTTGCATTTACCATTCTAAATTATTTGTTGTTTTTACAGATTTTTTTTTAAAGCATCAAGCATAATGTTGACGTCCCTGATATGTATTCAAAACAATATAAAAAGTTCACTTAAAAATGCACAGAAATAGGGGCCAGCAGGTGGCATGGAGGTTAAGGCTTTGGATTCCACATGGCCAGCTTCACAGTGTGAGCCTGAGATCCGGCAGCTGGAGAATCATGCCAAGCAGCTCATTCGTGTCCAAAATCCCAAGAGTAGTGTGAAGAATGAGAGATTGCAGTGTGACCATCTCTCCTGGGGGGTAATTTCTCTCCATCTCTGTCTTACTCTGTCTGATGAGCACATGTGCCCAGTAACAGAAACTTAAAAAACAAAAACAAAAACAACCAAAAATTATATTACTCTGTATCTATCTTATGTCAACTTGATTTTTCCATTCAGTAGCTATCCGTTGTTTCTTTTCTTTTCTTTTCTTTTTCTTGTTTTTTTTGGGAGAGGTTTTTGCTATAGTGCTCGTGCGCTTGCCAGAAAGAGAGACAGCAAGAAATTCTTCCCTTCCAATCCCTTCTCTTCCATTCTCCTCTTGGGATCTTGGGCACGCACACACATCGCCCGGCGTGAGTTTAAGCCACCAGGTCTGGGACTCGAACCGCAGTCGGCTACATGGGAGTCCAGCGACATAGCCATTATACTAACTGCTGGTCCTAATAGCTATCCGTTGTTGAGAGCTAGATTCCATGATATTTAGAGTCTAAATATCTAAAAAGGTATACTTTTAAAAAAAAAAAACTTTTCATTTTTAAATGATAGGAGGTCTTTAGGTATGTGCATTAGGGAAACACTAACTACATTCTGAACAAATAAGTCCCTGAGATTTCCTTTCAACAATACTTTTGAAACACAGATAAAATTACTTCCTGTCTCTGTTTCCTGTATCCATGGCAACCTCTATTTTACACACTGACTGTAGAGGAACCTGTGTGAAAAGTGGCATTTCCTGAGCAAATTGGGACTTTACAGGGAAAAGAAAAGTGGAGGTCAACAGTGTTACAGAAAGAATGGGAGTTTAGTAATGCTGCTCTTCAAATTTAAGAAGAAAACCTTTACATGAACCAGCTAAGTGTTAATAATATATGAATTTTCCTATTCTTGGTAAGATTTTTTTAATTTGAACTTTCAGCTGACATGGAAAATAATTTAGGTGTGTGAGAAACTAAAGAGAGTTTAATTTTTCTGTAATGAATTTGTATTTTAATAAATCCTGTTGTTACTTGATATTAGGCTTTAATTTGATAAAGGGACATATTATATCCAAAGTAATCCTTACATGATTTGTCTCCGTTTTTATAATCACTTATAACATTTTAATTACCGTAGCAAACATTTTGTTTTGCAGTTTATTAAATTTCAGTGACCATTTTGTCAAACAGCGGGTTAATGACCCAAAGGTGTTAATAATTCTAGGACATATTCCAAATTCTTGTTATTTTATGCCATCACCATAGTATGCTTTATAATATTTAGTGTTATTGGCTGATTCTAATTAAAATAGAATAAAGAAGTATTATAAAACTTTCATTTTAAGAACTCTTGGTGATTTTAAGTTTTACTTTCTCTTTTTATAGCCATCTCTCATATGAACAGAAAAGCTAAGAACAAGGCTGTGTGTAGATTGTTTTCACTGCTTTGCTTACAACTAGCTCTACTTGTTAGGTGTTATCTTGTGCTATTATTTCATAAAGAGATACTTGGATATTCATCTCTTTGCCAGCTCTGCACTGGGAGACAAATTAACTGCTTAAATTAGGTCTTTCAAGTGTTCCTAAGAATTTTCCTGAAAGTACAGTTTTTTTGTAACTGACTGGAAATAGTATTTTTCATATAAGTGAAAGTGAATTAACAGGACTTCATTTTCTTAGAGCATTGTATTTGGATAATTCTAGCATTGTGTATGTATATCCCAAAGCCTTTGTTCAGTTGAAGCATCTGTATTTTCTATATGTAAATAATAATTTTATAAAATGCTTAGATTCTGGAATCTTTAAGGGACTTTCAAATCTCCGTAACTTACATATACAGTCTAATGAAGTACCTTTTGTTCCAAAAGGAATATTTAATGATCTAGTGTCAGTTTAGTCCCTAAATCTGCAAATGAATCTGCTCACTGTCCCCAGAAGTGGTCCCTTTGTTGGTATGGTTGCTCTGTGGACAATTGATTTATCAAACAATAAAATTTTGAGGCTATCAGACTCAGATTTTCAACATCTTGGAAACCTTTGTATCTAGAAGGTAGTAATTTGACAGAAGTACTGTTGGATGCTTTCGCAGTCCTTAAGAGTTTAAAGAGACTTTTTTTGTCTCATAGCTATATTGAAGCTATACAGCCCTTCGCATTTAAAGGACTTGTCAACCTGGAATATCTCTACAGAAAAACTCAAGAATTAAAAATATTGCTAGGGATGGGTTTTAGTGGAATTAATAATCTTAAACATTTGATACTAAGTCATGACTTAGAAAATATAAATTCTCGTATGTTTAGTTTGTTAAAGAATTTAATTTACCTTAAGTTAGACACAAACAGAATAATCAGCATTGATAACTACATTTGAAAAATTGGGAGCGTCTTTGAAGATCCTTAATCTGTCATTTAATAATCTTACAGACTTACATCCAAGGGTCCTTAAGCCATTGTCTTCACTGACTCATCTCCAGACAGATTCTAATCCCTGGGAATGTAACTGCAAACTTTTGGGCCTTCAAGACTGGCTAGTGGCTTCAGCCATTACTATAAACATCTGTTGTCAGAATCCCCCTTCTATGCATGGCAGAGCATTACCTTTCATTAAGTGGACTGACACTACAAATTGTGTTACATCTTCGCCAAATGTATCCAGCTCTTGGGCTGTAAAATCTCTTCATATTCAACACAAGACCACTGCATTCATGATGGCTTGGCACAAAGTAACAACAAATGGGAAACATTTGGAAAATACTGAAACTGAAGGTGTTACTTTCTGGGAACGAATTCGCACTTCACCTGCCAGTAGATTTTTCCAGGAGAATACCTTTGGTAATTCATTAGAGACTACTGCAGTGTTACCTGTGCAAATACAGCTTACTTCTTCTGTTAACTTGAGTTTGGAAAAAAGCAATGCTCTTCCGACCGATGTTGCCTCCGTGTCAGGGAAAACATCTCTCATTTGTAACCAAGAAGCTGAGAAGTTGAATGAAGCTTTTGACATTTTGCTGGTTTTTTTCATCTTAGCGTGTGTTTTAATAGTTTTTTTGATCTATAAAGTTGTTCAATTTAAACAAAAACTGAAGGCATCAGAAAACTCAGGGGAAAATAGACTTGAATACTACAGCTTTTATCAGTCTGCAAGGTATAATGTAACTGCCTCAGTTCCCCCAAATTCTCTAGAAAGCCCTGGTTTGGAGCAGATTCAGCTTCATAAACAAATCGTTCCTGAGGATGAGGCACAGGTCATTCTCTTTGAACATTCTGCTTTATAACTCTACTACATATTGATGATTAAATGATAGTGCTATGGACATAAGTGAAATCGAAGCTTACTTACAGAATTATATACCTTATTTAGAAACAATGAATTATATGAGCATAGCATTATTAAAGTGGTTTTATTTTGTGAATTTTGTGTTAATTTGGCAAGTTATTTTCTTTGATAGGTACTGCATTAAGTTTTATTAACAGTCAACTTTTCTGTGTATGAAGCACATGCTAAATACTTCACACTTCATGTTTAATTCACGAACAGTCTTATGAGGCAGTATTATCTGTTAGGTAATTGGGAAAGTCATGATGTATTTTTCGATTTTTCTATGCAAAAATACATCATGACTTCCCCAGTGATCCAATACATTACATACATAAGAAAATCTAGGGAGAGACAGTTTAACTCTTCCTAATTCTCTATAACTTGTGACATTTTTGTTTCTGTCTATCCTTTTCCCAAGTTTGTATTTTTTGTGATTGCGAGTTAAGTTCTATTCATATAAAGTTTGCCTAAAATAATCTGTATTTAAACCAAGTGATAATTACCAAATTTATATTGTAACATGGTAAAGTGTTGTGTTGTTGTGATCACCTGGAAGTTTTGCTGAAACACAGTTCACTGTCCCACCACTCCTGGTCCTTCCCTGTAGGTCTGGAGTGGGGCCTAGGAACTTTCAGTGTAACAAGTTTGGGGATGTTGCTTGTCTGGGGACCACATGCACAGAGCAACCCAGAGAAAAATAGATAGGGACTGAGAGATTGTTTTGAGATGTATTAGAAATTATAAACAAAAACTCAGTCCCCCACCTCAGGAGTTTTCAAACAATGTTCACTTTTTCCCAACAGCTAATTTAAAAATTTACCCTTGATTGTGATTTTATCAGAAAACATAAATATCTTTTAATTAATTTTTCTTAAATCATTTGTTTCATTATAGAAAAGCATAGTTTTTTCTATCTTATAGACATTTTAAATAATATATTTATTTTCTTCCTTGTGTCTTACCAGCTCTTAGGACTCTAAAATTTTCTTTAGTTACTAAAAGCATATGCATATGGGGGGATTCAAACAGTGCAGAAATATAAAGAGGTAAAAGTAAAAGGTAAAAAAAAAAACGCTCCGTACCCTTCTTCCTTACTTAAATAATATACTCATAAAAAAAATACACAAGATCAGCGCAGCTTAGCTATTTGAAGTTCAGAAAAATTCATGATAAACTATCTCAGTCTTCAGATCCCCAAATTCAAAGAAGGCAGTTCAGAAAATCAGTTTTTTCACTTTTAGATATAACTTCTAATTGATTTATATTCAACTAGGAAACTTTAATTGTATCAGTTTATACCTGGAGTTACAGATGTACACAGTGGTATTCATTAGTGTGCTTTTCAGTCTTTGTCAGGAGCTACTTTAAAAATGTTAGCTAGCTCACATTTCACTTCTATGTTTGCACAGTGTAAATAGATGTAATTGTAAGATGCAATTGAAGTAATATTATGCGTAGTAATTTGTTGCTACAATTCCTGTATTTCATATTTTGGGCAACCTTATTTTAAAATAGCTAAATTGTGGGCTAACAGGTAGCATAGTAGTTGAGGTGCTGGACTCTCATGTGACTGACCATGGTTTGAGTCCTAGAACCAGCAGCTTGAAACTCAAACTAGGTGTGTGTGCCCATAATCCTGAGAGGAGAATAGAGGAAATGGATTGCAGTGTGGCCATCTCCCCCAGGGGGGTGATTTCTCACTTTCGTCTCTTTATTGACCTCATGTGCCTATAGCAAAAATCTCTCAAAATAAAAATAGCTAATTTAAAACCAAATGTTCTAAAATAATTAGCTAAAGAAGTGTACCATTCTGTATTTTAAGGTTTTTGCCATAGGACGCGTATGCATGTATGAGAGAGACAGAGACAGTGAGGGGAAAGTGAGAAATCACCCCATAGGGGAAATGGCCACGCTGCAGTCCCTTCTTCTCCACCCTCCTCCTGGGATTTTGGGTGCACATCCACATCCACCTGGCGTGATTTTTCAAACCACCAGGTCCAGAATTGAACCACGGTTGCATATGTGGGAGTTCAGTACCTTACTTGCTAGCCCCAAAGCGTTACCATTCTTAAGACTTCCATATTTTTGCTACCATTTACTATAAGTTCTTATTTTTATCATTTGTTAAAGGATTAGAACATTGAAAAATAGACAAGCTCTAATTTGATAGGATTGTATTTTTAAAAATTTTATACATTCATTTATTAATTTGACCAGAGAGAGATGGGGGTGCGGGGAGTAATAAACCACCGGGTCCGGGACTCAAACCGTTGTTGGCCATGTGGGAGGCCATTGCCCTTAACCACCACTCGACCTGCCAGGCCCAGGAGGCATGGTAGTTAGGGTGATGGATTCGCACACGGCCACTGCAGTTCGAGTTCCAGACCCAGTAGCTTAAAACTCATGCCAGATGCATGTGCTTGTGTGCCCAAAATCCCAAGAAAGAAATGGAGAAGAGATTGCAGTGTGGGCTATCCCCTCACTTCCCCTCTCTCTGCCACTCTGTCTCTCTTTGGTAAGCACACATACCCTATGGCAAAAACCTTAAAAAAAATGCTAATTGTCCAAGGGCAGATATTTGTCAGGTATAACACTGGTGAAAGTAGAGTCAGATTAAATTCTATAAATAGGAGCATCCCTAAAAAGGCATGTAGGACTATAGGACCTGGCAGGTAGCATGATGGTTAAGGGTGTTGGACTCCCATGTGGCCAATCACAATTTGAGTCCCAGACCTAGCGGCTTTCTCTCTCTCTCTCTCTCATTCTCTCATTCTCTCACCCTCTCACCTTCTCAGTTTCTCACTCTGTCCCTCTCTGGTCAAATTTAAATAAATAAAGTTAAGTAATGCTTTAAAAACAGAACAAAAGTACTATGCCTCCTGCTGGCTCCTAAATTTTTTTTTTTTTGGAGAGGTTTTCGCTATAGGGTGCGTGCGCTCGCCAGACAGACAGAGAGAAACATAGAGATAGAAAGCGAGAAATCACCCCCCAGGGGGGATGGCCACGCCGCAATCCCTTCTCCTCCATTCTTCTCTCGGCATCTCTGGCACACATACACACGCACCTGGCGTGAGTTTTAAGCCACCGGGTCCGGGACGCGAACCGCGGTCGACTATGTGGGAGTCCAGTGACATAGCCATTACGCTAACTGCTGGTTCCCAACATTTTTTTTTTAAGTTAAGTTTTTTGTTATAGGGCATGTACATTGACTGGATAGAAAGAGGGAAAGGGTGAGAAATCATCCCATGGGGGGATGACCACACTACAGTCCCCTCTCTTCCAGGAGAAAGATTTTTGCTATAGGTCATGTGTGCTTACTGGAGACACAGAGATAGAATGGGATAGGATGGTTATGCCACAGTCCCTTCTCTTTCGTTCTCCTCTTGAGATTTTGGATATGTATGCACACATGCAGGTGTGAATTTCAAGCTGCTGGGTTGGGGACTTGAATCATGATCTGTTATGTGGGAGTCCATCAGCCCAACCACCATGCCACCTGCTGTTCTCCAGTTCCCCATTCTGTCAGTATTCTGGGCATGCACACATCCTCAGTATGTTAAGATGCTAGGGCCAGAACTTGAACCCTGGTTGTCCTGGTGGAATCTAGCTTCCTCTGAGCAGCACTTAACTGCTGTGCTGCAGGACCAGCCCACAGTGCTTTAAGGAATCTTTATTGGTATATAATCACATACAGAAGTAGACACACCTTTGTAATCAAGACTTGTGGAAAAATAGAACATTCAAACATAACATATAGGTGGACATTTCTTGAGCGTGGGAGTTTTAAACACCTAAGTGTTTACACTTTGAGGTCAAGGAAGATGGTATGTAATTAGAACTTTTCTACCCAGTTATCTCATCCAGCAGCAAATAACAGTAAAACCTCCCATGTTTGTTTTTAGGTGATGCCAAAATGGAAGATAAATGCCTAGGGAACCTTTTACAAGCTTCTAAAAAACAGCTTTTAATGCTAGGCCTTGTACCAAATTGGTCCCAAATATACTTCTCCATGTGTCGTCCCAACCTTGTTCTTCCTTATTTTAAGGATCCAACCTTTACTCATTTTCTGTTGCTGATATACAGGCTAGAAAAACTTAAATATAGGCTTGTGATACAATGTGACCCTTGGCCTAAGAGGAAGGAGAGTAGGGTACGTAAAACAGAAGGCTGTTCTGTTCACCATTAATTAGTCTTTCTTTATACCTGTGTCCTACTGAACTGTAACCAAGTGTGTTTTTTTTTCCCTGTGAGAAGACCCATTTCACTTCTCATAAACGTTTATATTTGTACTTAATATGAGCCCTCAGGCTAGTGGGAAGGGATAGGAATTAGTTCTTCAGATTGGTTGCTATCTAGTTTCTTAATGATTTCAGAGTAATGGAAATCGCAGTAACAAAATGACAGGCCCACTTTTGGTGTATCAGTACTGCACTACTTGAAACACAGTTTTTTAAAAAAGGATCCTTTTTAATAGAAAAGTTGGTGTGCTTGTTTTCTTCCCTGGACCATGAGGACAAAGATGTGATGTGAACATGTGAAGCCATCATTCATAGATAACTTAAGAGCCATTTATCTAAAATCAGGAGTTTAAAGTGCTCAGTAGAAAAGTACAATAAAAATTGAACAGTATGGACTGGCTCTTTGTGACATTGGTGATGCACTGCTCAAGGAGAAGCTGGAACCCCCAAAGTGACCTTGGTTCAGATCCTGACTTGATTACCCTGAAACATACCAGGGATGCATGCAAGTACCCAAGATCCATCAGGCCGCAGTTTTGAAGGAAGGGGGGATAGTGGCATGACTAGACTGTGGAGGGTGCTTGTGTCTCTCTTCTCCATTTACACTCATGGGAGCAGGCACATGCTTTATCATGAGTTAAGAAAAAGGGACCAACAGTTGGCATAATGGCTGTGTCACTGGACTCCCATATAGTTGACTGCGGTTTGGTCCCGGAGCCAGTGGCTTGTACTCACTGGGTATGTTTGTGTATGCGTACCCAAGATCCCGAGAGGAGAATGGAGGAGAAGGGATTGCAGTGTGGCCATTACCCCTGAGGAGGTGATTTCTCACTTTCTGTCTCTCTGTCTCTGACGAGCGCGTGCACCCTATAGCAAAAACCTCTTCCAAAAAAAAAAAGAAAGAAAGAAAAAATTGGAATAAGTAGAAACTGGAGACCTGTTTGCATTGTTTAAATATTTATTATTTAGGCTAACCAAATGAATATTAGAATGGAATGACAAAAGGAAATGTTTTTATATTCATTTGGTTAGCCTTTGGGAGTTTAAATTTTGCTTTATTTTTCTAAGGGCATTTAGTTTTCTAAACACCTGTGATTTTAGTGCAATGATTTAAGACATAATTTTAAGGCAGCATGATTTTTGAAAGTACGTGCATGAACACAAAGATCAGTAAGTTGTTTTTTCTTTACTGCATAATTTCCAAAAGCAAGGAAAAAGTCACTTTGCATTAAGTTTCTGAAATTTGTACACACTCTAGCTGTGTTCTTCTGTACACCCAGAAAATGCTTAAAAGCTATACCTTTAGGAAATACTAAGACAACTTAACTATTTTTATTCATGTACATTTGACTGTAAAAGAAAAGTTAACTGAAAATTATGTGGAATTAGTTTAAGTGGTCTTTATTTGCCAAGTCCATTTTTCATGCCCTTACGTGTTTATTTACTATGTACACCATTGCTTATCACATATTTGATGAACAAAAGAAGCAGATGTTTTAAAGCACCTGTGTTCTTTTTTGTAGCACATTTATAACTTGTGTCTATTGGAATCATGTAATATATTGCATGAGTATGAAGGAAGAACGTGTAAGTGTGATAAGTAAAAAGGAATAATATATTTAATTTATTAACACTTCTTTCTGGTTTTACTTTCACTCTCCTTTTGCCCTTGGTATTAAACTTTCCTTGTATTTTCTAAAAGGAGTGTTTCAGAAATAGATTTAGAAATAGAAACAGATTTCCAACACAACCATCTTCTGTTTTATTTTTGTTGTTGTTCATATGTAGTGTTGCAATATCTGTATCTACAATTCAGCTATATCCAAACTTGTAATTAAAAAAAAATTAGAATTGTAAACAGAAAACGAGGAAGGGCAATTCTCAAGCTTTGTGAAGCATTAATTCCTTCGATTATTTATTGAATGTTCACATTGTATAGAATGTTACCTGTAGGATACTAAACAAATGTAATACACTGTCTTTGCTTCAAGTTTCTTATAGTCTTAGGGAGAGCAGGCATGAGAAATGAAAGGACATTAGAGAAAAGGAATGTGAAAGATGCCATGTGAGTTGCTTGCCAAATTAGGGCGGAGACTTTATACTACTGGAAATTCCAGAGGCAGAGTCCTCAGGAGGTTAGAGAGTAGTCAAGGAAGGCTTCATGAAGAAGGTATGAATCGACATGATTAGAAAAAGGAATGAAAAAATTGTGAGGAGCAGGAAGAGAGCAGAGATACTGGAGTCAGGCACTATTATATTCAGAAGCTGGTAAGTGGCTGAAACCAATGGAAAGAGTATTATGCAGCTAACTTCAGGAAGGAGAGCTTATGGGAGGTTGCTGAGAAGTACCTGGCAGCCCTTGAATGTTCTTAAATTGACCAAGAATGAAATTTAAGGGACTGACGTAGCAAGCACCCGTTTACTTTGTAGCCCTTGATAATAAATAGAATCAGGAGGGTCTCACTGAACATTGTGAAATGAAAACTATTTTAAAATTGGGATTCTGTCATTTATTAGGACTATCTAACCTAATTAATGAAGGATGAGTTAACTTGAAAATTCCAAGGCATTAATTGATGATAGCATGTGTCAAGTCTTTTGAGAGGGACCATTGATGGGAATTAGGAAATAAAGAATGGTTGGGACCAGCAGATGGTGTACTGGTTATGTCGTTATAGGACTCCCATGTAGTGTGTGTGCATGTGTGCCCAAAATCCTGAGAGGAGAATGGAGGAGAAGGGATTGCAGTGTGGCCATCCGCCTTGGGGGGTGATTTCTGTCTCTGTCTCAGGCAAGTGCACATGCTGTATAGCAAAAATCTCTCTCAAAAGAAAGAAAATAATTGCCAGTGCTTCTGTGGTACCATCTATGAACAGGCTGCTTTTACTTAAGATGAGTGCCAGATGGTAAGTCAGAAATAGAACATTGAGAAAGACAGTTGCTCAAGATACTATACCTTAAAACTAAAAAAATATCTAATTTTGTTACTTAATTTCTTTTTTCTTCATAGAGATTTCTAGTCCATAATGGGCTTCCGATCTTACAGCATGACAGTTCTTCTTCCTCTGAATCAAATAATAGGTGACATTCATAGGTGCAGCACACTTCCCTGTGTATGCTCAAAATTATGTGCACTAGACTTGAAGCTGTCTTTAGCTTCTGAGTTCTCTGAGGTGGCCCTCTTTTTTTTTTTTTTTTTTAAATCCCCAGAACCTATCATGAGGTCTGACACTTCTTTTGAGTTTACATGTTGACTGAAGTGAACTAACTTATCTTGAGTAATCTATTCACCAGGAAGAATTAACCTGAGTGATAGCATACCCTTTTATTCTGACCATTTCTTCCTTTGTAAATAACTATCCCAGTATAAGTCCATCTCCCGCTTATTGAGAACTCAGAGTGAGTCAGTCTTTTGAAGTCTGCTCATAGACTACAGAAAGCTGTTAGGTTTTGCCTAGAATAATCAGTAATCAGTTGATACCTTTTTTCACCTAAATGCTGACTTTTCTACTGGACTGCTCTGTATGTGTGTGTGTGTACGTACATGTACATATACATACACATGCACACTAGCACAGGACATACTAACATACTAATCCTTTCAGGGACTCTAGGTTGCTGTGTCTTTCTATTGGGTTGTCAGAAAAGTCATGCTGCAATTTTGCCCAGAGAAACACATCATGACTTTTCCAGTGACCCAGTAGTTTCTGTCTTGTACTGCTTCATGTCATTTCTTAGTAAGCAGTAGTATGCAGGGTTAAAAAAAAACTGAGTAAGATCTGGGATTACCTGGTTTCCTCTGGCTTCCTTTAGTTCTTCCACATTGTACCTGACATCTTATTTGAATGGCTGGGTATGGGAACACTGTTAGAAGATGATACAGGAAAAAGAATTTGAATAAAGCCATAGAATGTAACATGTGGCATATAACATATGAAAGGAAAAACTGGGCTATTTTGACCAAGAAAGAAAATAATATCTGATTCTTCACTTGTGAAGTACATCAAGAGAAATATATATGTGTGCTCGTGTGTGTATATGAAATTGTCCTTTTTTTAGAGGTTTTTACTATAGGGCATGTGTGCTCGCTAGACAGACAGAAAGAGAGAAATCACCACCTGGGGGGATGGCCACACCGCAATCCCTTCTCGTCCATTCTCCTCTCCGGATCTTGGGCACGCATGCACATGCGCCTGGAGTGAGTTTAAGCCACCAGGTCTGGGACTTAAACCGCAGTTGACTACATGGGAGTCCAGTGACATAGTCATTACACCATCTGCTAGTTCCTGAACTCTTCTTGTAAAGACTTCATTTTTAAATATTACATTTACCCATGATGGTGTCTTTGCAATACTTAACAGTAGAGCAAAAATTTACAACTTCTTAATGCTTTTTTTTAAACGTCTATTCTGTATGCTAGGACAGTATTAGCCATTTTTGACTTTTTGTTTTCCTTGACTAGAGGGCACTTTTCCAACACTGCTTATTGAGTGGCAATTTAGATGCATCTTTCGAAGACTACTTTTTGAACTTGAGTGCTTTGGGGATAATTTTTACATCTTTTACCAATCTAGAGATAGAGTATGGAAAATCCCCTTTTTACTCTTTTTCTTCCTTTCTTCTTTCTTTATAATCAGCTTCTACCATTCAAAGCCAGCTTGCGTGCCTTCCTATGCTGAGCCATAGTCATTTTCCCCTTCTCAGAACTTGGAACTGCCCCATACCCCTTCTGGCACCTAACAGATACTCTGGGTTAATCATGGTTTTCTATTTTTAGTGGAACTATTTCATAATTAACACTCACATCAAGTAGTAGAACATGGGCACACTCAGTTTGCCAGATACCTTGCTTCAAAAATTCTTAATCAGTATTTTGAGGAAATACACAATACTTAGTAACCCCATTAATGCCTTGTGAAAATTCTGATTATCCTAACAGGTAATGAGAAATGTAAAGAAGACAACTTCCTGAGGGTTTAATAGTTTTCCTAAATACCGTTGCAATAAAGACTTGGTAAACGGCCCTGGAAACTATAGTCCAGAGCAACCGGCCCCACCTTTTCTGGCACCAGGGACTACTTTTGTGGAAGACATTTTTTCCATAGATTTGGGAGGGAAGGGCAACAGTTTCGCAATGATTCAAGTGTATTACATTCATCTTGCACTTTATTAGTATTACATTGTAATGCATAATTAAATAATTACACTACTCACCATAGTACAGAATCAGTGGAAACCCTGAGCTTGTTTTCCTGCAACTAGATGGCCCACTTGTGGCTCCTATGAGAACTAATGCTACAGCTGACCTGATAGAAGGTGAAGCTCAGGTGTAATGCATATGATGGAGAGAGGCCGTACATACAGATGGAGCTCTGCCGGCATGCCCATCACTCACTTCCTACTATATGAACCCGTTCCTAACAGGCCATGGACCTGTGCCAATCCATGGTCTGGGCTTTGGGGTTTTGGGTAAATACCTAGGAGTTGTCTGGTGTGTTTAACTTTATAAAAACTGACAATGTATTTTCTAAAATGCATGTTCCATGTTTTATTCTTACTAGCAATGTATGAAAATTCCTGTTTTCTCACTACTGGGTCTTGTTAGTCTTCCTACTTTTACCCTCTTTTCTTATTTTTTTTCTTT
This sequence comes from Tupaia belangeri chinensis, assembly GCF_000334495.1. Lineage (NCBI taxonomy): Eukaryota > Metazoa > Chordata > Mammalia > Scandentia > Tupaiidae > Tupaia > Tupaia belangeri. The sequence continues at coordinate 1,121,053 of NW_006159708.1, read as the reverse complement.
ATTCTCTTCCTTATTTTTTTCCTTCCTTTTTTTTGGGGGGGGGGGAGGTTTTTGTTATAGGGCATGTGCACTCACCAGAACGAGACAGAGAGTGAGAACAAACCCCAGGGCAGATGGCCACACCGCAGTCCCTTCTCCTCTGTTCTCTTGGGATATTGGGCACGCACGCACATGTACCTGGCGAGTTTAAGCCACTGAGTCTGGGATTCGAACCGAAGTCGAATACATGGGAGTCTAGCGACATAACCATTAAGCCAACTGCTGGTCCCCCTTCTTTTTAAGATTTTTGCCATAGCATGTGTGTGCTCACCAGAGAGACACGGAGAGAGGGAAAGTGAGAAATCACCCTCCGGCAGGACCAACCATGCCACAATCACTTTTCCATTCTCCTGGGATTTTGGGCAAATACACATAGGTACCCAGCATGATTTTCAAGCCACCAGGTCTGAGATGCCAATTGTGGTCAGTCATGTTGGGAATCCGGCGCCCTAACCACTACACTACCTGCTGGTCCCTCTCTCCTTACTTTTTTTGCTAGAGGACACAGGGATTTGCCAGAGAGAGGGAAGAGTGGAAAGCAATGCCCTGTAGACATTATCATGCCATAATCCTTTATCTTTCATTTCTCCCTTTTGGGGTTTTGGGCACTCTGGCACATGTGGCTGGCATTTTTGTCAGGCCACTGTGGCTTGAACCATGCAATCAGTCTTAACTCCCAGGCCCAGTTTTACTTTAAAATTTCTTTGTGATTTTAATTTGTATTTCCTGGTAAAGATCTCTGGAAAATTGAACATCCTTTCAGGTATTTTTATGCCACCTGTATATCTTTAGTGAAATGTGTGTTCAAATTCATGCCTACTTTTAAATGAAGTTATTTGTCTTCTTAGGAATTTTCAGAGTTTTTTCTGTGTTATAACTCCAAGTACTTTATCAGATCTGTGTTTTACAGTTACTTTCTCAAAGACTATGGCGTTTCTTTTTTTTTTTTTTTTTTTTTTTTAGATAGTGTCTTCAGAAGAGCAGGGGTTTTTTTTCTTTCTTTCTTTTTAAAACTTGTGTAGGACACTTGTGTTTGTGCTTACCAGACAGAGAGACAGTGAGAGAGGAAAGAAAAGTGAGAAAGCACCCCCCCCCCAGGGAAAAATAACCACGATGTATTACCTCCTCCTTCACTCTTCTCTTGGGATTTTGGGCACACGTTCACACAAGCCGGGAAGTTTTTCAAGTTGCTTTATTCACTACCTAATCTGGCTGACTCCAGATGTTCTTATTTTCTTTTTCTGTTTTTTAGGTTTTTGCCAGAGGGTGTGTGTGCTCACTGAAGTGTGTATGTGTGTGTGCTCACTGAAGTGTGTCTATGTGTGTGTGTGTGTATGTGTGAGAGAGAGAAAGAAAGAGAGAGAATAAGGAATCACCCCCTAGGACAATGGCCACACCGCAATTCCTTCTCCATTCTCATTCTTCTCTTGTGATTTTGGGCATGCATGCATATCCACCTGTCATGATTCCCAGGTATGGGACTTAAACCATGGTAGTCCATGTGGGAATCCAGCGCCTTAACCACCACACCACCTTCTGGCCCCCAGAGATTGTTAATTGTCAACATGTTTGTATATTTTTCTTTGTAGTTATAAAATTAATACTAGACTATTATAAAAAAATTAAAGAATATTGAAATATATCTTTCCTGTGTAATCCATTTCACTGCTATTTAAACACATAATTTAGTGAAAGAGAAATGCATAATATATGCAAAGGTAATATTTTTGCTTTAAGAAATATGTTTTGAAAGTTTGTTTTGTATTTCAGAACTAATATTTTTCTTTATGTTTAAGAAATTTTTTAAGGGGGAAAAAATACCTCTTGAAATTCTCCAGATAACCAGTATTGTTCTTCTTTTATTCTAGTGTCATTCAAGATAAATTCTGTGGGATTATAAATATCTCTGTGGAGGGCCTACATGATGTCATGACAGAAGATCCTGAAACAGGAACTTATAAAGAGTAGGTGTATTGTTCAGTTAACCCTAATTAGATTTGGGAAATAATTAAATACACGCTACATGCATTTTGTTCACTTTCATTGTAGCTTTCATGCAGAAATGTTATCTGTATATTTATCATTTGATTTTTTTTATATCTGCTTTATTGTTATAATGATATCTGAATTGGGCTTTATATAACTATTAATTTGTAGGAATCTTTTATTACTTATTGTATCTTTTTGTGGTTAGTAGAATTGCTATACTTTTCCACTTATTACTAATAGCAATAAAGGATATGTTTTATAGTTTGATAAGCAAGGCCTAATGAAATTCCAGACTATTTAACTTCTCATTAATAACAGTTTTCTGTGTTCTTTATAAAGGCTTCCCTTTTAAATAATATTTTGTTTAAAAAATCAGAAGCAAATGTATGTTGTTGAAGCTTATTAAGCATAGATAAACAAAAATGTGTCTGACATGTAACTTAGTTTTTGAGAAAATAAAGAACTCAAATTGGAAGCATCAATCTTTTGTTTCTAAAAACTAAACGTAGGAAACCATTCATGCGTATAGGTAGTTTTTCAAAACAGCATAAGGGTTTATAGAACACAACTGTAAATAATAGTTTTTACATATAATATGTACAACCATTTATGAAATATTTAGGATTTGTTCTGATGTTCTTTGCCCTTCTTTGTGGAGTATATAATACTTAATTGCAGGGAGGGCATGGCTGATGGCCAAATGAAAACACTTGTGTTGTATGTATAAAGGCAGTTATGCATGTATAGCAAAGAACACACAAAAAGAATTTTAGATTGTGCTTTAATAGAAAGCCAGAGAAAGAAAAGACATTATGCGTTGTAGTCTTTAGGGAGTAAGAGTTAGGATGTGGGAAGTAGAACAAAAATCATAAGATGTTTTCATTGTCAGAGATGAGATTCTGGATTTTGTTAGACGTAAAATTTAGAAATTATCTATTGTGCTCTATTATCTTAACAACTAGGATACTAAGCTCAGAAAAGTGCAGTGTCACAGCAAATTTGTGTAGGAGTCTAAGACTACAACCAAAGGCTTCTGACTGAGTGTGCTGAGCTCAGCCATGAAAAAGTTTTGGTTAGAAGGGGAAAATGGTAGAAGCAAGGAAAACAAACTGGCTAGGAAACTATTATTGAATAATTGAGATCAAACCTAGAAAGGCCTAAATTTGAAGGCTAGTTTTCACAGTTAACTAGAATATATCACCACTGTTTTCTTCTTTCTCCAGAATTGTTTGGTGTTTGTTTTTTACACTGGGATTGTATTTGGCACAAGGAAACGCAACAGAGCAGCAGATTACCTAAGTTTTTTGAATCTTAGTTTCTAATACTAGCTAGACTCGATTCTCTATAAATCTCTCTACTTCTGAATTACATAGAGTTCTATAAATTTTGCTGTATGAGACTGTAGGGCATAATTAGACCTTCAGAAAAGTCTACATGAGAAACATAAAATAGTTACTTCTGTAGCTAACTTGGCCTCCAACTTTCCCTTTCTGTTTATTTAAACAGTTTATTCAAAGAATGTTAATCTTTTTGGTTCTGTTAAATTCTTATTATAGTCTCAGTTGATAATGAATTGAAAGAAAAGGAAGAAAATCTTGCTTTCAGACCAGCCACTGGTATGATGGTTAAGGCAGCTCAATCCCAAATGGTCAACTGTGCCATTTGAATCCTAGACTCAGTGGCTCGGAATGTTTGCGTGCATTCCCGAAATCCTGAAAGGAGAATGGAGTAGAAGGGACTGTGGGCGACCCTCCCCTATGGGAGGTGCTTTCTAACTTTTCCGCTGTCTCTCCTGTGAGCACATGTGCCCTCCAGCAAATTTTTAAAAAGAAGAAGAAAGAAAGAAAATCCTGCTTTTTCTATCTGTATAAGTAGTATATTAAGGTTCTCCAGAGAAACAGCAATAATAGGAGAGAATATGTGTGTGTGTGTGTATTAGGGGACTTCAAAATGTTTATGAAAAAAATTAATTAAAGAGTAAGCTTATTTCAGTGCAGAAAATTTAGAAATCTTTATGCAGCTTTTTCATGATGTATATTTTCTATGAACTTTGTTGAAGACCTCTTATATACATAAAGAGATTTATTATGTAATTATGGAGGATTTAAAGTTCAAGATCTACAGTCAGCAAACAAGAGACCTAAGGAGAGTCAGTGGTGTAAATTCTAGCCCAAATCCAAAGTAGGAGAAACAGACACCCTAGTTTAAAGCAGGCGGACAATGAATTCCCCCTCATCAATGTTTTTGTTCTATTTCAACCTGCAGTAGACTGAGCCCCATCTACATTGGAGAGGGCCATCTTTACTCAGTCTGTGGATTCAAATGTTGATCTTAACCCAGAAACAGCCTCACTGACGACACCCACAATAAAGTTTAAATAGGTACCTGGGCACCCTATAGTACAGTCCAGCTGACACATAACATTAGCCATCACAATAAAGAAAGCTTCTTGATAGTTACCTTATGTCTTTATTCAAACTTACTTATTCTAGGCACTGTCTGGTGTGAAGCAGCAGCTGAGTGTTCTGAAAGAGCTGATTGCCTTGATGTGGGGAGATAGGGAACAATGGAGCAAAACTAGCTGCCCAGAGGAAGGGGTCCAAGGAAATGGAGAATAACTTCTGAGGATGTGTAGTGGATTAGAGCCAACTAGTGTGTGAAGTATGAAGGATTTTGGAGATTTGCTATACCTAGTGGAGAGTCATTGGTGCTTTTATAGCACGGAAGTAACATGATTCAATTTATGCTTAGAAAGGTCACTTCGGTACACTGTAGAGGATAAATGGAGGGGTAGATACTCGTGAATAGTCTCAGACTAGTGGAACAGCCTGGGATGCCTGTTAAAAATGCAGATTCTGGGACTAGCAGAAATCATAATGGTTATATCACTGGAGTCCCACATAGTCAATCGTGGTTTGAGTACAGACCCGGCAGCCTAAAACACACCAGGCATGTGTGCATGAGTGCTCAAAACCCCAGTAGAATAGAGAAGGGGTTGTGCCATGGCCATGCCCCCGGGGGATGATTTCTTACTTTCTGTCTCTGGCAAGCACACACACCCTGTAGAAAAAAAATCTCTCTTAAAAAAAAAAGTGTCTCTCTCCAGAGTGCACATGCTGTATAGGGAAAACAAACAAACAAACCAAGATTCTTCTTTCAGTAGTTCAGGCCCATTATATCAGAATCTTTGGGATTAGGACAATAGAACCTGATTGTAAAGAGGATCCTTGATTCATGTACATGGTAAAATAATATACTGATTTGTATATGGGGAAACCATTAGGAAGCTATAATAGTAATCTTATTTTGGTGAGTGGTTTTGGGGTAAATTAGATTTGGGAGGAATAATTGGTAGGAATTGGTGATGAGTGGTAGGAGTGGCTGGAGAGGATTCAAAGATATTCATAGTTTGAGTGACTTGTGACACAAATGCGTATCATAATTCAAAAAATCATTGTGCTTATACCTGATAGCCTGTGTTTATAATTGTACCCTCACATATCCTCATAACATACTCAAATAAGCATTTTAAAATTTAAATAATTTGTATAAAAAGTGGAAATGATTTTACTTCTCTTCTAATGATCTTATTTTTCATTTTACTTAGAAAAGTTTATCTTTTTTAAAAAATAATTATTTTATTTAACTTTTTTTATTTACTTGTTTATTTTAATTTGACTGGAGAGGGACAAAGTGAGAGGGAAAGAAAGTGAGAAAGCAAGGTGCCAGGTCTGGGACTTGAACAGCGGTTGGCCATGTGGGAGTCCAGTGCCCTTAACCACCATGCCACCTGCTGGCCCCAAAAAAGCTTATCTTCTAAGATAAATGGATAGTCAGCAGTTGGCTGTTTTGAGTCTTTGTTTGTTTGTTTTCTCCATATGGCATGTGCACTCTCTGGAGAGAGACACCGAGAAGGGGAAAGTGAGAAATCATCCCCCAGAGGGATGGCCACACTGCAGTCCCTTCTCCTCCACTCTTCTCCTGGGATTTTGGGCATGCACACACACATGCCAGGCATGATTTTCAAGCTGCCAGGTCCCCTAGGACTTGAACTGTGGTTGGCCAGGTGGGAGTCCAGAACTATAATCCCCCTGCCACCTGCTTGCCCTGGCTGTTATTAATCTTGATACTTGCATTTCTTAAGAATAATACAGAAAGGAAATCATTTTAGAAGAAGGAAGAGTCCTATGTTAAAAGTTTATGAATACAGGGGACTGGCAGGTGGTATGGTGGTTAAGGATGCTGGATTCCCACATGGCCAACCACGGTTCAAGTCCCAGACCTGGCAACTTGCTTTCTCCCCCCCCCCCATCTTTCAAATTAAAATAAATAAATAGTTAAATAAAATAATTCGAATTCTTTTTTTCTTTCTTTTTTTTTTGAGAGGTTTTTGCTACAGGGCACGTGTGCTCACCAGAGAGACAGAAAGCAAGAAATCACCCCCCCCCCCAGGGGATGGCCACACCATAGTCCCTTCTCCTCCATTCTCCTCTCGGGATCTTGGGCATGCACGCACACATGCCCGGAGTGAGTTTCAAGCCACTGGATCTAGGACTTGAACCATGGTTGACTATATGGGAGTCCAGCAACATAGCCATTACGCTAACTGCTTGTCCCAATAAAATAATTCTTTTTTTAAAAAAGTTTATATAGATTTATTTATTTAGTTTTTTTATTATTGTTTTTCTCAGTTAATAGAGATCTCATTTTATTAATCCAGGAAAGCACATTAATGAGGCCAGAGATTTATCTTCTCCTTATCTGAAGAGTGTCTTTAAATAGTAATTTTGTTGTAAAAAAAACATTAAAAAATGAGATTGACAACCTACTGCCAAAGCATGGGAGGTAAAAGGAAGAATCCAACCAGCATTTTAAGATGCCTAGAGGCACACAAATTGATTAGAGAAAGACCCTTATGTTGTGGTTTTTATGACTAGAGAACTTAAAAGATAGCAGCTATAGAGGAAGTAGTTTTATTAAAAACAAAAGTAAAATTTAGACTTTTATAAGGATTTTCTTCCTCCTCCACTTCATACATGTGTATCCACCAGATGGTTCCTCAGAATGAAATAGAGAAACTAGAAGACACCTTGGTTTCCCCATTCTGATATTTTTAACTATGTCATTCTAACTTGTGTCAGTCTTAGTGACTTCTTTAGGAATCTTGCTTTTTTCACTTTCTCCTCTCTAATCTATTTTGTTCAATTTTTGGAAATCTAAAAGTCTTGTTTCTTACAGGATAAACTTTATGGGGCCTTATTCTATTAATAACTTCAATCTACACACTAGTTTTTTTCCCTCTGTTCCCTTTAATACTTAGGGCTTTACTAATAATATTTCCTGCAGGAGACAGTTTCAACTTTGGGCTTTTCACCCATACATACTTTTCAGTTTCTACTTTTTTATTCCATTGATCCAAACTAATGTGCGTTATAGAATTGCAAAGCAAAAAAAAAAGTAATAACATCCTGCCCTTTGAATATTTTTCTGTCAGTGAAGGAAAGAAAAGTATGTATGTATACCTCTAGAATATATCCATTACTAATGTGGTATCTTCTAACGTAGGGAAGATACAACAGAATGTTTTTACTATGTGAGTAAGTTAACAAATTTTGGAATACAGTGAAAGAAATTGCTACAAAATAAAGTATGCTTCCATTTATTGTAGTTGAAAATTGAAGTCTGGAACTGGCACGTGGTGTGGTTGGGGCGTTGGACTCCCACATAGCTGACCATGGTTTTGAGTCCTAGAACTGGCAGCTTGCTTTCTCAATTTCCCTTTTTCTGTTTCTCTCTGGTCAAACTAAAAAATAATAAATAAAATTAAATAATTGTTAAACAATTGAAGTCTGTAGCAGGCATAAAATGGCAAATGTGGAAGCCCATCTTATTATTCAGTTCTAAAATACAAACTGGGGGCTGGCTCTGTGATGCAACAATAATGGACTATTCAAGAGAAGCTGGATCCTTTATGGAAACCATGGCTCAAATCCCTGGCTTGGTCAGCTTGAAACAAGCCAGGTATGCTCATGATGGCCCAAGATCTGACAGACTGGAAGAATGGGGTCACACTGTGACCAGGCCATGTAGAAGATGCCCACACACACTACCGTGAATAAAGAAAAACAATTACAAAAAAGTATGAACTGGGATCTAGATTCATTCAAGACACTTCGCTTCATTGATTATTTTTTGAGTTGATAGGACGTTGTAGTTTTTTCACTGTTGCCAGAGTCCATTGGCCCTACTGTATGTTATACTGTATTACATCATGGACAAAAGTAGTCGCCACTCTGAGAGGTCAAAGTCTTGCAGTGAGTTAGGGATTGAGTTTTTGCTGTTTTTCAGGACTTCTGATTTCCAGCCTAAGTTTTTACTGTTTGAGCTTACCTAGTGTGCACTGGCTTGGTCAGAGGCATTTACTCCAAAAGTTGTTTTATTTTGTTGGTGGGGAATAGGGATGAAGGATACCCATGGGTCCTCTGCAAGACTAAGCCTGATCAAGTTTCTGGTATCAGCGGCTGTCCTTAACCCTAAATTAAAAGTTACAACACATAGGAGAAACCAAGTTTCTTTTGCCACAGTTGATTGGTTAGGGACCTGACTACATACATGACTGAATTATTCTATGCTAAATTAGGCAACAGTGAGTCTTGTTACATCAACTTGATTTACTAGACAGTTTCACGTCTTGTCTCCCTGGAACCAGTGTTGACTGAATAGGAAACTGTGTTTCTATTATCTCTGCTAATGGTGAGGAGCAGTGGTGCAGATAATCAAAATAAAATGATTTATAACTGTCCTGAAGGTACTAATGCTGTCATACCATTGTAATACTATCTGGAGAACAAAGTTGATTCTTACATAATTAATAGTGTTTGCATGTGTAATGGTCTGCAGATATGTGGAGATGAAGAGAAAGTATTAATTTTAAGTGTATCATTTTTTAGAAAGTTATAAAGGGTGTACTTCCCTTTTGTCAAGTGATGGAGGTTTGGTTTAAACATAGCTATAAATAAGTTTGCTATACTTTTTTTTATCTTAAATGCCCAAGTAAAATGCTCTGAAGTTTTTTTTGGTGTGACCCTTTTAAAATAAGATAGATTTTCATAACTAAAAAAGTTTTTGAAATTATAAATATATCTAGTTTTTCTCGTATTTTGGTACATAGAAACATTAATGTTCTCAAGATTTTTGAAGGCTTATTTTTAGTATGTTACAGACATTTTTATCTACATATACATGGATTCTTTTCTTGTTAATTGTAGCTGTATGCTGATGTCTCATCTTGAGGAACCAAAAGTAATAGAAGATGAAGAACCACCCACAGAACAAGATAAGAGGAAAAAGATGGTAAGTCATAGAAGTAGCTTAAATAGGTTATCGGTTTATTTTTCTGTTTATTTATATATCCATCCATCCGTCATCCCATGTTGCAGAATTAACCTAAAGTATCTGACTTTCGAAATTTGGAGTGTTCCCTAAAATAGTATTCCTAGTTCAGGTTGTCGAGGTTAACTTTTCGTCTTAAATAGTGTTCCTTTTTTTTTTAAATTGTTTTATTTAGCTTTATTTATTTATTTACTTTATTTGACCAGAGAGGGACAGAGTTAGAGAGCGAGAGAGAGGAAAGTGAGAAAGCAAACCACCAGGTCTGGGACTTGAACGTGGTCAGCCATGTGGGAGTCTAGCGCCTTTAACCTCCACTCCACTGCTGGCCCCAAATAATGTTCGTTTTTTTCAGCAGAGCAGTGAATTTATTTTTTGACTTGTAAAAAATATGTGACTCTCAAACCTTAATTTAAAATGCTTATTCTTCTGCTCTGAGGTGATATGCTAAAATTGCTTACATTCCTTATTATCTTATGGGTCTTTACAATGAACTTTTTCTCAGTGCTTCATAAGCATTTATATAAATGCCCTTACAGGTGCTCTCATGCATGCTTGCTAACATGTTCGCTCTCTGGCGAGTACACACATCCTCTGGCAATAATAATTGTTAAAAAGCCTTTAAATTATCTGCTAACTCGTTATGAATACCATTAATTCTCACTATAGGAATCTGAGAAGAAAAAATAACAAAAAATATAGAAAATTTCTAAATTATCTTGTCTTTGGAAATTATTAATCATCTTGAGTTTTTAAATAAACTTTTTTCACCATGAATATAGAATAGGTACATAATACACTTTTTTCCTCAACTCTTTGTTTTCTTTGCCTCACCAGTTACTAATTTTATTGTACCTTCTTTCCTCACTAGCAAAATGAAAACGATAATATGCACTTCATATGTAGGATTATATATATATATATATGATAGTTATGGGATAATACTGGGCATCCAATAATTACTATATAAATATTACTTTTCAATATTATTTTAATTTGATTATTGAATGATTCTACATTTACCCTTGAGGGCTTCATTTTTAGTTTATAATTAATGTAAAACTGTTCTGACAATCTTCTTTTAACCTGTGCATGAGTTTAATATCTTTTATTTAGCTTTTATTTCTAGATATTGTCTCCCTAGCAGCTAGTGTAGCACATGAACAATATCTAAGGGTTGTTTAGACCTGAATTCTAGTCTTATTATTGGTGATTTTGAACAAGCAGCTTGTCTCTCTGGAATGTGAAGTAAGAGGGAAAATTAGTGGATTTCTAGGGCCTGTGGGCTGAAAGATTATGTGATTTTCATATTTTTAATCTCTTAATACCATTCTTTTCCTTCTCTACTACATAGTGTTTGTGAGTATACTTCCAGAAGTATTTGTCCTTTGAAATGAGACTGTTATATGGTGTCCTAAGTAAATGAAATACTGTTTTCTTCATTTATAGTGATGACAGCCTCTTGGGTATAACCTAACAGTTGCCTTTCTCTCACTTTCACCCCCACTTTTTTGGGGGGAGGGGAAGAAGTTTTTGCTATAGGGCACTTACACTCGCCAGAAAGACAAAGAAAGAGACAGAGAGACAGAGACAGAATGCAAGAAATCACCCTCCTCCCCCTGGAGATGGCCACACCACAATCCCTTCTTCTTTATTCTCCTCTTGGGATATTGGGCACACACACATATGAGTCCGGCGTGAGTTTAAGTCATCGGGTCTGGGACTTGAACTGCGATCGACTACATGGGAGTCCAGCGACATAGCCATTGCACTAACTGCTGGTACCCCACTTTTTAAAGCTTTGAGTATATTATGGAAGTTACAGAAAAATACAGTATTTTTCTTCACAAGATTCTGAACTTGTAAATGAGTAATAGAAATTTCATCATCAGTTTTTGTACATACTTTATTAATGTCAGTCTAGAAGATCTACCGTTAACAAGTGAGTCTACTCAAGTCTGTTTTTTTTTTTTTTTTGAGAGGTTTTTGCTATAGGGTGTGTGTGCTTACCAGACAGAGACAGAGAGGCAGAAAGCAAGAAATCACCCCCTCCCCAGGGGGGATGGCCATGCCACAATCCCTTCTCCTTCATTCTCCTCTCGGGATCTTGGGCACGCACACACCTGCGTCTAGCTTGAGTTTTAAGCAACTGGGTCTGGGACGTGAACCACAGTCAACAACATGGGAGTCCAGTGACAGCCATTACGCTAACTGCTGGTTCCATCAATTCTGTTTTTTATTCTATATATAATCTGCAGTCACATATAGTAGTTTATTTTAACTCTGCTCAGAAGTTATGTTTCTGTTAATATATTATTTCTACAAATGTTTCTTGCTGGTTTTTTTTTTTTTTTTTTTTTTAGAGGGTTTTTTCTTAGGGCCGCTGCCGTTGAGACAGAGAGACAGAAAGTGAGAAATCACCCCCCAGGGGGGATGACCACGCCACAACCCCTTCTCCTTCGTTCTCTTCTCGGGATCTTGGGCACGCACGCACACGTGCCCGGCGTGAGTTTTAAGCCACTGGGTCTGGGACGCGAACCATGGTCGACTACTTGGGAGTCCAGTGACATAACCATTACGCTAACTGCTGGTCCCTCTTGCTGTATTTTAATAAATCAGAGGATACAGCTAGGATTTTGTCCCTCTCAATTAATTGACAGTGACTTTTCTTTTTATCCTCTTTCTTTCATTGTAAGCCTTCTATCTGTTTTATTACTGTTTTCAACAGAAATATCATTTTAGAAACTTTTAACAATTTTCTCAATCATTTGTACCTGCCAAGTAGGTATTTCCTAGTAGTTCTGTTGATCTGATCAAACCGTGATTGATGGGCAGACTTCTTGGTGCCTAAAAGTGTGGCTTTTAATAGGTGCTTGGCATATGTTCGTTGAATAGGATGAGTGACTGAATGGCCTATGTTTGTTGAATGGATGAGTGACTGAATGAACAAATGAATGAATGAGGGACACAGTCCCGGCCCTCAAGGAGCTCACAGACCAATCTGGAGACAGAGAAAGCTGAGGTTCTGGGTCGCCAATATAGCGGTTGTGGTATTTTGACATCTCTAGCTGGGCAGTGGGGACAAGAGCTAACTTCACCCTTTGGCCTCCCAATCACTGATGTCTCCTGGTCTGGGGTTATGCTGGGTGAATAGATGGCCACTTCATTAGACTGACATTTTAGCCAGTGTCTTCTAGGGACTAGAGGTAGATAATGCAAATGTCCAAGCATTTGACATGGTCTTCCTGCATGGCTTGCTCCTGAAAATGAAGTTCCAACCATTGTACATGGCTGGGGCAGATCTGTTTCTGCCACCTACTTCTAGGACCACATTGGATATAGGTGGTTGTTCATAATGCTGTAATCATAGCTGTCCCCTTTGGGGCAGCTCTGCTGAACTCTCGGGAAATAGGAGCAATCATGGGTAAGGCAACAGCAGTTGGTGGGACCCATGGACTGTCCTGATCTGTTAAACCACAGTGACAGCCATGGGTAAGGTAGCTGAGAAGGGACCAGTTCCCTATTACATGCTTGATCATTCCATAGAGCTCTAGGAGCTGCCCTGATTTTTAGGACAAGCCTGCAGGCCATCCGCAGGCCCAGGATTAGGTGCAACTTCATTACAGGACTGGATCCTTGGGTAATGTGGCAGTTGGCCCCCCTTCTTACCCAACCTCACCCCCTGGAACAGACTCCATAAGAGCTAAGGAGAAAATCTTAAAAGTAGTAAGGAAAAAAGTGCATTATATATACAGGAACAGAGTTTGGAATATAGCAAACTTCTCATGAGAAACTCTAGGCAAGCTGCCAACTGTGCAACATATTTAGATACTGAAAGAAAAAAAAAATCTTTTATTCTCACATTGCTGAATTACTCTTTTTAGATTAAGTTGTTACTGTTGAAATATAAACTTTTTAAAAAAATATTTAATTTAATTTATTTATTTTAATTTGACCAGAGAGGGATAGAGAGAGAGAGACAGAGTCAGAAAGCAAGCTGCCGGGTACAGGACTCAAACCACCGTCAGCCATGTGGAAGTCCAGCACCCTTAT
>NW_006159708.1:1082712-1107572 GCF_000334495.1 Tupaia belangeri chinensis | reverse complement strand
CCCCAAAATATAAAATTTTTTAGTTTTTTTTTTTGGTTTATAAAGTTTTCAATATGGTAATGGAGGACATCATCTTGTCTTGTACTTTGTCTTTAGTCAACACCAATATGAAATATTTACAGAGCACCCATAATCCACCCACTGTCAGAGGTGACCTGTGAAAACTGCTCTCTGATACTAATACATTCTAAGTGCCAGACTTATCTTACTGGATACTTTTTTCGACTGCTTCTTGAATGAGACTGTAATAGTTAGGCTTAAATGTTTTACAGTCATTAACATAAAAAAATACTCATGGTTATTACATTATGGCTTGCCACCTGATTTTTTTTTTCCCCCTCACTGAAATTGCTAAAATGTTTTCTTTTTTTCCTTAAGATTTGGACACGGTGGTATTTATAAGGTTTGTAAACAGAAAATAAGGAAAAAAAACAAGCTAGATTCAGAAGCTGGTTTGCTAGTAAGAAAATCAGGTAGATCCAGATTGTTCATTTTGAATGTTTTATTGATATTTAATAAAACCACTATAAATAGGTGAACTTTGTCTTTGTTCCTCTGTTTCTTAGAGATCTTTAAAACTTAAATTCTTAAACGTTAATATTTAATAATAATTTGAAAAATAGTGAATATAAATATTGCTTCTCATTCTGCAAAAAAGAAAAAATTATTCGCTATTAATTTTTATTCCTCTGTATGCCTTTTGGTTGTCAGCTAGATGTTGTTTGTCATTTGTTTGTCTCGTATAATTTTAACAAATCTGATTATCTTAAGCCCTAGTATATTAAAAATGAATGTAATTCCTCAGTCTCCCATGTTCCCTTAAAAGCAGTTCTCTATTTACTGGTAGTCACATACTAACTAATCTTACCTCCAGCAGTTGCACATTGCTTCTCTTCCTTCCATACAATGGCAATAGAATAGCATCTTAAATGAGTCATTTTTCTTTTGTACTTACTCTTCATACTTTTTTAGTGAGAGAGGTGAAGGAAGTGAGAGAGATGGTGTTTTTTTACAGGGTCTCCTTGAGAACTTACTGCCCTAGCCTCCCAATCAGCTAGGACTATAGGTGGGTGCCACTCTGCTTGGCCTGTTTAGTTTAGGCTGGGACCTGAACCCAGGCCTCCCTTGCAGCCCTAGTCATTGCATCAGACATCACCCTCTTGTTTGATTCTGTGACCAGGCACCCACATGCATTTGAATGCTCATCTCATGCAAAGCATTGACTTTTATAATCATGATTTCTCTCTTCTAGTATATATTTCTACAAAACCTATTTTCTAGTATATTTTTTCAATAATACATACATATTTTTTTAAAAAGTACTTAACATTAGCATATTACCAGGCACATTTCTTAAAGGTAAACTATTTTCTTGTTTTTATATATGTTTTAGTTTTTATTTATTTATTTATTTATTGGAGAGGTTTTCACTATAGGGCGCATGCACTCGCCAGACAGAGAGAGACAGAGAGACAGAAAGCGAGAAATCACCCCCCAGGGGGGATGGCCACGCCGCAATCCCTTCTCCTCCAGTCTCCTCTCGGGATCTTGGGCACGCACGCACACGCGCCCGGCGTGAGTTTTAAGCCACCAGGTCTGGGATACGACCCGCGGTCGACTACGTGGGATTCCAGGGACATAGCCATTACGCTAACTGCTAGTTCCCATATATGTTTTGCTCAGAGTCCACCTTCATCTCTAAGTTTGATTGCCTGTTGTACAGCTGCTAGTATATCTTTTTTTTTTTTTGCTATAGGGCACGTGCGCTTGCCAGACAGACAGAGAGAGACAGAGAGACAGAAAGCGAGAAATCACCCCCCAGGGGGGATGGCCACGCCGCAATCCCTTCTCCTCCAGTCTCCTCTCGGGATCTTGGGCACGCACGCACACGCGCCCGGCGTGAGTTTTAAGCCACCGGGTCCAGGACGCGAACTGCAGTTGACTACATGGGAGTCCAGTGACATAGCCATTACGCTAACTGCTGGTCCCCTGCTAGTATATCTTTATATAGGGTTGTTCTAGGACACATAGCTTACCTAAGACAGACTGTTTTAAAAACAGTAAGTTTTAAGAACTGTAGACCAAACATAGCTTTGCTTACAAATGAGACCCTCAAAATCAATGCTAAATTAACCCCAAATCTTAGAAATACTCAGAACTACCCTATTGCAATAGCTAATTAAGCTCTTAAAAACTGCAGAGTTGCAAATGATATAAAAACAATCTAAGAAGATAGGAAATAAAAGAATCGAATTAATCCAACTGAGATGCAGTAAAGACAAATTGATAACCAGGCATCCTCCTGAGATAGCAGTTCTTTTTTGTGATAGAGCTAAAATGTTAATCAAAAAATAGTTTGGGATTATAGAGGTTAGGATCCCTCACAGTAGGCTACATAATAGTAATCAGAATGCACTGGAAAAGAAAATTTTATCGAAAATGCCTTTGAAACTAAATGAAGTGGTGACTTCTGGAGTTTATTTTAGTTGAGATTTCCTGTTAAGTACCTGCTGACATTGGTATTGTTCTTTAATTTTGAAAAGCAGGCAGCCTCACTGTTTCTCCCTTATTTACTTGAATTGTTAATAAAATCCTTGGTTACCAAGAGTTCAGTGACTTTGCCACTGTTCACTTGAAAATGTTGGCAAAATGGTACCAGTTCAATGTAAATAAAATCTTCAGGTTTGTGGCTATCAGTGCTAAAATTTGACCCCTCAAGGAAGAATTGGAATTTTGGAAAAGTTGTATCATATATCCCTGTGAGTTTGATAGCTTCCTTGTACTTTTCACATGCTCTTTGCTTTACTGTTAAGATTATGATATTTCGAGACCAGCAGCTGGTATAATGGTTATGTTACTGGACAGTGGTTCACGTCCTGGGCCTGGTGGCTTAAAACCCACACCGGGCATGTGTACATACTTGCTCAAAATCCCGAGAAGGGAATGGAGAAGGGTGTGATTTCTCACTTTCTGTCTCTGTTTCTCCAGCAAATGCACATGCCCTCTCTCTCTAAAAAAAAAAAAAAAAAAGGTTGTGATGTTTTGATACTGAAATGTTTCAGTATTTGGAAAAACTATGTAACTCAGTGGACCAGTGTTTTCTAATGGACCGGTGAATTGTTAAAATCATTCAAAGGTAAAAGATTTGTTGAAAGGGCAAGTTTAGACCAGTAGATTTTCACATGACCAAGAATGAAAAGTTCATTGCTGTGGTTTTCAGATTTCCTTTTGTAATAAACTTTAAGAAGCTACTCTTAGCAACTTTTAGTGTAGTTTGAAAGAATATCCACAATAATTTTGCAAAGGCTTTTAAATACTCCATGTTCCAACCACATATCTGAGAAAAAGACTGCCTTTTATCTACTTCAATCAAAGCATGTAATGCAACAGATTAAATGAAGATATAGATTGGAGAAACCAGCTGTCTTCAATTAAACCAAAATTATAGAGATTTGCAAAAATGTAAAACCATACCACTTCTCTCACTATGACATTTGTGTTGTAATCCAGTAAATACTGATAGATTTAACCCACGTAAACAAATGCTTCTTGGCACCAAATGGTGGCACAGCAGTACTGCAGTGCTCTGCAATGTTGGACCCACATGAGAAGGTCCTGGATTCGTGTCCTGACACTTTTTTGTACACATTGTGTGCTTGTACTTGCCTGTGATCCAGGCTGGCTGAGACGGGATCATCGTGCGGAGACCCTGTTGGGGGTCTCCTACCCCGAGTCTCAGTCTCTGTCATGAAGGAACTCTGTCTCTCATGAAAGAAGTATACTTAAAAACATTAAAAGCAGACTTGTTGAGATGACCAATAACGTCTAATTATGACAATTTTAATGGCTCTGCAACCAATATATTTAAGAACTGCTCTTGAGAGATAGTGAGATTTTTCCCAATTGGGGATTATTATAAGCAGTGCTTCAGTAAACATCTTTATGCACCTGTCTTGTGCAATTATACATATTTGTCTGTAGGGGACATTCTTAGAAGTGAATATGCTGGTTCAAAGGTTATTGCATTTTTGAAGTCATTGTAGAAATGAGCAAATTGCCAATTTATATGCCCAGCAGTGGTGCATGAGTTGTCTCACATTCTCATCAATAGGATAAGTAGAAAGTCGTATCTTGTTCAATGTACTTTCTCTTAATTATGCCTGGGCTAAGCATTTTAAAGACATTTATGGCTCATTTATACTTCTTTGTTGAATGATTGGCATTTTCATATTCTCTCTGTCCCCAATTTTCCTATTGGAAATTTTGTTCATTCTTTTAAACTCTCGGGATCTTGGGCACGCACGCACACGCGCCCGGCGTGAGTTTTAAGCCACCGGGTCCAGGACGCGAACTGCAGTTGACTACATGGGAGTCCAGTGACATAGCCATTACGCTAACTGCTGGTCCCCTGCTAGTATATCTTTATATAGGGTTGTTCTAGGACACATAGCTTACCTAAGACAGACTGTTTTAAAAACAGTAAGTTTTAAGAACTGTAGACCAAACATAGCTTTGCTTACAAATGAGACCCTCAAAATCAATGCTAAATTAACCCCAAATCTTAGAAATACTCAGAACTACCCTATTGCAATAGCTAATTAAGCTCTTAAAAACTGCAGAGTTGCAAATGATATAAAAACAATCTAAGAAGATAGGAAATAAAAGAATCGAATTAATCCAACTGAGATGCAGTAAAGACAAATTGATAACCAGGCATCCTCCTGAGATAGCAGTTCTTTTTTGTGATAGAGCTAAAATGTTAATCAAAAAATAGTTTGGGATTATAGAGGTTAGGATCCCTCACAGTAGGCTACATAATAGTAATCAGAATGCACTGGAAAAGAAAATTTTATCGAAAATGCCTTTGAAACTAAATGAAGTGGTGACTTCTGGAGTTTATTTTAGTTGAGATTTCCTGTTAAGTACCTGCTGACATTGGTATTGTTCTTTAATTTTGAAAAGCAGGCAGCCTCACTGTTTCTCCCTTATTTACTTGAATTGTTAATAAAATCCTTGGTTACCAAGAGTTCAGTGACTTTGCCACTGTTCACTTGAAAATGTTGGCAAAATGGTACCAGTTCAATGTAAATAAAATCTTCAGGTTTGTGGCTATCAGTGCTAAAATTTGACCCCTCAAGGAAGAATTGGAATTTTGGAAAAGTTGTATCATATATCCCTGTGAGTTTGATAGCTTCCTTGTACTTTTCACATGCTCTTTGCTTTACTGTTAAGATTATGATATTTCGAGACCAGCAGCTGGTATAATGGTTATGTTACTGGACAGTGGTTCACGTCCTGGGCCTGGTGGCTTAAAACCCACACCGGGCATGTGTACATACTTGCTCAAAATCCCGAGAAGGGAATGGAGAAGGGTGTGATTTCTCACTTTCTGTCTCTGTTTCTCCAGCAAATGCACATGCCCTCTCTCTCTAAAAAAAAAAAAAAAAAAAGGTTGTGATGTTTTGATACTGAAATGTTTCAGTATTTGGAAAAACTATGTAACTCAGTGGACCAGTGTTTTCTAATGGACCGGTGAATTGTTAAAATCATTCAAAGGTAAAAGATTTGTTGAAAGGGCAAGTTTAAACCAGTAGATTTTCACATGACCAAGAATGAAAAGTTCATTGCTGTGGTTTTCAGATTTCCTTTTGTAATAAACTTTAAGAAGCTACTCTTAGCAACTTTTAGTGTAGTTTGAAAGAATATCCACAATAATTTTGCAAAGGCTTTTAAATACTCCATGTTCCAACCACATATCTGAGAAAAAGACTGCCTTTTATCTACTTCAATCAAAGCATGTAATGCAACAGATTAAATGAAGATATAGATTGGAGAAACCAGCTGTCTTCAATTAAACCAAAATTATAGAGATTTGCAAAAATGTAAAACCATACCACTTCTCTCACTATGACATTTGTGTTGTAATCCAGTAAATACTGATAGATTTAACCCACGTAAACAAATGCTTCTTGGCACCAAATGGTGGCACAGCAGTACTGCAGTGCTCTGCAATGTTGGACCCACATGAGAAGGTCCTGGATTCGTGTCCTGACACTTTTTTGTACACATTGTGTGCTTGTACTTGCCTGTGATCCAGGCTGGCTGAGACGGGATCATCGTGCGGAGACCCTGTTGGGGGTCTCCTACCCCGAGTCTCAGTCTCTGTCATGAAGGAACTCTGTCTCTCATGAAAGAAGTATACTTAAAAACATTAAAAGCAGACTTGTTGAGATGACCAATAACGTCTAATTATGACAATTTTAATGGCTCTGCAACCAATATATTTAAGAACTGCTCTTGAGAGATAGTGAGATTTTTCCCAATTGGGGATTATTATAAGCAGTGCTTCAGTAAACATCTTTATGCACCTGTCTTGTGCAATTATACATATTTGTCTGTAGGGGACATTCTTAGAAGTGAATATGCTGGTTCAAAGGTTATTGCATTTTTGAAGTCATTGTAGAAATGAGCAAATTGCCAATTTATATGCCCAGCAGTGGTGCATGAGTTGTCTCACATTCTCATCAATAGGATAAGTAGAAAGTCGTATCTTGTTCAATGTACTTTCTCTTAATTATGCCTGGGCTAAGCATTTTAAAGACATTTATGGCTCATTTATACTTCTTTGTTGAATGATTGGCATTTTCATATTCTCTCTGTCCCCAATTTTCCTATTGGAAATTTTGTTCATTCTTTTAAATAAGAATTCTAGAGTCAGTAGGTGGCATGGCAGTTAAGATGGTCCCACATGGCCCATCGTAGTTCAAGTCCTGGACCTTGTGGCTTAAAAACCATACCAGGTGTGTGTACATAATCAAAATCCCAGGAGGGGAATGGAGAAGGGATTGCACTGTAGCCATCCACCACTCTATAATACTCTCATTTCACCTGCTTTTCTAACAGTGTAACGTTAGCACTTCTTCCTTTGACAGGTTGATCAGCTTTGCTTGATACTTCTTGACTTCTAAGTCTAGATCATAGGATACAATGCCACCTGGTTTTCTAGAGACGCTTGTCATTGGAGCCCAGCCTCTATACTGTAAGGAATCCCAAGCATCCACAGGAAGAAGCAGGTTCTGTTTTCCCCTGCTACAGTCCCTGATAACAGCACCCATTAAGTACTAGACACATGAGTGAGTGATCCAACCCTCACAAGGCTTGAGACTCTACTTTCCAGTCTTCCCTGCAAAAAAGCCCCAGAGATCATGGACCAGAGATAGTATAGCTGATGCTACTCTTAAAAATGCCAGATCTATGGAATTCCTGAGCATTAAAAAATGATTATTTTATACTTAGTGTGTAGTAGTCATTATGCAGCAACCAATAACAAGAGCAAGCTTTTTATAGATGAAAGAAATTAGCCTGTAATCAGGTATCTGTTTCCTACAACTTGTTTTTCTCCTGTGGCATCCGCATGTTTGAAATTACTGATACCTACCCCTTGCTCAAGAACATAATTACTCATGTTTTATGATTTTTATTTGAATTTTTAATTCATCTAGAATTTTTTGATAAAGAAGTGAGATAGAGGCAAGCTTTTCTCCCTTTTTTTTATCTTTTTTAAAGATTTGGCTAGAAGATGCATGTGCTTGCCAGAAAAAGAGAGGAAAAGTAACAAAGCACTTTCCATGGGGATGATCACACCTCAGACTCTTCTCTTCCATTTGTTTCTTTTCTTCAGGATTTCGGGCACACATGCATGTGTGATCAGCGTGTTTCTTGAACTGCCTGGTCCAGGACACGAACCATGAAGTCAGCCCTGTGGGATCCATGCACTTTAATCAGCATGCCACAGGCTGTCCCCCTCCCTTTCATTTGCTAAAGGGTGCTTGCCAGAGAGAGAAAGGAGAACGGAACGTGAGAGACCACTCTCCCATCGCCATGGAGAATGGTACTCAATTCCTACTCCATTTTTCTCTTTTTTCAGGATTTTGGGCATACCCCACATGTACCCAACATTTCTGTTTCTCAAGCCCCTGTATCCAGGCCTCACTCTATATAGTCTGGCTGCCCTAACTATCATACCATGAGCTGGACCTTTTTTTTTTTTTTTCCTATTTTAATCATTTGCCCCTGGGAGCTGGCTCTACTGCCCATGGTTAGGGAGCCAGATCCACATGGCTGACCACGTAGATATAATTCTGGCCCCCATTGGCTTGACAAACACTCCAGGTGCCCAACAGGATGGAGAAATTGTGATGTGACCACACCACATTGGGAAGTACTTTCTCTCTCTTTCTAACAATAGCAGGGACCTTTTGGCCAAAAATAAATAAATAAATAAAAGCTTGTTGTTTGTCACAAGATTAAACAATAGCCTATCTTCATTATAGAAACTACAGAACGTAGTTTATTGATCTGCCTATTGGAATTCCTATAAGCTAACAATGAATTTTAATACCTATTAATGATGTTTCTGTGGCTATTTTACCTGAAAGTTCAGCAGTATGCAACTTACAAGATAAACAAAACACGTTAAAGAATTGCTCAGAAATCTGACTCTAAAAGGAAGAGAGACATAAAAAACAAAACAATATTGCTTAAGTTATTTTAATGTGAAGAATTGCAGGTTTATTTTTCTGTTCCTTAGATCAGTAATACTTTTTAAGCTCAATGTAATAATAGCACAACTTGTACTTTCAAGTGATACATTGAAAGTAATTGTTTCTTTATAGTATCAGCCTATGACATCACTATTAAAAGTTACAGTGTCCTACCATAATTAGAATCAAATGAAGAAAACAGAGAAAGAGCATAGCCATTAAGTTCATTTAAAACCATTTAAAAAATAATTCTGTATATGCTGACATGCTCACAAATAAAGTATTACTTCTGAAAAGAGTTTTATTAACCAATTTACAAATTAAATGTTTTGGGTATTCTAGCTGCTTTAATTCAGTTTTTACATGAACCTTAGCACAATGAAATTATCTATGAGAGACCTTAAAACAGCTTTGTACAGATGTATCCTTATTTTCAATTTCAAATGTACAATGTATGTGAAGATTATCTTAGTATGTCATCTAATTTTTCTGGAAATGTCCCCTTCAAATAAAGTACTTTAAAATAAAGCAGATATGAAAGGGGAAGGTTTTTGTTACAGAAACTAGGTGTTGTTTATAACTTTCTTTGAACTTAAACCAGAGTTAAATTCTTCCCCTCATCTTTCTTACTAAATTGAAAGGTACTGATGATTTTTTCCCCCAGAATTATTTATTTTACTTATTATTAATTTTTACTTACTATCATCATTCTTCGATTTTGGAGAGAGAGAGAGAGATATGAAGAATGAGAAAGGAAGCCACCAGGTTCAGGACTCAAACCGTGTGAGAATCCAGCATCTCAGCCACCAAGCCATCTGTCTGTCAGTCCTGATGAATTTCTTAACCCTATTCAACAAGGCTTTATGTCACTGTCTGAATTAAAAGAAGTTACTTTTTCATACAAACAACAGAAGAGAAAAGGCTCTTTGCTTAATAGTGATTCTCAACTTTTTGTCATTTTTTGCCCCTTAATACTAGGGGACTTACAGCACTGTCTGAAAACATTTTATTGTGACTGGGCAGGGGAATGTCACTGACATTACTGAGTGTGCACTGAGGATACTACTAAACATCCTGTAATACTTAGGACAGCCCTACTAGCAGAGTTATCCACACAGATTGTTTGTAGGGCCAGGTTTGAGAAACCCTGAATGAAGCCAGTCATATTTGGTTGGTACAGATTCGTTTGAGTTTAGATTTTACAAGTCGTCGTTTTGTTTTACTGAGCAGTAGGTAGTATAGGAGTTTCATTCAAGAAGTATTTGGTGTTTACAGTGTGCTAAAATAGCAGCCAGTTGTAGAGGGCCTGGATGCCACATAGTCGGCCACATAGTAGCCAGAATAATTCCCCGGTGCCCCCGAGGATATAGATCTATGTCCTAATCCCCAGAACCTATGAATATGTTATAAGACATGTGACAAAAAAATTTCAACAAATTGAGTGTTTTAAGTTTACTTTGCTTTTATTAACAATTCAAGAACCAGACATCTATCTGTGAGGGTAGCAGAATAGTTCTTTTTTGGGGGACCAGCATACGGCATAATGGTTACGTTGCTGGACTCTTACATAGTTGACTGCAGTTTGAGTCCTGGACCCAGCGACTTAAAACTCACACCAGGTACGTGTCTGTGTGTGTGTGTGTGTGTGTGTGTGTGCCTTAAATCCCAAGAGGAGAATGGAGGAGAGGGGATTGAGGTGTGGGCCATCCCCCCTTGGGGGTGATTTCTTGCTTTCTGTCTCTGTGGCAAGCGCACACATCCTATAACAAAAATCTGAAAAAACAAAAACAAAAAAACTTCTTTTTTCATACAGTAACTTGAGCAGGAAAAAGGAAACCACAGAATACAAAAAGGAGATTGGTTAATCATCAAGTTATTTTCCTTGTATGCTCATTCAACTATTATTACAGTATCATTGTTCTATTTATAGTATTGTTAATCTCTTGCTTGATTTATAAATTAAACTTTATCATAGGTGTGTTTGTTTAGGTAAAACATGATTATCTAAGGTTCAGTCCTATCTGTAGTTTCAGGCATCCCTGAGTATCTTAGGCTGTACCCCTAGAGATTGGGGCTGGGGGTAGGGATGACTCCTGTAGTTTATTTCTTGCTGAGGAACAGCACTAAAACGGGGAAGAAGAGGAGTGGGTATCTAAAAAAATCCAGCCTTCAGGGATGATGGAGATGCATTCAAGTGTGTGCCTGTAGGCATGAGGCTTCTATCTCCCTGTAACACACAGGGTAGGAATGAGCAGACCCGGTTTAAGAGTCAGGCTGAGTAGTGACACACACGTTCTGCCATGTCTGGTCTGTGCACCTAGTAAGAGAAGAGTAAACGGTTTGGTGGTGATCTACAGTCTGTCACATGGCGTTTCCAGCCACTGTGATGAGAAGGGAGTCCTGTAAGTGACTGCAGGGTTGAGTACCGGTGAAGAAGAAATGACGCCATCATCACTGAAGTGTCATTTAAGCCAGGACAGCTCAGAAAAACTAGCAGGTCAGCTGTGAAGAGAGTTTACTGAAAAGGCTTATTAAATGATAGAGATATAAATGTGTGTTGTTATATACCACCAGTTACCAGGTAGGAATAGCAGGCTAATAAAGGATCCCTTACAAATTTGGATCTTATTTACCTAGTGACTTGGGAAATCCTTTGGAATTCTGGAGACAAAATCCAAAATCAGAAGAGCATTGAACTTTTGGATGGTGGAGGCATCAAACATTTTTTCAAAAGACACCAGGACGGCCCTGTGCCCTAGTGGGTAAGGGACCCACATGTAATATGACTGCACAATTTAAGTCCTAGTACTAACCTTGACAGCTTGAAAAGCACTCCTGGTGTGCTTCTCTGTGCCTGTGTTTGACAGTCCTGACAGGATGGAACAATGGAGAAGAAGGGATTGTGGCCGACTATACCCCATTGGAGGTTTCTCTCCCTTTCTCTGGCGAGTGTTCATGTCCTCTGGCAGATAAATACGAAGGAAGGGAGGGAGGGAGGAAAGACAGACACCCACCAACATTCCCTCATATGCATGTAGTAAAGTAAAACTACCTTAGAAATGTCTTGGGGACACTAAAGGAGGAAGAAGGCTCAGAAATATTTCTACAGTAAGTGGTAGTAAATGGATATTAAGTTTATCAAGCTAATACTAATTTAAGGGTTTTATTTTTAAGTGTCATGTGTTTCATTAAGTCTGTTGTCTATATTCTTTCATTTGAATGAATGCGAATATATCTATAGAGGCTTCATTGAGTTTACTTGAGATCTCAGTTCTTAATATTCTGTACTAGATTTCTTTGTAGCAGGTTTTTAAAACTTCTTAGACAGACATCAGAATCATTTGAGGAGTTTTTAAAAATCCTGGTGCCTGAAAACAGTTAAAGTCAGAATCTTTAGGAGTGGGACTTAATACAAATGTGTTTTTTTTTTTTTTTCCCAAGTTTCCCAAATGGTTTCCATTATGCTACTAGGGTGAGAATCACTGTTGTATAATGTTTTTTCCTTCTTGTTCAGTTTGTTTATTCATTTATTTGTTTGTTTGTTTATGAATCCGAGACAAACACCTTTGACAGGGTCCTCACACATTGATCCTTTCCTAGCCTCACAGCCAGCCAAGTGTGCTCAGGTAGCCTCAGAATGGAAACTCAGAGCCTGGCTCCCAGCGACACACAGCAAGACCTCCACTGCCCACGCCACTAGGGTGGGAGCTGTCCAAGGCTATTTTGTGGCATTGCAGGGGACTCCCCTTTCCTCCTTTATCCTTACCATGAGATTTACATGAAAGAGTATGTGTGAAGGGCCCACCCTATGCCAAGTACATGCCTGGCTTATGGCTGGCACTTAGTAAATGTGGACATTATATTTTGATTCATATTTAATTGTACTGATGAAGATCACTGCATACTCAAACAAATGTTGACAAATAAGCAGATGCTCTGTTTCCCAGATTTGGTCTTGAAATAATTACTTTGGTTAATTGCCTTAATTATGATTTCTGTCACATTTACCTTACAAATATTTGAAGTACCTTACAATAAAAGTACAGTAGATTAAATTGAATACACAGTAAAAATACCCAAGTAATAATGGTCAAGGGCCGTGGAAAGAAAAATAAGAAAAGCTAGGTAATAAATAAGATCATTGCTAAATTGGAAATTTTATCACTGGGAGATATAACATGAAGTGTAGGTCCCAGTGTTTGTAAACATAGCAGTGTGAAATAGTTCCTTTACTTGTCAGCTAATGACATAGACACTGTCGTCCAGGCTCCTACAAGGACAGCTTACATTTCACTGTGGGTGTAATTGATTATCGAATCTGTGTTGCTGTGCCCTGCTGATGAGGTGGATTCTGGTTGGCATCTGCCAGACTCATACTCTTAATTAAGCCACAATTAGGAGAGCTAATAGTCAACAGATTTTAGAAACTTAAATACATTTCAGATATTGACACAGGGGAAATAAATAGAGGTCAAAAAAGAGAATTTCAAAACCAAAGATACTATAATCAGACTAAAATGTATTTAACCATGTGGTCTTTGATTGTAGGTAAATTTTTCTTTTCAGAGTTTTGATCTGTTGCATACCTAGTGAATTCATATATAAACTGACCAAGTTTCATGAAAAGGATATTATTATTCTTAGAAAAATGACTTGTATTTTTCTAGGATAGAAAATACTTTTAGCAAAATTCCATTTGAAATAACTCTATAGTAAGTAATTTCTAAAAAAATTGTCATTGGTATATGAAGAGGTTTAAAAAGTAAATAATGACATGATATGCACATAGCTTAAGGAAAGTGACAGCTTTACCTGCTGGGTAAAATTGCTGATTGATGCAGTGAAATATAATGAAAATTTTTTTCAAGGAATAAAAAACTCAAAGAATAAGAAATAAACATCCTCCTAAATAGCACCACAGGAGCTAAAATCTCATACCACCTTTAAAAACTAAACACTTTATCGGTTGAAGCATATGTCAAAAAAGGCTTTAATTAACAACAGAGGGAACTGATACACAACTCATCCAGAACCATTCTGTTTTAGAGTAATAAGTTGAAAAACAAACAGTACTGAACTACTTGCTCATTAAAATCTAATGTATGGATTTTGAAGTAAATTCAACTATTAAAACTTACCTGGCTTTACCCCCAGAATGAGGAATTCTGGGTAATTAACCTTTGGCTGACAACTGAAGTCTATTTAAAGTTCCTAGTTTTCTTTTCTTTCCTCTTTTCTTTTCTTTTCTTTTTTCTTTTCTTTTCTTTCTTTTCTTTCTTTCTTTCTTTTTGGAGAGATTTTTGTTATAGGGGGGTGTGAGCTCACCAGAAAGACAGAGAGACAGAAAGCAAGAAATCACCCCCCCCCCAAGTGGGGATGGCCATGCTGCAATCTCTTGGGATCCTGGGCATGCACGCACATGCGCCCGATCTGAGTTTAAGCTACCAGGTCCGGGACTCAAACTGCGGTCGACCACATGGGAGTCCACCGACATAGCCATTACACTAACTGCTGGTATCGAAGTTCTTAATTTTATTTTAACCACTTTAATGGAATATTTTATAAAAGATCATGTACTTTCCTAGTGGGTAAGAGTAAGTAGTAGACACATGAAAGTAATGGGAAGAGAACAAAACCAGGAAGTTAGAAATCTTCATTGTAGTTCTGGGGATCATTAATAGAATAAACAAACCAACAGAAATCTTGGAGATCACTCAAACTTGCAGACATCAGTTTTCTTATGTCAAAAATGAACTTGTTAGGCTGCTGATGAGGAATTGTATAACTGAGGCCAGCCCCATAGCCTGGTGGTTAAGGAAGCCAGATCGTACGTGATCAACCACATAGTTTGAATCCTGGCTCCAGCAGCTTCAGCACACACCAGGCAGTATGTGTGCTTGCCCCAAATCCAAAGAGGGAGAGATGGAGCAAGGACTGTGGTGTGACCAGGCCTCATTAGGTGCTTTCTTTCTCTTTGTCTCTGACAAGCACACATGCCCTCTGGCAAGTAAAAAAAAAAAAAAAACCACCAGTACATTGCTATTGACTAAATGCAAACTGTATTTGAATTTCATGTTTTTTCACTAATGTTCTTAGTTCCAGGATTCAATCCAGAATGCCACATAGTGTCAATTTTTTGTTTGTTTCTGATGTGCTCACCTGAGAGAGAGAAGGGTATGATCATGTTGCAGTTTTCCTCAAGTTCTCCATTTTGTCAGGATTTTAGGCATGCACACACTTGTGCCTAGCATATTTTTCAAGCTACTAAGGATGGGATACAAACTGTGGTCAGCCACGTGGGATCTGGCTCCCCATCCATAGCATGTAACCATTATACTGTAGGGCCAGCCCTAGCCTCAGTCCATTTGTGGAGGTGGGAGGTGTTGGCTATAGGGCATGTGTACTAACTGGAGAGAGACAGAAGGAAAGTGAGAAGTCATCCTCCCAGGAGGAGTGGTCACACTGCAGTCCCTTCTCCATTCTCTTCTTGGGATTTTGGGCACACTTGTACTCATGCCCAGCATGATTCTCAAAACGCCAGTCCAGGACTCAAAGCCATGAGGGAATCCAGTGCCTTAACCACACCACCTGCTGGCTCCACCCTAATCCATTTTTAATAGTTTTTTTTTTTCTTTTCCTATTAATGCCAGGTTGTCAACTGAGCCTCTAACTGCTGTCTTTGTTTTTGCTTGTAACAGGTTTTTACTCCCTCAAATTCGTGTATCTAAGTGAAGATAATTGTTCATAATATTTGGAAAAGAAAAATAAACAGTTTCTGATGTCTGTGAACACATTTTACTATGAATAATTTGTTTGAGTGGGCATATGGGTGCCAAACTACTTCAGTGGTTCACAGGCCATTGAAAGTTAATTCCCTGTAAGCCACTTCATGTTTTCTCAATATATCCTTGGTGTTTTGGGTTATCAGTTTCCTGAGCTAGGTTGTGACCTATTTCTATCCAGAAAGAAGACTGAAAAATTTTAACCTAAAACAAATGAAAGATTGGCTTCCACTCTGTCTTGCGATGATTGGTGTACCTACACATGATGCATATATGTGTATTATTTGATGATACATTAGCAATACACGAAGAAAACTTTAAGCAGAATGGTGGATTTGATACAACTTTCTAGAAATAATATGGAGCCACATTTAGTTTCCCAGCGAAAGAAAATATCATAATGAAATATGGCAAGCTGGTAGTTGATTAATACTTTTTTTTTTTTTTTGGAGAGGTTTTCGCTATAGGTCGCGTGTGCCCGCCAGACAGACAGAGAGAGACATAGAGACAGAAAGCGAGAAATCACCCCCTAGAGGGGATGGTCACGCCACAATCCCTTCTCCTCCATTCTCCTCTCGGGATCTTGGGCACGCACGCACACGTGCCTGGCGTGAGTTTTAAGCTACCGGGTCCAGGACGCGAACCGCGGTCGACTACGCAGGAGTCCAGCGACATAGCCATTACGCTAACTGCTGGTCCCCAATACTTTCTTTTTAAAGTTTTTTTTTTTTTAAACATTTATTTTTAAAACACATTTATTTGTCACTTGACCCAAATCATGGGCATGTCCTCACATACCCAGCATGCTCAGGGAGGTTCTGGGGTGCAAATTCAGGACCCTTCCTATGTAGGTTCAGTTGCTTTACTGCTGTGCCCTTACCTTGTCCTAATGATGAATATGTGTTACCTTTCTACCCCAGCAGACACATACTGAATGGTCATTAGTATATCATTTTTTAAAAAGAATCTTAATCCATTTTATGTATTTATTTATTTATTTTAATTTGACCAGAGAGAGACACACAGAGTGCACCGGGCACGTGTGCGTGTGTGCCCAAGATCCCGAGAGGAGAATGGAGGGGAAGGGATTGCGGCGTGGCCATCCCCCCTAGGGGGTGATTTCTTGCTTTCTGTCTCTGTCTGTCTTTCTGGTGAGAGCATGCATGCACCCTATAGCAAAAACCTCCCCCCCCCCAAAAAAAAAAGCAAAAAACCAGGTCTCCTTAAAGTAAATTAAAATCAAGAAAAAAAGAGAATGATTTTAGATAGTTCTTATATGACAAAAATGTATTGTCTCCAGGCATTCACCAAATTGGTAGATTACTGAAAAAGGATTTTTAAAATTATATGTTTACTATGTTACTCTTTTGCAAAATTATGTATGCATCTGTTTTGGGAATATAAGTGTAGCCCTCATTGTACATAACACATAACTATCTGTATTAACTCTGCTAGGGCAGTTATAACAAAGTATGGTAGACCGGATGGCTTAAACAACAAATTTGTTTCTCACCACTCTGAAGGTTAAAGTCCAACATCTAGGTTTGAGCAGGGTTGGTTTCTTCTGAGGCCTCTTTCCTAGTCTTATAGATGTCTGCTTTCTTTCCCCACGTGGCCTTTTTCTCTGTGTGTACACATCCCTGACATCTCTCTCCTTATGAGGACACCAGTAATATTGGACTAAGGTCCTACCCTTTAGGGTCTCGTTGAACCTCAATGAAGTATAGTCACATTGAAAGATAGGGCTTCACATAACAAGTCTAGCAGGAACATACTTGACATTTTGTTTGCCAGGTCTTTGATTAGCAGATCTCACATTTAGGGGAATACTTGGAGAATATTCCATGTGGTGACTTTACATAATTTAGCCTCAAGAGGTGATGGAAATGTCTTTGCCTTTTAACGTAGTTATTCTTCTGAAAGAGATGGAGACAGATATCTTAGGAAAACAATCCACAATGTATAGGAAGGCTGTATACATAGTAATGGAACTATGTTACTGATAGACTGTTCAGCAGAATCAGTTTAAGTAAATTGTATTAAAATAACATGATCACTTAAACATACCTGTAACAGAAAAATAATTATCATAAGTACATTTAGAATTTTGAAAGCATTAGAATTTTTTGTGTTTATATACATGTGTCTGTGTATGCCATAGGCATAGTAAAGACTAAAAAAGAAGAACAAAATATTTTCTGTTCTTATTATCTGTAGAGAATTAAGGATTATTTTAAAATGGGTCCAGCAGATGGCATATTGGTTACCTCACTGGATTCCTACATGGCTGACTGTGGTTTGAGTCCTGGACTCAGTGGTTTCAAAATCACTCCGGGAGCATGCCCGAGATGCCAGGAAGAGAATGGAGGAGGAGGGATTGTGGTGTGACCTTTCTCCTTAGGGGGAAGTCACTTTCCTTCTCACTATTTCTGTCTCCCTCTCTCTCTCTCTGGTAAATACACACGCCCTAAGGCAGAAACCTCTCAAAAACATTTATTTTTTATAAAAAGGATTATTTTAGAATTTAATTGTACACCTTTTGTTTTCTAAATATCCCAGTAGGGGAAGAAGGAGTACAATTTTTAAAAAGCATTACATATTTGTTATTTTTGTATTTTTAAATTTTAGATTGTGGGGGAAGGCAGAGGAGTCCTTATTTTTAACTAGAAGCATATACACAGGTTTAAAAGCAGAGCAGGCCAGAACAGGGTAAACTGCATTTCTTTTCTAGTCCTCAGGCATCACTGAGCTGTTGCAGTAGAGTACTTGACCTTCCTAAGGAAGAATCCTGAACAGTTGGATTTAAAAGCTCTTCAGGTGTCCTGTTCCTTTTAGGATGCTTTCTACTGGGTTTGGCGCTTTAAGTGGATGGACCTTCAACTCTTGAGAAACTGGGCTAATCAGAACAATGTGTGTTTGGACGATCCTAGGAAACTGAGTCTAAACCGAAAGAATGATATTTTCTTTGACAAAATTTTCCATCATGAGACTATTCTAGAATTCCTTGTAAGAAGGAAGGCAGAGCAATTTTGTTACTGGGGGAGAGATTACAAAGAACTTGAGTAAGTTGCATGCAGGAGGAACTTGTTTTGCTTCTTTGATACAGTTTGGCCCCTCTCTGTGTCCTACAGCTGGCCCTGAAGGACCCTGTGCATACAGTGTCACTGCAGCAGTTCATCTATGAGAAGCTCAAGGCACAGCAGGAGTTACTGGGAGAACAAGGCTTCCAGTCTCTCATGGAAACGGTGGACACAGAGATCGTCACCCAGCTCCAGGAGTTTTTGCAAGGATTCTGAGAGCATATGGCATGTGGCTGCCTCCCCTTTCTGAAACAAGCCGAATAACCCAGCCTGCCATCTGTATGTGTGAGCCTGCTGAGATGAAGAAATCACTTGTGTATGAAAATAAAGAAGCAAACACATTTTTTTACTACAGAATATAAAGAGTAAATGTAAATCCCGCATAACTAAAACCACAAACCTATTCCTCAAAAGAATTTAATTTTATATATATAAGGGGCCCAGTGTTTACTAGAGGTACATTTGATGAGAATAGCTGCTTAGTTTCCTGTTAAGAGAAGAAACTGTTTACCTTTTAATCATGTACTCTTAACACTTGAGAAGATGAAGGTTAATGTCTGAGATGTTTCTCTGCAACCAAAATTAGTTAAATTTGGCTGCCTTATCCTTTTTTTAAACTAATGAAACTACTAGTTTGAAAAATGACAAAACTGTTCAGTTGATACAATTAAAGAAATTTGTACACCAACCAACAATGCATAAATAGTAACAAATACACATAACTAAGATTATCTTGCAAGGGTGTTGTTTTCATCTGACATAGAAAATGTGTTTTATCTGACAAATGCTTTTATTTTCATTCTAGTAATTTGATATAAGAATTAGTAAAGGAATTTTTTTCTTGTTTTATTTTCAGTAAATGAATTCAGTCTGTAAGCATATACTGTAAGGCCCACAACCGTGATCCTGTGGTACTGCAGTGCCAAGTGGAGGACTTCTGGTCATGCTCTGGCCATATTTCTTTGTTACTCCTCAAGGCCAGCTGCCCTGTGAGCACCGAGAACTGGGCAGCTCCCAGTCCTGCCTGTGCGGGACAGTCCCACCTGTTTGTGCCAGGCTATTCTGCACTTAAGCTGGCTCATTTTCTCAGTGCAAGGGTTCATCAGGGCCTCAGTGAACAGGATGTACCTCAGAGGAGTCAGCAGCAATCTCCAGGTACCAGCACTGATCTGACTTGTCTTCCTTCCTTATTCTTCCAACATGCAGTACATACAAAGAAAATAAAGCCTTACTTTGTTTTACTTGCCATTTATTGTTAAGGAACCTTTAAAGCATTTTTCAAGGAAATACTCAAAAGCAAGGTTGGAAATGTCATATCTTTCTATAGAAAGTTGGGTACAGTATGTAACTGCGGGAAACCCACTGCCCCTTTGTAAGCTGTGGAACCCAAGCTGTATGGGGCTATTTGATGTTTTCAGCAAGAAAAGAATATATGGTCCAAATTAAATTTTCCAAAGATACCTCACCTTTGACTGACTTGTCTGATTATTTTTCTTGTTCTACTGAAAAAAAAAATCCCTAAAATTTGCCAGGCGAATTACAAAGGGAGGTTTTCTTTGGTATGCCATCTTTGGTTCTTTACCAGTAGGTGGCAGTACAGCAGGTAGCAAGGAAATCTTGTTACCTTTTAATTTCTCTTCATTTAAAGATTTAAAGCTCCTTTGAAATGATATTTCTTTATTATCAATACTCAACCTCAGGATTGGTTTAAGAAGAATAATTTCTGTTGACTTCATCTTTTTCTTTCTTTTTTTTTTTTTTTTTTTGAGAGATTTTTGCTATATGGCGTATGTGCTCTCTGGAGCGACAAGGAGAGACAGAAAGTGAGAAATCACTTTCAGGTGGAATAGCCATGGTGCAGTCCCTTCTCCATTCTCTACTTGGGATCTTGGGCACTCATGCACATGTGCCTGGTGTGACTTTTAAGCCTCTGGATCCAGGACTTGAACTATGTGATCAGCTACATGGGAGTCCAGCAACCTAACCATCACGCCATCTGCTGGTTCTGACTTCATTATTTTCATCTGAAGTTCTAAGCTCATTAGTATGACCAGAATTTTCAGACATGCTCCAGTTTTTCAGCTATAGTCAAATATTCATCTTTCCAGTGTCTGACAGGTTTCATTATAGTGTCATAGAAAATATTTTTAAAAGCTACCTTGCAAAAAAGTAAAAATCTCATCTCTTTTTTTGCTTGGTTTATTTTTTTAATGTCGTAGATTTTGTAAATAGCTCAGGAAAAAAATTCATGTATCTTAAGTTTTTGAGTGCTCAATTATGATATAAATGTAATTATTGACTTATGCAATTTTATTAATTAATACAACTTTATAGCAACATAATAATTTTTAGATAAACAACTCAGCCAGACCTTTGGTTGAACTGTGACCCCTGATGCAAGGTAATGATTATTTCTATTCCATAAACATTTATTTTCTGTTAATTTTTATATTCCAAAGATTTTCTCCAGCCCTCTAAGGGAGAACCAACAATACAATTGAAGGGTAAATTATAAGTAGGTCTCACCTTCCTCTCTCTAGTACTAGTCATATGAGAGAAGCCATATTATCACATGCTAAAATACTTACTTGCAAAAAAAAAAAATACTTGCACAGATTCTCTTGAAAAATCTTTACTAGATCTGTATGTTTATTCCTGTAGTCAGTTGGTATTTGTGGAGTTTCTGCCTGTGCCTCAGAGATGTGCCACATTGTGAGTAAGAGCAGGGCACCTACCTTCAGGAAGACCCGTAGTTCATAGGGAATACAAACTTGTGAATGTGCTGTAAGAAAACGGGTTCTGATAGGAGTACATTCAGAAGAGCAGGAGTGCAGGGGAGGGAGATCGTCTACAGAAGAAATGGTGCTGCACTGTGTAATGTGGCAACCACTTAAAAAGTACTCTCATGCAGCCTAGTTCATTCCGTAATGTCATTTAGAAATAAATGGCGCTCTACTGGTATGTGCAGTTCTCTGCTGTGTCACAGCTATTCAAAGTCTGCACCATGCAGAACGAACAGTGAAGTTTTGAAAATGTCGATCCTTTGTAACCTTATAACTCATTCCTAATTCCATGAATTAAAACCTAATCCTCGGGAACCAGCAGTTAGCGTAATGGCTGTGTCACTGGATTCCCACGTAGTTGATAGCGGTTCGTGTCCCGGACCCGGTGGCTTAAAACTCACGCCGGGCGCGTGTGCATGCGTGCCCAAGATCCTGAGAGGAGAGTGGAGGAGAAGGGATTGCGGCATGACCATCCCCCCTGGGGGGGGTGATTTCTCGCTTTCTGTCTCTCTGTCTCTCTCTGTCTGTCTGGCAAGCGCATGCGCCCTATAGCAAAAATCTCTCAAAAAAAAAAAAAAACCAAAAAAAAAAAAAAAAAAAAAAAACCTAAGCCTCATTACTAAGGGATGAGGTCTTTTAAAAGCTACTTATAAAACCAAAATGAGTAGATGTTTATAAGTTGTTGGAGGAGGCTGGACGATGGTACAGTGGTAAAGGCAGTCCTCTTGTGTGGCTGACCCACATAGGAGGGTTCTGGGTTCACAGAGACTTCCCTGAGTGTGCTGGACACGCATGTGTCCATGATCAAGGACTGATGTGGGTTGGATTGCAGCGTCAAGAGCCAGTGGGGCTGCTGCTTTGTTTCCCTCACTAATAGAAGAAATAAATAAGCAAACTTAAATTAAAAAGTTGTTGGAGAGCTAATGAAGATGAGAGATGTACATGATGAAAAATATTTTTCTTCCCCTAACTTTAGAAAAAATTTTTAATCTACAGTAGCATTGAAAGAATGGTATAAGAAATCCCAGTACACCATTCATCTTGATTAACCAAACAGTTGGTATTTTGCCACATTTGCTCTCTTCTATATGTGTGTGTGTATAAATATGTATATACATATGCATACATACACATAGTCTATATATATGTGTGTGTGTGTGTGTGTATATATATATATATATATGTATGTACATACTTTTACTGAACCTTTTGAAAATAAGTTATAGACACTTGTAAGTTAAAACATTTCTTCCCCAAATACTTTAGCATGCATCTAAGGAATGTTCCTTGACTATGCCTAAGAAAACATTAATGCAGTAATATCCAATAATTAGTTCATATTCCAACTTTCCCATCCACCCTTTTATATCTGGGAATACAGAGAGATGACCAATTCAGTTTCTCCCATGCTGTCAGTCAAGACGAAAGACCAGAGATGTAAGCGTTTTTACCCACACATCAAGCATGCACACAGTCCAGCAGTGGACACGTGCTGGGTGTCCTCTATTTCAATTCAGCTTTGACACTGTCTGTCTGGAGATCAGGTCAGCATCAGGTCCCACAGGTTGAGGGCTCAGTCCCTGTGACTTCCCCCACACTTCAGATACCAGTCACCCTACATTGTTTGATCTGCTTTTTTCGTAGGCTAGCTATAAATTAGGGTTCCCATGACCCCCTCTGATCAGATTTGATTAATTTGCTAGAGCAGCTCTCAGAATTTAAACACACTTATCAGTTTACTATAAAGGATGTTACAAAGGATACAGATGAAGAGATACATAGGGTGAGGCATGTGGGAAGGTGTACAGAGCTTCCATGCCTTCTCTGGGTGCCTCGCCCTCTGAGGACCTCCACATATTCCATGACATGGAAGCTCTCCAGACCCGGCAGACCTGGCCCTTTGAGAGATTATGAAAGCTTCATTACCTAGGCATGATCAATTAGCTTATCCTTCAGCCCTTCTCTCCCGGCGATTTGGGGATGGAGCTAAGAGCCAGACTCCTTGAATCCTGCCTTGATCTTTCCAGTGACCAACCCCTATCCAGAAGTGATTGCCAGCCATCAGTCAACTCATTAGGAATTGTATAGCCTTATTTCACATTATCACCAGTGAAACCCCCCCCCGCCTCTTTTTTTTAAATAGCATGTGCACGCACATAGTAGAAAAATACCTTCAACAGGATCTGGTCATGCCATGATCTCCCTTCCCCAGACTACTGGTTCCTCAAGATTCTGAGTACCCATGTGCCCAGCCTGTTTTCAGGCTAACTCTGGGATCTCAATTTGAGACTATCCATGTGGCTTCCAGCACTGCAATCCATTACACCATCTACTGCATTGACTAGACTAATGCCCATTTGTTTCTTTTTTAATTGCCAGAGGATGTGTTCACTTATCCTGGATAGGGGAAAATATCCCCAATGGGGCATGGTCATGCTGCAATCCCTTCTAAAAATTTCTCCATCCTATGGGTATTTGGGGTGTTCATGCACACATATCAGTGTTTTTCAAGCCACTGAGACCAAGACTTGAACTGCGTTGGTATGTGAGATCCAGCTCCCTAACCAGTAGGCTATAGTATGGGACTCAAATTTTTTTTACATACAGAATTCATTTAATGTCTATACAGTGCATTTAGCGTTTTAATTTTTAAAATCTAGTTGTTTTTTTTTTTTTTTTTCATATCCTCCTGGCTTTTTTTTTTTTTTTTTTTTCTTTTTTGCTATAGGGCACATGCAACTGCCAGGGGAAATGGCCATGCCACAAATTCTTCTCGTCCATTTTCTTGTGTGTGTGTGATTTTGGACACACACACACATGCACCTGGCATGTTTTTCAAGTAGCCAGTACCAGGACTTGATCTGCACAGTCAGCTATATGGTATTTAGCATCTTAACCTCCATGCCACCTGCTGGCCCATCACTGGCTTTTTTTTTTTTTTTAAGAGGTTTTTTTTTTTTTGCTATAGGGCACGTACGCTTGCCAGACAGGCAGAGACAGAGAGACAGAAAGCGAGAAATCACCCACCAGGGGGGATGGCCACACTGCAATTCCTTCTCCTCCATTCTCCTCTCAGGATCTTGGGCACGCACGCACACGCGCCCAGCATGAGTTTTAAGCCACTGGGTCCAGGACATGAACTGTGGTCAACTACATGAGAGTCCAGCGACATAGTCATTACGCTAACTGCTGGCCCCCACTGGCTTTTTAAATAATCTAAGGTAGTTGTTCTGTAGAATATCCTTACTGTGTAATTTTATCATTGTTAGAATTCAATTTGGTAAACATTTTTGGCAAGAAAACACTGGTAATTCGTACTTTACATGGCATCATATTGGGAGACACATATGGTCTCTACTGGTGATGTTACAGAGGTCAACGTGGTAAGAATTAGGGCTCTCCATTATTAGATTTCAAAGAACATTACAACTCTAGAAACTTGCGGTGTTTTGTTCCTCACCACCAACTTGCCTACTCATTTATAGAAATTCTGCAGTTTTAACCCAGAGAAGTGATGTGACAAAGCTCTGGGAAACGAATATGAGACCTGGTGCAAGTTTCATCTACTTATGTCTCTGAAACTCCTATATTGTTGTGGCATACTTCTTAGCTAAGAGTCCTCTCTGCAAGAGTTTATTTCTCTCTTTCTTCCTCACCCCTTCTCTCCCTCTC
>NW_006159708.1:1022815-1082701 GCF_000334495.1 Tupaia belangeri chinensis | reverse complement strand
CCCTACACAGGTCTTTCAGTTACATATCGGGTTGTCAGGAAAGTCATGACACATTTTTGCACAGAAAAATATGTCTTTCCCAATGACCTAATAGTTTTTTGCAATTACCCATATGACCTGAACTCACCACAAAAATGAAGGTGAATGCTGCTCTTCTTATTACCAAAGCACCTTTTTGGATTTGGAAACCGTTGGCGAAGAGGCAAATAAATAGCATGACTTTATCTTTTTAGTAGGATTCCCATTTGGGCTAAGCTTAGAAGGCAGAAACATACCAGACTGTAGAGAATTTAGTGTGATTTAGGATGAGAAGCAGTACAGTATCAGCACAAAGAAGAGAGAAGAGAGTAACAATTTCCTTAAATGTGAAGCTTTGATCTCGGTATCTCTGTACGACTGTAACATCTGCTGAAAAAAAGTTTGAAGTCACCTTTTATCCCTTAAGAAACTGCATTCTTTGTGTCTTAGTCGTATCTAAATTCCATAGAACTTGGTGTCCCACTCATCTGGCTGCAGACTATGGATTTTTTCTGCAGCTCCACAATATTGGATATTGAACTTTAGAGTCCTTGGGGGTGAATACCCTAATCCCCTGGAAAAGGACTATATGCCATTGGTCTGTTTCTGCTTTTACTTTGGTGGTTGAACTCTGAAGTACTTATTAAATAAAAGTTGAAACTGAGAGTCATCGACTACATCTTTTCTTGACTTCTTTCTTAACCTAACAAGTGGAAAGTCCCTGACTGACCAGCTCTGTAAGGAGCAGGAAGATGTTGCTCTTTGTTCCAGCTAATGCCTACATCTTATTCATCGGGGGCTGCCTATCAGAACTTTTTAAGCTAAGTGTGCTTCGAAGGGCTGTCAAATCCACGAAGAAATGTATTGATGTCTGGTGATCCAGCCTTTTTCCTCCAAAGTGAGACATTGATTTTCATGCCCCTCTAATTTCCCAGTAGGGCAAAGATAGTATGCAAGTAACTGCTAGAACAGGTATGAGTCCAGTGAAAGTTGCATTTTGTTTTGTTTTTAAGAGAGGTTTTTGTTATGCACTTGCCAGAGACAAAAAGCAAGAAATCTTCCTCCAGGAGAGATGGTCATGCTCAGTCCCTTCTTCTCTCAGGATCTTGGGCACACACACACACACACACACACACACACACACACGGTGTGAGTTTTAAGCCACCAGGTCCGGAACTCCAACCAAGGTCAACTACGTGGGAGTTCAGTGACATAACCATTACGTCATCTGCTGGTCCCAAGTCTAGTGAATTTTAAAGCATGTCTGTATGTCTACCCTAGGCAGATGGTGTTAAAGTGGGAAATAGGTATTTTGGCTAGAATCGCGCTTCCCCGGGATTTTTATTGCTAGAGGTTAAAGAAGAACATCTGGAGATGAAACTGAGTGGCCTGCAAGTGAGCTCTTAGTTTTTCTCCAGAGCTTCAGCCTGAAGTGAGATCAGCCTCTTTTTTCAAAAGAGGCAGGTCATTTCCACAGTGCCCTCCAGGCTAGCTCCCAAATGGCTCCCCCCACCCCATTTTTACTGAACAATACAACTTAAGCAATAATCTGGAAAAGCAAAACTTTTTGGTTGACAGGGAAGTCATAGCTCATGAAAGTGTTTGCTGAGCTCAGAAATGTATTGATAGCCCGCCAGGAAAGGAAGTCTATTGACTGCTCTGGAGGTAATCACAAGCTAATCATGGGCTCAGCTTAGGCAAAGAAAGCAGCTGGTTTCTTTCTTTTTTGGATTGAAAGGCATAAGTCCCTGTACTGTCTCTGCAGTGAAATCAATGCCATGAAATGGCCTATTCCTTTCTGCCTTGTGTGTTCTTTACTTCCAGCACAGTGCACTGAGGAATGCTGAACCACGGGAGCAAATCCAATATTGTATTATATGTACTAGATAAACCTGCTAGAGATACCTCACAGCTTGGAAATATGAAAAACCTAAACTGAACTGAAATGAAGATTGGGGAGTTTATTATTTTAAAAGGCTTGGTGCAGCTTCAGTGGCATAGGTGGTTAAGATTCTGCTCAGTGATATTGGAACCATGTGGGAAGGCCCTGGGTTTGAATCCAGGATCAACATGAACATACTGGGTACACCCATGATCCTGGCTGACAAGAAGGCTAGCAAAGGTGGAGGGGGTAGATCATGGCATGATGAGACCCTGTCAAGGGTACCTCTTTCTCTCAGTAAATATACTTCTACATTAATTAATAAAAGGCTCTATCTACTTTCCAAAGGCTTCTTTTCGCAGGTATCACTTTGACTAAAGAAAAGGTAGACCTTTTAATTAATTAATTTAGTAATAAGATTGCAGGGTAGGAGGGGAATCGGGGACAGGTAGTCTATTCTGTCAACCTAAAAAGAAGGCTGAGGTATAATAAGTGAAATAAAAGTGATTTATTTGAGTCAAGGCTTAGGACAAATTAACTGGGTGAGCAAAACTAGCTTTTCAGACATGTGCCCGCTGGAATGGCAACCAGAAAAGCTGGTTTATATAACAGAGAAATGGCAGAAGAGGGGAGGTTACAAATTGTTTTCAGGGGTTTGCATTAGTGCACTTAAAAAAAAATGCAGGCAACTGGTGCCAGCAGGTGGCATAGTGATTAGGGCATTGGACTCCCACATGGCCAAAGGTGGTTTGAGTTTTGGATCTAATGGCTTGAAACATGCAGGGTGCATTTGCATTCATGCCTAAAACCCCAGGAGGAGAATGAAGAAGGGATTGCAGCAAGGCCATCTCTCCAGGGGAGGATTATTCACTTTCCCTCTCACTGTCTCTCTCTCTCTCTCTCTGTCTCTCTCCAGTGAGCTCATGTACCCTCTGGCCAAAACCTTAAAGAAAAAATGCAGGCAACTGATTGGCTCTACCTTATCCTTTACATCAGGAACTCAAGAACACTAGGAAGAAAGTGTGGGGGCCACCCTGAAATCTCTAATCCTGCAGGATCACAGCTTGTTTATTGTCAACTAAAACATGCCTTTTGGGCAAGAACCCTGATGGTTGTGGAGCCTAACCAAAGTCTCAGGCAAATGCTTTATTGAGGTCTTTACAATTAAGTGGACCTTGTATTCTACAGACTGTTCTTTCACATGACCTTACTATTTCAGATGAGGAAACCAGACCTCAGAAAGGAAAGGCCTATAACCCTAGTCCCTGCGCCCACTCCAATATGCTTTCAATTCTGTTTCTCTTATAAAAATGTCTTAGTCTGTTATGCTGAGACTGAGTGATTCGTAAGAATAGAAGTTTATTCTGCTACGGTTTGGAGGTCCAAGGTCCAGGAATCAACTTCTAGTGAGGCTACAACATGGTAGAGGGCAGGATCTTGAACAGAGTGGCTGTGAGTTTCTCTTAGGTCTGGTCTGTATCCACACGTTTCTGTCTCTTGTTCTGGTCTCATTCCCTCTGCCTGTATACCCACTAGAACTCACTCATAGGGGCCCAGCCCTTATCACTCCCAAAAGCCCTGCCCTGGAACACCATAAAGGGAAAAAGGTTTCACTTAATACCTTTATAATACAGTCAAGTCTTAACTCATGAATTTGGGGGGGGGGGGGGCATCCAAACCTCCAAACTGTAGCAGTTGCTTAAGTTTTCAATGTACGTTTTAACTCATCTAAGTCTTCTTTCAAATACTGTACAGTGTTCTTCATGTGTAGTGCAGGGAACTTACAATGAGATATTCCCAGTTTCTCCCTCCCATCCTTTCTGTCACTTGTTTCACTTATCCATGTGTTATAATCATTCAATAAATATGTCATTATCACTTTACACAGTTACACTTCAGATCTATTAAGGATTTTTTAAAATACAATATTTGATTTTATCTTTGTTTATTCCTTCTCTGACCCTCACCCTCTATTTAATTATATCCAGATTTCTGATCTATATTTTTCTTTATTTTTATTATTGGAGGGCACATGTGCTTACTGAAAGGAGAGAGAGAGAAAGAGAGAAAGTGCTTCCCAGTGGGGCATGGTCATACCACAGTAAGTACTTTTTACTCTATTTCTCCATCCCATGAGGATTTGGGGCACACATGCACAGGGAACTTACAATGAGATATTCCCAGTTTCTCCCTCCCATCCTTTCTGTCACTTGTTTCACTTATCCATGTGTTATAATCATTCAATAAATATGTCATTATCACTTTACACAGTTACACTTCAGATCTATTAAGGATTTTTTAAAATACAATATTTGATTTTATCTTTGTTTATTCCTTCTCTGACCCTCACCCTCTATTTAATTATATCCAGATTTCTGATCTATATGATTTTTCTTTATTTTTATTATTGGAGGGCACATGTGCTTACTGAAAGGAGAGAGAGAGAAAGAGAGAAAGTGCTTCCCAGTGGGGCATGGTCATACCACAGTAAGTACTTTTTACTCTATTTCTCCATCCCATGAGGATTTGGGGCACACATGCACACACACCTGGCATGTTTTTCAAGCCACTTGGGCTGAGATTTGAGCCACAGTTGGCCATATGGATCTGTCCCAATGCACAGTCTTTAACCACCACACAGTGGGACCAGCTCTCCATCATAATTCTTATCCTTGTTCTCCTGTGGGTGAAAAAGAATTCTTTTCTTTTGGCTTTTTAAAGACATTTCTCTCTCTTTTTTTTTTATTTTTTGCAGTTTAAATATATGTCTCAGTGTAGATTTTTCTTTTTTTTAGTTTAATTTTGTTACAGCGTTTTTGTTTCTATCATTTATGTTAGAATTCCCTTTTCTTTGCTTACATTACCTCTGTGTCTCTTGCATGTTGTCTACATTTTCCATTTGAACCCTGTCTTAGTCAATTTTGTGTTGCTATAACAGAATCCCTGAGACTGGACAGTTTAAAAAGAAAAGAGGTTGATTTGGCTCACAATTCTGTAGGCTGAGAAGCCCAAAAGCATGATGCCAGCATCTGGCAAGGCCCATGTGATCTTTATAACATAGTAAAGAAGCAGAAGGGAAAGCAAAGCGAGACCCCCACTAACAGCTGGACTTGCTTTGTAACAAGTCAGCTCTTGTGGGACCCACCCATTCCAGTGACAGAACTCTCTCCCTCATGCAAGATGCATTAAGATGCTTCATGCGAGATGGCATTCATCTATTGCTCCATGGTCCAAATACCACCTGCTAGGTCCCACATCCTGAAGGTCCTACCTCTTCTCAACACTGTTATACTGGGGAGCAAGCTTTCAGCACATGAACCTTTGGAAAGCAAACCATATGGAAACCATAACAATCCCTTACCATATTAATGACAGTTATTTTAAACTACCTGATAAATCTAACATCTGTGTCTTATCTGAGTCTGGTACCAGATCTAAGATCTACTTGATCCTTTTTTTTTTTTTTTGGAGAGGTTTTCGCTATAGGGCGCGTGCGCTCGCCAGA
This sequence comes from Tupaia belangeri chinensis, assembly GCF_000334495.1. Taxonomy (NCBI): domain Eukaryota; kingdom Metazoa; phylum Chordata; class Mammalia; order Scandentia; family Tupaiidae; genus Tupaia; species Tupaia belangeri. Next base: position 1,077,296 of record NW_006159708.1, on the reverse strand, counting down.
CAGACAGAGAGAGACAGAAAGCAAGAAATCACCCCCCAGGGGGGATGGCCATGCCACAATCTCTTCTCCTCCATTCTCCTCTCAGGATCTTGGGCACGCATGCACACGCACCCGGCATGAGTTTTAAGCCACCGGGTCCGGGACGTGAACTGTGGTCGACTATGCAGGAGTCCAGCGACACAGTCATTACGCTAACTGCTGGTCCCAGATCTACTTGATCTTTTAAGACTATGTTTTTGCTTGTCTTTTAGTGTGCCTTATAATTTTTTGTTGAAAGAAGACATGTACTGGACAGAACTGAGATAAATAGGCATCTAGAGGGAAAGTTTATGATGGGAATCAGGCTTCATTTAATGTTTGTAGTAGTTAGTGCCAGAGACTTCAAATTCCCCTAGTGTCCTTAAGGTGTAGGATAAAGGGATGTGGGCCTTATTCCCAATACAAGAGCAGTAGCGAACCCGATTCTTTGTCTCACAAAACGTTAGAGATGCAGACAAACAAGGGGGATAGGAAACCGGAGTTTATTGAATGAAGAACAGCACCCAGGTAGCAGGGAGGGATCCTGGAAAACAGGTTGCTGATTTGGAGCGCTCATCAGGGGTTTTTATCCTAACTAGAAGGAACTCGTGCATGTGTACCCCTCATGGTGTGGGTCACACACTGGATCAATCAGGCTATTATTTTAATTTTGGAGTGGGTACATAGTTGTGAGACCCTCTTTGTCTAAAAACTTTGGGCCATACACACCATTACCTTGTTTTTGGAATGTAGTGGGATCTGGTAAAAGCCTTAATTGCTGTATTTGCTTTGGGTCATGTTGCCTAGGTTAATCATTGAGTCACTGCTGCAAGCCATTTCTTGTGAGCAAGCAGTTCCTAGAGCAAGCTTGATCTTTGGGTCTTATGTCCTGACTACCTGTTTCTTAGGGTTCTATCTTGTATCTCACTTGGTTTTGTCTCCTCTTTTGACTTTGACTTCCACAGAACTCTTTCTCAGAGAGAGCCTGTGTCTTGCATCTCTTTTGGTGGCTGTGTACATTATATTGGAGCCCTATTGGTGTGGCAGTCAGGCACATGGGAGGGGAATGTTCTCTAATCTTAGGATTAAATCTCAAGCCTCTTAGTGGGCCTGAGCCTTGGCCTGTGACCCTCCCATGTGTTTCTTCTTGGATAGTTTTCCTGTCTCCATCAGGTGAGACAAAAGTGGGAGAAGAGGTTGGAGAGAAAGGTCCTTCTTTTGTGACTTCTGGTGAAGTCTTTCCCCTGGGGAGAAGGCCTTAGCTGTGGAGAACCAGTTACTTTTCTTGGACTCATCAGAGAGCTGAGTTCACACTCCAGTCACTCCCTGAAATGTGGAGAGGCAGGCAAATCCAGAGTCACAGCCCAAGATCTATTTACTTGGAGCAAAAGTTTTGGAGCCAGAACCTGTTAGGGTCATTTCTGAGGGCCACAGTCTTAAAGGAAATCTATTGCTTTTGTTAGCATTACCTCCAGGAGCCTCACAAGCTTCTCATGGTGAAGATCTTGGAAAGATCCACTCATGGCTCTGACAGGGATAAGGGAAGAGTAATCCTTGAACTATGTCCAGAGCTTTCTCCATAGCAAAGGCCTCCTCCCCAGGGGAAAGCCTTACGCCCTTATCTTCAATAATCATACCTGCAAGGACCCCATTTCCAAGTAAGGTCATATTCTGGGGTGTTGAAGTGAGGATATCAACAAGTCTTTTTTGGGAGGAGGGGCACACAATTCAATATTTAGTAGTTTGATGTAAAAACCCTGACTATTTCTCTGTTTACATTCTTCTGATATGTCTGATAACTAGGGTCCACAGTGCTGTGGATTTGTATCACTGATCAAAAAATACAGCCAAATTCTGAATACTCTCAGGAAGAGTGGGATGGGTTTTACTTAGTTTGGGCATTAAATCTCTGGAGATAGGAGTACCTGGCTATTGCAGTGGCTGGAGCTGGAATAAGTTAACACAGCACCTCAGTCATCATCAAGCTTTCTGCAAGGGAGTCAATTGTTCAAGACTTATTTATTAACTTTGGTCAAGTGCAGTTGCTCAAAATTATAAATAATTCATGGCCAAATCTTAAACATGTTGGTTTCCATCTTGTTTTTCAGCTTAGGTTAAATAATACCAGCAATATTCAGTTTAGCTACTGTTCTGAGTTGTGAACTATAGGGAGCATGGACTCTGGAATCAGACAGTCCTGACTTTGATTCTGCCTTCAAATCTTGGTTCTCTCACTATGGTAGGCAGAAAAATAGCTCCCTCGAAGATGTCTGTGCCTTAATCCCCAGAAACTGAATATGTTAATTTACATGGCTAAGAAAGGGACTCTGCAGAGTTGATTAAGGTACAGACTCTTGAGATGGAAAGTGTATCCTGTCTTATCCAGGTGGGCCCCTTTAATTACAGGATGTTTTGAAAGAGAAGAACCTTGGGGCCAGCAGGTGGCATGGATGTTAAGGTGCTGGATCCCATATGACCAACTGCATGGTTTGATTCCTGGACCTGGCGACTTGAAAATCATGTGAGGCACCTCTGTGCTTATGCCTAAAATCCCGAGAGGAGAATGGAGAAGAAAGGATTGCAGCGTGTCCATCCCCTCTGGGCAGTGATTTCTCACTTTCTCTCTCTTTTTCTTTCTCTGGTGAGTGTACATCATATATCCTATAACAATAAAAAATAAATTAATTTAAAAAAGAGAAGAACCTTTGCCAGTTACGGTTAGAGAGGGATATGATGAGGAAAACAATGTTAGAGAGATGTGATGTGGCTGGCTTTGAAAATGGAGGAAGGGGCCACAAGTCAAGGAATCCAGGTGCTCTCGAAACTGGAAAGGCAAGAAAATAGTTCTCTCTTAGAGCCCCCAGAAGGATTGTAGTCTTGCCAATGCCTTGATTTGAGAACTTCTAACCTGAGGAACTGTAAGATGATAAAGCCATATTGTTAACAGCCACTAAGTTTGTGGTTATTTGTTTGTTTGTTTGTTTGTTTTAAGAGAGAGATTTTTGCTACATACACTTGCCAGAGAGACAGAGAGATAGAAAGCAAGAAGTAATTCCCCAGGAGGGATTGCCATGCCACAGTCCCTTCTCCATTCTTCTCCCTTCTCCCGGAATCCTGGGCATGCACACACACGTACTCAGAATGATTTTGAAGCCACCAGTTCCAGGACTCAAACTGTGGTGGGCCATAAATGAGTCCAGCCACGTAACTGCTACTCTGTCTGCTGGTCCGAAGTTTGTGGCTACTTGTTAAAGCAGCAATAGGAAACCAATATATTCACTTACTAACTGTATGACTTTCTGAGTCTTGGTTTTCTCATCTGTAAAAAAGAATACTATATTGCTCTTGTGGAGTTTGTGCATTAGAGATAATATATGGAAAGCACACTGTTAATCATTCCATAATTTAGAGTTAGAAATCAGTCCTGAGGAGTCTGATTATTTTTTCTTCGGTGCCTGACCTCCAGGTTAGGTACAGATGCCAGCAGGTGGGTCTCTACACCTGGTTGTGTGGTCCTGGCCTTGCTGTTCAGTGTGATGTGCTCATCAGCAGCAATGCCTCGCCTGGGAGCTCGTTGGAGTCACTGAATCTCAGACCTCACCTCCAACAGACTGACCTAGAATCTTCATTTTTAAACAAGATCCCCAGGTGATCCATATGAACTTTAAATTTTGAGAGACACTGGACCAGTAGTTCTCAAACATCGTAGACACTAACACAACAGATGCCTGGACTCAGAATTTATGGCCGTGGGCCTACAGCATCTGTTCTTAATATGCTTCTCAGTCTTTCTAATGCATAGAGGGTTGATAACCACCAGAATAAGTGCTTAGAAATGCACTTTAATATTTGAGATTCAACTTCCAACTGTAAAATTTTTCTTTTTTTTTTTTTTTTGGAGAGATTTTATAGGGCGCGTGCACTCGCCAGACAGACAGAGAGAGACATAGAGACAGAAAGCGAGAAATCACCCCCCATGGGGGATGGTCACGCCGCAATCCCTTCTCCTCCATTCTCCTCTCGGGATCTTGGGCACGCACGCACACGCACCCGGTGTGAGTTTTAAGCCACCAGGTCTGGGACGCGAACTACGGTCGACTACATGGGAGTCCAGTTAGCCATTACGCTAACTGCTGGTTCCCGCAACTGTAAAATTTTTGATTAATACATTTTTATCTAAAGAGATCAGATCAGCTATGCAATGTAAATATTACTAAGTACTATATTCTAAAAGAAGATATATAAAGAAATAAACATCAGGGGCTGGCAGGTGGCATGGTGGTTAAGGGTGCTGGACTCCCACGTGTCTGACTGTGGTTCAAGTCCCACACCTGGTGGCTTGCTTTCTCTCTCTTTCTCTCTCTCTCTCTCTTTCTCTCTCACTCTGTCCCTTTCTAATCAAATTTAAATAAATAAATACATAAATAAAGTTAAGTAAAATAATTCTTTAAAAAAAAAACAGAAGTAAACATCAAGGAACAGAAAAGACACAATCTCACTGGCCCTCACCTTATGATCCCTGTTGTGGCTGTATCCTGTGCACTTCATTAAGCTCATCTGGCTTGCTTCACTTAGAAGCAACAGACAACTCTATGACCCTGGGACTTTGGCATTCAAAGCTCTTGGCTGTTTTCTCTTTACCAAGATAGATCTAAGTGCTAATTATAATTCACAGAAGAACCGAAAAGAGGTTTTGGAAAGCTTTCCCTGTTTTAGGAGAACCTGCATGCCTTCTCCCACAGACAGAAACCTGAAGAGAAAGCTCAGCAGTTCTAATTAGGCAGCACAGCCATGCTTCTAGACAGAGCAGTCCAGATCTCAGTCACGGATAGAGAACCCAAACTAGTGGTTTCTCTCCAGGATGCCCAGTCAGAAGATGCGGAGGTGAGGGCCCCAGGCAGTCTAGACAGAGCGTCCAGATTCACATTTTTATCCAGGAACTCCAAGGTCAAACATATGGACAGGGGCTGGGGACAGGAGCTGAAACTGAGAATGGGGAGCCGAGCACCTCCAAGGGCAGAGGATAGTCTGTGAGGAAGGCATGGATGACTTTCCCGGACAGTTGCCCACAAACAGCTTTGAGGTATTCGTGGCTCTTGTTTATTAGGCAGCAGAGATGTGATGCAGTTGCATCAGGCTGCCTTTTAACTGAGTGTGGAGATGAGCCACAGACCCTCAGCACTCCCACCACGAATTGCAGCATGGTCTGAGACGTAGGCCCAATTGAGAGGAAGCCTAGAGAAAGCTTGTCATCATGGCCACGCTAACTGCAAGGGCTGGTGTTTAGGAGGACAGGTTCTCTATGTAGCCTCCCCGCCACCCAATCTTCCCCATCCCACTTGCAGTTCTTAGAATGTATTAAGAGCACAACTGGCTGAGATAAGGCAACAATGTCTACATGGGAGTCCAGCGACATAGCCATTATGCCAACTGCTGGTCCCAAGAGCTGTTTTCTTTATGCAAGATAAAGAATCCTTTTTGGGCAACCCTCTAGCCACTTGGCAGTTGCCAGGTCTACATGATTTATGCAAATGAAGTTGTGCCTGTGGCTGTTGGAAGCAGATGTTCACATAGAAGGAAAACCCCGTGAGAGTGGCCATCCTTATTAAGGCAGAGAAATGCTCTTGGAAGGGTTCTGAGGGCACAAAGCTCAGTTCTTTGGGCCAGAAAAGCCAGAAGTAAGAAACTAAAACCAGCAGAGTCAAATTTCTGAAAAATAACTTTGCAAACATTGCAGGACCCAAGTCAGATGGCCTCACCTGAGACCGCTGGGATTCCTATCCTGCTAAGAAGGCCACTGATATCTTTGCACTTGGGTTTGCAGGGACCGCCTACAAAGGAGGTGGCACGGAAGTGAGAAAATCACTGATCCAGCCTTTTAACCCACTGAGACACAGCAGCAGCCCTGTCTTGCCCAGAGACTACCTTGGGCAGACAGCAGCCATGGCTAGCCCTTGCTGAGTGCCTGGAATGGTCCTAATGTGCTTTACATGTATCAAGTTCTCACAATATCACCCTCCTGTACAGGGAAGAAATTGAGGTACAAGAGGGTAAGTGATTTACTGGAAGTCACACAGCAAGCAAGCAGCAGAGCGAAGCTTTGAAGTCGGGCTTCCAGCTCCAGTGCCCGTACTCTCTGCTGCCAAGCTATGCACAGGAGGATAGCTGGGAGTCTCACGTTCCCTGCAGTGTCATCTCTGAAGACAGGAACTCCCCGGGATAAAAGGCTATCAAAGTGTGGCACGGTGAAATCAAGAATGACTGGAGCTGGCACCTGTACACCTCATGGGCCTGCAGAGCCTTGCGCTTTCTGGAGCACTTACGGGTGGGGAACAGAGCAGTACAGAAAGCCACTTTCTTCTGGCAGTACTGGAGACTGAGCATGACGTGTTCTCTTCATGACCTTCATGACCACTCCCCTCAGATGGCTGAGAACAAAGGCCCCCAGAACCTGAGGCGAGGCATAGTAACTCCCTGGCCAGGAGTGGAACCAGAGAAGTTGTCCCAGCCTATGGTCTGTCCAGCTCATGGCACCACCTCCTTGCAGCCTTGGCTGACTATGAGCAGGAAGAAATGGGGATAGTAGAGGGGAGAGCCTGGGAGGGGCACTTGACCTGTTCCACAACCTCTTTCTTGCCTCCCCAGGGGCAGGGCCTGAAGAGAGGTCTCATGAGGCTGGGATGATTCTAGAAGCAAGCCTACTACCTGTCTCTCATCTGAGGTTGGTGAGACCAGAAGCAGAACCAGGTGGTCATTAAATACACTCTCCTGGGGACCAGCAGTTAGCATAATGGCTATGTTGCTGGACTCCCATGTAATCAACCAAGGTTCAAATCCCAGACCCCGTAGCTTAAACTCACGCTGGGCACGTGTGCGTGCGTGCCCAACATCCCGAGAGGAGAATGGAGGAGAAGGGATTGCTCTGTGGTCATCCCCCCTGGGGGGTGATTTCTCACTTTCTGTCTCTCTGTCTCTCTCTGTCTTTATGGTGAGCGCACACACCCTATAGCAAAACCCTCTCCAAAAAAAAAAAATAATAATAATAATAAAGAAAGAAAGAAAGTAAAATAAATAAATAAATAAATACACTCCTCCTGCTTGGCTGCACAGCAGAGGGCAGGGTCAGGCTTCCTGATGATTTGATCAGCCCAGAGGAGGTGGGAGGGAACTTAGAATTCATCCAAAGGGAGCACGGAAATTGGACAATTGATCACAACAAAAGAATCTGGATTTAAATATGTACTCAAGGGGCACTACATTTTGAAGCAAGCAACTAAAAACTGTCATGTGGTTTGAATTTATAGGTTTGGGGCAAATTTCATTTTCCCAGTGAATGGGAATAGGGACTCCCTTGTTAAAGGAAACAGTATACAGTTATAAAATAAGCAAGTCCCCTGTCTGCAGGTGGGTGATTTGACATCGTCATTTATGTGCACTACACGCGTGTTATCGTACTATCTTCACAGAGCCCAGTAAAGGAGGGCTGAGAGTGGGGAGCAGGAGTAGTTAGACTGGTTTCCCACTCAAAACTTCACATAGAGAGTTTCTGTTTGGGACTGCTCATATGGAGCTCACGTTTTGACCAAGGGAGATAATCGATTAAAAATGTAAATATACACACACCCAAAGTAGAGAAGAAAATCTCACCTGTGCATGCTGAAGGACACTTTCTAAAAGGCTAGTCATAGAAAGCTGTGTCTTAAGGTGAGATTTAAGCAGAAGCCTCGGTAGAGACATAGCTAAATACTACTTGAGATGGGGAATGGAATTGGGGTGAGCTTTTGGTTATTTTTCTTATAGATTGAATGTTTATATCTTCCCAAAACTCATAGGTTGTAGTCCTAACCCTCAATGTGGTGGTATGCAGAGGTGAGGCTTTTGGGAAGTAATAAGGTTTAGATGAGGTCATGAGGGTGGGCCCCCATGATGGGATAGTGCCCTAATGAGAAGAGGAGGAGAGACCAGAACTCTGTCTCTCCCTGCTATGTGAGGACACAATGAGAAGGCAGCCACCTACAGGCCAGGGAGTGGCCCTCACTCAGAACCAAATCTGCTGGTGCCTTTCAGCAGCCAAATCTGTCATTCAGTCTGTGGTGTCTTGTTACAGCAGCCTGAGCCAACATCATTTGTTTTCATCTTGTTTGTCTGTTATGTAGTTTGGACATGGACTTCCCGTCTGCCCTTAATCATTTCAGAACTTCTAGAGAGAGACTCAGCTGCAGGATGGAAATGCTGGCTCCCTGGTTTTTGGAGGGTACCTAGTAGTAGTAACATGAACCAGAGAGGTGACCACAAGAGAAAAAGGTGTCTATGTTATTCCTCCTCTCCTCGTTAGCATATAGGAAGCCTAGAGTGAACAACTAATTTAGGGTCCAAACCAAACAAGAAAGTCATAGAATCTGCACAAAGGAAACGCACAGAAATCCAGACTGTCAGGGCAAATTGGAATGTTGGTGCTCTATTTTGGTTTGAGTGAGACACTGTCCTTTATTATTTATTTATTTAGATTTTTGACACAGGGCATGTGCACTCATTGGAGAGAGAAAGTGAGAGGGAAAGTGAGAAGTCAGTCCCCGCCCCCACCACCCCCCAGGAGAGATGGCCACACTGCAATCCTTTCTGCCCCATTCTCCTCTTGGCATTTTGGGTGTGCGCGTGTGCGTGCACGCATACACACACACACACACACACACACACACATTTTTGAAGCTGCCAGCTCTCAAATTTGAACTGTGGAGTGGGCCATGGTAGGATCCAGTGCCTTAACCGCCATGTCACCTTCTGGACCCAAGTGAGAAATGATCTTAATCCAGTTGTGATTCTTAACTTTCTCGCAACACTCCTGGTGTAGTTATCGTTGCTTTAGGCTTGGGTAGCTGACTGGTGATGAGACCTGGATTAGGGTTTCAGGGAAGGGAGGGTCTATATTAGGCCTCATACCTAAATGACAGATGATAAATAGTTATTCAAAAGGTATCTTGCCATTGCCACTTGTAAGTGTACTTCTTGAAGGGGTGTATAGCTTGGGATGAAAGTGGTTGGGCAGGATTCTGACATTCCTAAATCCCCTGCTCTTTCATCATTTTAATACCACTTAGGGCAGTCAGAGTGTGGCGGTTAAGAATGAAAGCTCTGGTTCCAAACTGTTTGGGTTTGAAAAATGGCTCTCTCGGGAACCAGCAGTTAGCGTAATGGCTATGTTGCTGGACTCCCACGTAGTCTACCGCGGTTCACATCCCGGACCCGGTGGCTTAAAACTCACGCCAGGCGTGTGTGCGTGCGTGCCCAAGATCCCGAGAGGAGAATGGAGGAGAAGGGATTGCGGCGTGACCATCTCCCCTGGGGGGTGATTTCTCACTTTCTGTCTCTATGTCTCTGTCTGTCTGGCGAGCGCACGCGCCCTATAGCGAAAACCTCTCCAAAAAAAAAAAAAAAAAGGCTCTGTCACCTGCTAGCTATGTGACACTAGGCTAGTCATATAATCTGCCTATGTTTCTACTGCCTAAGTACTAACAGTGCTTATCTCCTGGGGTGCAGAAAGTTTAAATGAGTTAATGCCTCATGTGTGTTAATGTGCTCCATGGATGTTGGCTGTTATGGTTATTATTATTATTTGCTGGACCATGTGTGTGCTTTCCAGAAAGAGACAGACAGAGGGAAAGAAAGAAAGCACCCTCCAGGAGAATAGCCACACCTTAATCCCTTCTTTTTCATTCTTCTCTCAGAATTTTGAATATGCCTGTATACCATGCCTGGCATGTTTTTAAAACCGCTGGGTTTGTACTCAAATTGTACTGTTGGCTATGTGATATCCAGCCACCTTAACCAGAATGCTACCTGCTGGCATTGTTTTGACAGGGTCTCACTATTATGATGCTATGCTCTGCCTCAGACTCCCAGTTATCCAGGAATAGAGACCTGTGCTGCCAGACCTGGCATGTTCAGGTTGACTCAGGATCCTCCCATGCAGCCCTAGCCCCATGTGGTGGTATCCTACCACTTGGGTCACTAAAACTGGGCCTTATCATTATGTTTGAATAGCTACATTCCTAACAGATTATTGTCCTACTTTATAGATAAGAGAACCAAGTTCAAATGTGGGTTGTTGTAGTAAGAGAAAATTGAGAAGCTTTGACCACGCCTTGGATAGTAACAGGGAGCATGGGTGAAGTAGAGAAGGTGGAGAAATTCAGGAGGGGAGGAGCTAGCTTGTTGAATCCAGAAGACACTAAATGTGGTCCAGGAGACACAATGAGACCAACCACTGGAAAGGATGATTTGGGGGTAGATGGGCTGGCTGTGATGAAGGTGAAGGGACAGGAAGCATATGTAAAGTCTCCTACAGCTGGTGTTTCCTCCTGGCTAGGTGAGGTGTCTGTGCATCTGAGAAGATGGATATTTTCCCAGCAAGTCTGGGTAAGAGTTGCTTAGACCTTTGGGGGGTTAACATCAAGTCACCGTTTGGTAAATCTTGGCCTTTGTATTAAGGTGTACTGGGCAAGTGTGATAGTGGCAGTGTGTTTCCTGGGTCCTGGGCCATCCTGCCTCTCAGGCAGAGATGTATTTTTTTTCAATTTCAGCTTCTGTTCCTGTTGTGACTCTTTCTGTTGTGGGGATGGACTTCCAATTCATATTAGGTCGTTGGGAAAGTCATGACATATTTTTCTATGCAAAAATGTGTCATGACTTTCCTGATAACCCAATACTTAAGAAAAACAGGAGTTTTATGGCTCACTTAATTGACATAGTTTGGATATGATGGCTTCAGGTGCAGTATGATCCCAGGGCACCCAACATTGTCAGGACACAGTCTTCCTCCATTTCTCGGCTCCATTTTCTGTATTATTGACGTCGTGGGCAGGGGCAGGTGCACGTCATCTTACCTATGGAAATTCCAGCAGAGAAAAGCAAATGCCTTATTGCCTGCTGCCCCAAAGAGGGTCTCATTACATCTCATTGGTTCTTTATGGGTTACAGACCCAACTCTGAACCAGTAGCATGCCAAGAAACTATTCTGACCAGCCAGGCCTAAGTCACACGTGTATCATGGCACTAGTAGTAGAATCCTAAGTATGTGTCCCTGGCACTGGGGAGGTTACTGCCAGGAGGCTGCTGCATGGCAAAAACAATTCAACAAATAAGAAAGCTGCTTGGTACTGACCCAGCAAAGTAGGTGGGGAAAATGTCTGCAATATAAGCTCAAGTGACTTTTAGTTCAGCTGGAGACCAGTATCGGCAATGGTTTTCTTCTTGTTCCTGGCTTCTCAGACTTTGCTAAAGTAGACCTTGTGCACACTGCTATTTGCTTATTTCTAAGCCTGGTCACTTGGAGCCATCTATCTTAAAACATAATATTCCAGCTTTACTTTCAAATTGAAATTATGTGACACTTGCTCTTGTTTCTTCTCCCTGTGATGTCCCTCTTCTATTTTGCATTGTCTCACCAGAAAGTGACCCAGCACTGTCATCTTATCTTATCCAAACCTGAGCAGTATTTCAGGATGCACCTGAGGATGTGTCCTCACTTCCTCCACCTAGACTAAAAGAGTTTGTTGGTAGATAAACTTAAAAACTTCTAGTGTATGTTCCATGACTAAGTTCTGTGACGGAGATGACCCATGCCCTCTGTTAAGTCTTCTTCATAGGCTTTTTGGCATTTCTGAGTAGGATGAAAACTGCCAAGATGGAAACTTAGTGAATTAATTCTGTGACTAAGGTTGCGGAAGTATAAGTAGGGGCTGCAGACAAGGTAGCGTAATTGTCAAGTACACAGACTCTGGAATCAGACTGTCTGGGTTCCACACCCAGTTCTGTCACTCAGTAGCTGTATGCACTTAAACTAGTTACTGAATCCTTAACTGAGACAATATACATTAAGCACAGGGACTGATGAATAGTAAGGACTCAATTCATGTTACTCATTATTATTGCCTTTAGGTTACCAAAAAGAAGATGGATCTATATGAAAAGCCAAGAATTATCTATAAATAATAGAGTAAGAATAAATACAAAATAAATAACAAATAACATTTCTTGGGTGAGCCAGTGGCATAGTGGCTAACATGGTTGGATCCCACATGGCCAACAGCATGGCTTGAGTTCCAGACCTGGCAGCTTGAAAAACATGCTGGGTGCATGTGCATGCAAGCTCAAAATCCTGAAAGAAGGGAGAAATGGAACAGGGGGATTAGTGTGACCCTCTGCCTCTGGGGTGCTTTCTCACTTTCCTCCTCTTTCTCCCTCTCCCCTGACCAATGCACATACCCTCTGGCAAATTAAAACACATAAAAAACTTTAACAAATACAAGTAGGGGCTAGTAATAGAAGATTTTCAGTGCTAGACCAAGATGTCTGAACTTGAGTCCTGTTAACAGTGGGGAGCCATTGAATATTTCTGAGTAGAAGAGAAGCACCCTCCTCTTTCTGGCACCATTCACTGAGGACATACTAAGTGTCAAACCCCACACATATGTCCTTTGCATAGGGGATCTTATTTCACAGCCAAAATAATCCTGCATGGGAAAAGTCCTCTTTCTTTCTTTTAATTTGCCAGTGGACATGAGTGTTCACCAGAAAGAGAGAGAGAGACAGAGAAGGCAGCCCTAATGGGCCATGGTCATGCTGCAATCCCTTCTCCTCCATCTTTTCATCCTGTCAAGATCTGGGGCATGTGCATGTGCCTGGCATGGTTTTCAAACTACTGAGCTGGGATTTGAGCTTCATGGTCAGGCATGTGGGATACAGCTTTCCTAACCACTAGGACATGGAGCCAGCCCGCAAAAACCTTGTTAAATGACAACTATTTATCCGATACCAGATCTCATTCTTAGCTGGAATCCCTGAAAACATAGAGGACAAGCCACACATTGTGGTGGTGTATGCTGCAGGCTGGGATTGCGTGGTAATCTCGGTTTCAGTTTTTGGTCCACTCTAAGGGCTGGGAGCTGTAGGGGTGTGCATACAATCTCAGTGACTTGGGAAGGCGAAGGTGGGAGGATTGCAAGCTGGAGGTTGGCTTGAGAAGTGCCGTGAGATTTTGTCTAAAAAAGAGCTGAGTGATGGTGTGTGCCTGTAGTCTCAGCTGCAAGGCTGATGCAGGAGAATTGTGACACAGTGAGACCTTGTCTTTAAACCCACAGAGGACAGACAGAAATCCAGCCATCCAACCCAACTCAGCACCCCATGGGACAGCGACAACTGGTGTGTTGCCATTTCATTCTACTGAATGCGATTCCCCAAGAGAGCAGTTCATCTTTCTCAATCTGTTTGGCAGAGTGGCTGAGGAAGACATGAGGTTAAAATAACTAGGGAAAGGAAATGACGTAATTCCTCTCAAATCGGATGTTTCCTCCTCCTTTGCTTCTTGCTTCCCCAGAGTGGAAAGATCTGTCCCCCTGCATTTCCTGCCTTCCTCTTGGCTGACAATCCCATCACACTGCCCTTGACTTTCTGTGTCTCACACCCTGCGTTTTCAATCTAACATGCTGGCCCCCTTCCTCTCCATGCCTCTTCCGGTAGAGTGGCTTTGTAGGCTCAATTGGCTGCACACCCGCAGCCCCTCCACCCCTGCCCTGCTTCCGGCATGTCCGCATGGCTTTACCTGTCTTCCAGTCTTCACTTAGTGGCCTTTGCTTGGCTCCCTCTCTTCTTTTCTGTAAGTTTTGACCCCCTTGTCTGTTTTCACTGACTTGCTCTCCAGCAAAATCTCACTTCCCATTCTGCTTATCTAGCATCATCCAGGCTTCATTCCTATTGGTGACAGCCAACTGTGTACCTCAGCTTTTTGTTCTCAGTCTCATTTCTCCTTGGTGACATCCCATGTTCATGGTCCACCTTCACCGTGCACTAGCTGTGTGGTCCCGGCGAAGTACTCTACACCTCTGTGTCCTCCCCTGTAAAATGACGGTGGCACTAGTCCTGCCCTCATAGGAGGCTTATGAAGTTCCAGTGAACTCCTTAATTTAAGGAAGTGTTTAGGACATTGCCTGGCCCATAGTAGTCATTCAATAAAGGTTAGCTCTTACTGCTGCCTTGGTGGTGAGACTACATTCTTCGGACACCTCAACTCACAGAAGACCCTCAAAAACTACAAACAGGCCAGCAGATGGCATAGCCATTCGTTGCTAGACTCACATGGCCGATCATGATTTGAGTCCCAGATTCAGTGGCTTGAAACTCATGCCAGGCACATGTGCATGTGTGCCCAAGATTCCAAGAGGAGAATAGAGGAAAAGGGACCTGTGTTGTGGCTATCATCCCTAGGGATTGATTTCTCACTTTCCCTCTCACTGTCACTGTCTCTCTCTCCCACAAGCACAAACACCTTAAAACAAATACCTCTTAAAAACAAACAAAACAAAACAGAACAAAACAGGGACCAGCAGTTAGCGTAATGGCTATGTTGCTGGACTCCCATGTAGTTGACTGTAGTTCAAGTCCCAGACCTGGCTGCTAAACTCTCGCCGGGTGCATGTGTGTGCGTGCCCAAAATCCTGAGAGGAGAATGGAGGAGAAGGGATTAAGGCATGGCCATCCTCCAGGGGGGTGATTTCTCACTTTCTGTCTCTCTATCTCTTTTTCTGGCGAGCACATGCACCCTATAGCAAAAACCTCTCAAAAATATAAATAAATAAAAGCAAAAGCAGCAAACTTGCATCTTAATGGTGGGGAACAAAGGGCAAGTTGAGGGCTGAGGGTGACTGAATAAGAAAAGAATACATACGCTCTATGTTCACTTACTTTTCCCTGAGTCATCTTTTCCTTCAACTTTAGTTCTTCCCCAGCAGAGGGGAGGGAGGGAGAGAGAAAGACAAATACCCTTAACAGGGCCTTCACACGGCAGTCCAACCCCCGCTCCAGCCACCCAGGATCACAGGTGCGTGCATGTGCCTGCTGTGCCCACAGAGACCTCAAGACATGAACCTCGGACCTCAGCAGTGCAGATTATCATGGTACAGCTGCATGGCTGCGGCTGGCCATGACTCATCCCTTTAACACTTGGGAGGAAAGTTGTCTTTCCTTCAAGGAGAAGAAGGCTATTCTTGCTTACTGGATATGCGAGAAAATGGAGAATAAAGTAGTTGGGGTAAACATTGGCTTGGTAGAAATAAAAATTAAAAAAAAAAACATAATGAAACAAAAACAAGCAGCGTGCAGTAGGATTGGCACTCCATCTGTTTTGTTCCCTTCTGATGCTCCATCAAGATTCCAAAGTGTGCACTGAATTTTAAGGACATCTGGAGTCAGTCAAGCACATTTTCAAAGCAGTGATATTATAATCTGCATTTCTGGCTGCTTAGCTATGCCTGCCAACTGTGCACTGACCTCCAGAGGTGAGGCTGGCTGGTGAGTTCCACTCAGTGTTCACACCTCAGAGTAACTTGAGAATCCACGTATGTACTCTATGTGTGTGTGTACTTTATCTTTGTTTTTGATTATATAGGCAACAATGTTTATTACTGAAACACTGGAAAATAAAGAAGAGGGTAAAGAAGCAGCAATAAGCACTCATAATCCTATCACCCAGGAACGGTCCCTATTAATGTTACGATGCATATGGGCAATGACCTATACACTCGTGTACACACGCATAGGTGAGATCTTCAAAAAGTTCATAGAAATGCATATTATGAGAAAGCTATGCATGGATTTCAAATAATTTTTGTATCTTGCTTTCTGTCTCTCTGTCTCTTCAATGGGTGCACCTGCCCTATAGCAAAAATCTCCCTCAAAAAACAAAAACCAAACAAAAGACAACACAACTTGGTCCATGATGACTACACACTTATAATAATCATATATTTTGGTAGCATTATATCCTGACCATTTTTCCTATCCTTAAATATTTTTTATGAACATAATATTTGAAAACTGTCTAAATATTTGGTGGATGAACATTCTGCCAGTTTAGATCCTCCAAGAAGCAGATGCCAAGACAGAATTAACTATGCAAGAAACATTGAGAGAAATCCCTGCAAAGGATAAAGAGAGTTTTTTGAATGGACCAATGAGACGAAACAAGTCTGACACTTACAAAGGGAGAGCCAGAAGGAATGAGTGGGCAGGAAAAGAGGTTCTGAGAAAGTCTGGCACAGGTTGAGGTTGCCCTTTGCACAGTTCTGGTATTGGACAAGAATGGCCTATCGGCACTCCTACTGTGCTTGGTCATTGACTGAGGCAGCAGGAAGGACCATGGCCTTGACATAAACACTTTGGTGGGTCCAAAGAGTGGCAGCTGGAGGCTTTCAGTCAACCACATTCCCTCCATAGAAGATTCTGTCCAGAGAGACGTGAGTGGCAAGCTCCCTGGCTATTGGAAATGTATCATAAATTCCTTTACTATTAGCTATTTTGACCATTTCTGTTTTTTTTTTTCTGTTATAAATTATGACACAATGAACATTCTTAACATAAATCTTTGTATTCTTCTCTGATGATTTCCTTAGGGAAAATAGATATATGTAGACTTCTGGTTGAACAAAGTATGTTGAAATATGTTTTTCTGGACTACCATTCAAAACTCAATTTTAAAAATGAAAAGGAATCAATAAGTTCAAAATCTATAGACTTAATCCTAGAAGGATGAGCAGTGGGTGAGAGTTTTCCTAAAATTTTAAAAAGATGGAGAAATATTAAGACATTAAGAGATTGATCAGAAGGAAGAAAGTTGAAACCCAAAGTTTCAAGCCTGCAGAGGAGGTGGCCAATAAGCTGTAGAAGCCCTGACGGTTTGGGAATTAGAGGTACTGTGTATCGTGGAAGGATATAGAGCTAGGAGCAGGACGGGTCGAATGTGTAGGAAGACAGAATGCCAGTGACGTCCACCACCCCAGATGACCATGCTCCCCTAGGAGATGGGAGATTTACTCTCAAAGAAGATGCCCATGTAAGGATTTTAGGCTGGGAAGGAGATAAGGGTCTACTCCATAAAACCAGATTATGTGACGATCCATATATGGACCATGAGTCCCCTGGCCCCTTCCTTCATTTTACTCTTTTGGCCTCTGTTTTTCTATGTGCGAAGCAGCAATAGGTAATCATAGTATTTTACCTTTCAGTGTTATTTTAAGGATAAAAGATAATATGAAACAGTCCCCCAGTGCTGTGTAAGAACTTGCTATTGCTGTCATTGCAATCATACACACACACACGCACACACATGCATACACACACACACACGCACATGTGCACATATATAATATATATTACATATACATATTGCATTACTTATAATACATAATATAGAATTAATTCAACATAAATTTCAGGCTGGTGCTGTGAGGTGGAAACAGTGGTCACCATGACTTGCTTCCCCCACGGAGCATATATTCTAATGGGAAATGCTGTAAAAGGTGAAGAAAGCTTGTCATCTGGGCTGCGGGAGTGCCATGGCAATAACTTACCTGTCATATAAATAGTTCATGACTTGGAAGTACAGAATATAAATGGCTAACTAGAGCCTAGAGTCATTTTAAAGGTAATTCTTGAATAACAAAATTTTCTGCCATTATTTTGATTTTTGAGTAGTTTATATTAATTTTTAGTAATTTATATTTGTCTTAAAAACCTTCTTTTCAGCTTGAAAAAACATGGCCTAGTGGTTCAGGGAGCTGGATCTCACATGGCCAGCCTCACTATTTCTTGAACTTGGGGACTCGAAAGACATGCTGGGCCTATGGGCGTGCATGCCCCAAATCCTGAAAAGATGAAAGAATGGAGAAGGGATTGCATCACAACTACACCCCATTTGGAAGTGTTTTCTCTCTCTTCTCTTTCTGTCTCTTTTTGGCCAGAGCACACACCCTCTGGCAAAATTAACACGAACAAAAATTTTTCATTGCAATTATGTAGTTTTTTTTTTTTTTTTTTTTTTTTTTTTTTTGTGAGAGATTTTTGCTATAGGGCGTGTGCGCTTATTGGAGAGTCAGAAAGCAAGAAATCACCCCCTGGATGGGAATGCCACGCCACAATCCCTTTCCCTCCCTTCTCTTGTCAGGATCTTGGCATGTACGCATATGTAACTGGAATGAGTTTGAAACTGCTGGATCCAGAATTCAAACCATGATTGGATATGTGGAAGTCCAGCAACGTAACCATTATGCCATCTGCTGGTCCTGCCAGTGCCTTATTTTCGTCAGCTGTAAAATGAAGAAGTAATTTTTCCTCCATCCTAGGGTGTTTGTGAGGGTTAAATGACTTAATACTAATCAGTAGTGCTTAGTAGGGCCTAAGCACCATATGAGTACAATTTCATAAATAACTATGTGTGGCAATAACCTCTAATTTGGTAAGGTCAAGCTTCCCAAAGGCAGATTCTTTAATTGTCTTCTCAGGAATCTTTGGTAATTGTTAACTAAACTTGAAGTTGTACCCCTGTGCTGAATCAAGTTCCAGGAGACAAGGTGAAATGTGCCAGTTTCATGATATGTTACAAATAGGGGTGTCCCCGGAGTTGCAGTTCAGCCCCTTCATTTTGTTTTGGAGAAGTGAGACACAGGGGGCCTTAGTCATGTGCTCAGCTCCAAACCACTGGTTTATGGGAGGGCCCAAAACCACTGACTGCAAAAAATATTTTTGTTATGTTAAGTTGGAATTACTTTTTCCCTTCCATAAATATCTAATATAGTCAAGCATGCATGTAATTTGGTCAGAGGGAAGAATTCATGAATAAGCCTCTTTCTGAATAAGTAGATTACACTCATTAGCATGCTTTCATATTACAAATTATCTAATCATTATCCTTATTGAAAGTACTCAATGTCAAATATAAATTGCAGCTCTAGAATGTGAACTATTGCGTGTATTTTGCCCTAGGCTAAAATCTTTTCCCCTTTTAGTCTTTTATTTATATTCTCACTTCTATTCCTGTGGAATACTACTGAATAGCTCCCCTATTTTTAAGTTTAAAAAGTTTACTACCCTAATTTACTACATCTAGTTTTCTCTTTGAGTATTATCCTTTTGTTCTTGTCCATATGTGCATAGATTTTCACATAGTTATTTTTATGGCACTCATAAAACTTGGAAGTTTGCCAGAGGGTGTGTGCACTCTCCAAAGAGAAACAGAGAGGGAGAAAGCGTTCCTCCCAAATGGAGTTTAGTCATGCCACAATTTCTTCTCCATTTCTTCATCCTTTCAGGATTTGGGGCATGCATGTATACATGCAGAGTGTGTTTTTCAAGCTGCCTGGGTCTGGGATTCGAATCTCATCAGCCAGCTCCCTTAACTACCAGTCACAGGGTTGGCCCTATAAACATTTTATATAGCCACAAATATCCTATCAGTGCTCATTTTAATGAATGTATAATTCCTTATAATCAAACTAACATTAAATTACAAAATCATTTTCCTGTTGCTGACATTTGAATTGCCTCCATTTTAGTATTAAATATAATGTTATAATATATAGTACTTTTTTTTTATTCTGTTGATTTATTGCCAAAGGACATAGACTGAGGATTGAAGTGTGGTCAGATGTTTTAATGTTTTTTATAGCCAAAAAGATATAGTGCTGAATATTTTTTTCCTTGACAATGCTACCAGCAGTGTATGAGTAAACCATTTTCATCCTATTCTTAACCAAAGAATATCTAAAGTTTTTAACAGACAAGTGTGCTTGGACCAGGGAAGTGTTTATTAAATTGATGACAAATCACTTCTGAGTGTTATATGGAATGACAGTTTCCTAAATTGGAAATTTTCTGTGTTTCATTTTATATTCAATTAATAAAACCTGTAAGTACCATGACTTTTATTTACATACTAGCGCTTTGCATAAATAGGTAGTATTCAATACCGGTTTATTGATTTACTGTTATGTCCTGTAAGATACCGATTTATAATAGATGTGTACTATGGCACCCTACAGAAGAAAAAGGAAGTAGAAAAGAAGGAAATCCAAGGGAAGGTGAGGAGGGAAAATGTGCAAGAGATGTATTAAATTTCCCAGACCCCCTCCATGGGTGTCCTGAGCTTTATCAAGTCTTTCCACAGCTACTTCTGTCCCTTGAACATGAATCTCATTCTCCCCCACCACTACCCCCTAACTTCCCTTCATTCCCTCTCCCTAATTGGGATTTGTGCTACCAGCTGAACAGCACGTCCTAGTATAGGATCCAGAGATTAGACATGTATGGGCCCTGCCTTCCTAGAATTGGAAGTCTGATGGGAGAGAGAAGACATGTATAAAAGGCAGAATAGGAACAGTGCCATAAGAAAGCTATAGATAGGTGCTCTGGGAGGTTTCTTTTAGATGAGTTCTAAGACAGCCTC
Organism: Tupaia belangeri chinensis; assembly: GCF_000334495.1. NCBI lineage: Eukaryota > Metazoa > Chordata > Mammalia > Scandentia > Tupaiidae > Tupaia > Tupaia belangeri. The sequence goes on along the minus strand of NW_006159708.1, from coordinate 1,057,006 downwards.
CCACAAGTGCATTGAGACTGGACTCTGAGGTCCAGGAAGGATTTGGATATTGGATCTGACACAGTTCCAAGTTTTCCAGATCTTGGATCTCCTCCAGATCTTTATTGCCTTAGTTACCAACACAGAAACCCCAGGGGGCATGCAAGAGAATATATCTTTTTCCAGTCCTTAACTTTTAGTCTATATAGGTCTTTATCTAAGGTGCATTTCTTGTAGGGGAGCAGATAGACGGTTTCCATTTTTGTTTCTTTTCTTTTTTTTTTCTTTCTTTTCTTTTCTTTTTTTTTTTTAGAGAGAGAGAGAGATTTTTGGTAAAGGGCACATGTACTTGCCAGAGAGACAGAGAGAAACAGAAGAAAGAAATCCCCCACAGGGGTATGGCCACATCACAATCCTTTCTCCTCCATTCTCCTCTTGGGATTTTGGGTACACATGCACACATGCTTGGCTTGAGTTTTAAACTACCGGGTCCAGGACTTGAATTAAAGTCAGCCTTGTGGGAGTCCAGTGCCTTAACCACTATGTGTTGGCCCCAGTCTGTGTCTTTTGATTGGATAATTAAATCCCTTAACATTAAACAATATTATCGATATTTGTGGACTTGTCCCTGTTGTTTTGTTAGCCATTTTCTTGGTTGTTTTTGGTTCTATTTCTGTTTTGTTCTCTTATTTCTCTTTTGTTTTTCTTTAGTTTTCCTGTTGTACTTCCTTTAGTACTTCTTATAGAGCTGAAATAGTGGTGGATTATTTTCAGGTTGAGAATGATTTTATTCATTCTTCCCATTTGATGGATAATCTTGCTGGTATAGTATTCTTGGTTGAAATTGTTTTTCATTTCTTTGTTTTTGTTTTTGTTTTTTAGAGGAATTTTGGGCACATATGCACTCACATATAAGCTACCAGGTCCAGGAATTGAACTGTAGTTGGTAAGGTGGGCGTCCAGTGTTGTAACCATTACACCACCAGCTGACCCCAAAATTGTTTTTCTTTTAGTGTTTTGAATATGTCTTACTATTCCTTTCTTGCCTGCATTGTTTCAGATGAGAGTCTGATGCTAGCCTAATAGGATAACCTTTGTAAGTGACTTAATGTTTCTCTCTTGCCATTTTTTTAAAGAATTATTTATTTAATTCTGTTTATGCATTCATTTATTTTAATTTGACCAGTCACACACACACACACACACACACACACACACACACACACAGAGAGAGAGAGAGAGAGAGAGAGAGAGAGAGAGAGAGAGAGAAAGAGAGAAAGGCAAGCCACCAGGCCTTGGATTCCAACTGTGGTTGATCATGTGGAAGTGCCTAGCATCTTAACCACCTTGTCACTTGCTGGTCCCCTTGCTTGCCATTTTTAGAATCTTGTCTTTGTCTGTAAATTTTACCAATGTGGCTATGATGTGCCGTGGAGGGGATCTTCATCTGTTGATTCTATTTGGGGTCTTTTCTATTTCTTAGTTCTGGATGTCTGAACATTTCTCTAGATTTGGAAAACTTTCTGTAAGTATTTCATGGAATAGACCTTCTATTCTCATGTCTGTTTCTTCATCTTCTATAAGTACCTATTATTCAGCTATTTGGGCGTTTAATATTGTCTAGTATTTCCTGTATGTTGTCCTGATTTGTTTAAATTATATTTTCTTTTTTTTTTTCTTTTTTTTATTTTGTGGCTGCATATAAGTCAGAGTTTTTGTCTTCCAGATCAGAGGTTCTGTCTTCTGCAAGGTCCAATCTGCTATTAATACTTTTGGAGGAATATCTTGATTTCTTGTATTACTGTCTTCAAGTCTATAAGTCCTGACTAGTTCTTTTTTTATGGTGTCGATCTCATCCTTTGAATCCCAGAGACTTCCCCATCTCTGTCACCATGAATATTCTAAATTCTTTTTCTGACATTCCTGAGAATTCTATTATGTCGTCTATGGTCGAAGAAGAGTTGTCTGTTTCCTTGAGGGAGAGATGTTTCCTTGTTTTCTCATATTTCTTGTGCTTCTGTGCTGATTTCTAGTCATCTGATGAATTAGACACTTTTTCCTACTTTTCTGGTGTTGATTCTGTAGAGTAAGGGGAGAAGAGCTCTACTTCTCAGATGTGTTCCTAGTAGAGGGCCTTGTCCTCCAATCAGAGAAGGGTGTATATAGCCAGGTTTAGGTGTTGGTTCTTTTTCCAGTCTCTCAAGACCAGATGTATCTTGAGCTGAACTGGAGACATTCAACTGGAGGAGCATGCCATGCAGTTCAGTAAACTATGAAATCTCAAAATACTCTGGAGTGAGTAGAAGGCAGTGAGAGGTCTCAGGTAGTCTTTCTGCCTCAGTTTGTCTCACTCACTACTGTTGCTCCCTGCTCATTGGTGTAGGCTTGGGACATTAATGGTGGCAAGGGGTTATGGGAAGGGCCGGTCTGGGATGGACCTGGGAGAAACCAGACCTCCTCCTTTTTTTTTTCTTTTTTCTTTTTGTAGAGAGAGATTTTTGCTTTAGGGTGTGTGTGTTCACCAGAGAGACAGAGACAGAAAGAGAGACAGAAAGTGAGAAATCCCCCCTTCCCCACTAGGGAGAATAGCCATGCTGCAATCTGTTCTCCTCCATTCTCCTCTCGGGAATTTGAGCACCCACACACAACTACCTGGCATGTTTTAAGCTGCTGGGTCCAGGACTCAAAACACAGTTAACTACGTGGAAGTCCAGCAATGTAACCATTACGCCATCTGCTGGTCTCCAGACCTCCTTCTTATTCCTCCATTTAGGAGAATGTGGATGATCTCTAAATTGATCCAGTAGACCTGAGGAGTGAGATTTATTCAGAGTAAAATAAAAACAGACATACTACATTCCTTCCATTTGCCAAAGAACCTGACTCTTTTTCTCAAGCGTGTAGAATTGGGGGAGACTTTGGACATATGGAAAATAAACTTTCAAGTACTTTTTTTTCCAGGGGCTTGAAATAAGTGGGTCTTATCAGAGAATTCCTTTTCCTCCCTCCTTTTAAAAATAGTAGGTCTTGGACCAGCCAATGGCCTGCTGGTTAAGGTGGGTGGATCTCACATGGCCCACTGCATGGTTTGAATCCTAGACTCAGTGGTTCAAAAAACACACCAGGTATTGGGCCAGCAGATGGCATAGAAGTTACATCTCTGGACTTCCATATGGCTGACTGCAGTTTGAGTCCCAGATCTGGTGGTTTAAAACTCAGGAGGAAAACAGAGGAGATGGATCATGGCATGGCCATCACCTCTAGGAGGTGGCTTTTACTTTCCCTCTCACTGTCTCTCTCTCTCTCTCCGGTGAGCGTATGCACCCTATGGCAAAAACCTCTTAAAACACACACACACATATGACATCTGTGCATGCACACCCAAAATCCTGAAAGGAGAAATGGAGAAGGTATTGTGGTGTGAATATCCCCCATAGTGAGTACTTTATCACTTTATCTTTCTTGCCGTCTCTTTGTCTCTCTCTCTGGTGAGCATACATACCTGCTAGCAAAATTTTAAAACTAAACAAACTAAGTCCTTTTGGGGGATTTAATTCAAGCTGACACTGTAGTAATTCTATGTTCCTTGGAATCTCTTTTAAGAACTATGTTACTCGGCGGTTGCCACCTGGCAATCTGCCCTCCCAAAAACCTTTTTGGGTGTACTTCCTTTCTTTCCTTTCCTTTCCTTTCTTTCTATTAAATCTTCTTTTTTATTTTTTACCTACTTCATTCGTGGTTGTGGTCTCATTTTGCACCTAGGGACAGATCTCTAATTTTAGTGATCTGGACCCAGAGAACCAAGGACTTCACAATGCAGCTCGACACTCTCCCATCCGTTAACAGTATGAAGGACGTAAGTGTGGCCTATGCTTCAGCCCGCCTCATGACTGGACAAAATAGACAAACAAATCCTAATTTCTTTTGACCAAAATTCCATAGACTTACATGTAAAATGTTACAAAAATATTTTAATGTTTTGTCAAGTCACCATGAACCTGTCAAAATCAGGCATAAGAAGAAGAACCTGAGCCCCGCTCTGTCCTCCGCTTGGGCTAGATCCCGTCTCACTGCATCTGAGACCTCGCTTTCTGTCACAGGCTTTGTCAGTTTGTATACCGTCTCCACCCCCTCAGATGGCACTCTGCTTCGCCATCTTTGGTGCTCCCCTGTCTGTCACTAGTCCTGACCTCTGTACTGCAGGATCACCGGGTGGACTTTTCCTCTTTATTTGTCCCCAGTCATTTCATGGCAGCCGCCGCCAAAAAAAAAAAAAAAAAAAAAAGAACTATGTTACTCAAGAATCACTGAATTCTGGGACCAGCAGATGGCGTAATAGTTATGTTGCTGGACTCTCACATGGCCCACCATGGTTTGAGTGCCAGATGTGGCAGCTCGAAATACTCTGGGTGGGTGTATATGCGTGCCCCAAGTCCTGAGAGGAGTATGGAGGAGGAGGGATTGTGGTGTGGCCATCCTTCCTGGGGGAGGGGGTGACTTCTTGCTTTCTGTCTCTCTGGTGAGCGTGAGTGTACACACCCTATACCAAAAATCTCTCTCTCTAAAAAAAAAAAAGAAAAAAAAAAGAATCATTGAATTCCAATTCATGAGCATGGATGCACTGCACAAGTCATTCTGGTCTCCCTAAAACCCTTGTACATTGCCACGTGGGAGTCCAGTATTGTAACCTTTATACCATCTGTTGGTCCCACTTACTTTTCTATGTAGGAGCTCAGTGTGAGTATTCTGCATTGCTTTTGTGTAATCATTCAGGGATCCAGATTCTTTTGTTTTTGTTGTTGTTTTTATCATTTTGATCTGCTGACCAGTGGGAGCCTTATTGTTATCTACATGGTTGAAGACATGCTATCTATCATGGCTTCTAGGAAAAGGAAGAGGAAAAACAGCAGTGAGTAACTATAACTCCTTTCTTAAATGTTGGTCTGGAAGTGGCACACATCACTTTTGCAAATATTCTGTTGAAAAAGCTCATTCACATGACCATATCTAACTGCAAGGGAGATCGGCAAATACACGGCATTGAGCCAGAAGGATATGGAGCTACAGTCCTTTTATTATGGAGAGGGAGAATGGATTCAAGTGAAGAGTTGGCTGTCTCCCCCACCATCTTCTTCTTTTTTTTTTTTTTCCTATTTATTTATTTATCTATCACCAAAGGGCATGTGTACTTGCCAGAGAGCAACAAGGAAACAGAGGAGGACAGGATAAAGTACCCCCAACCCCACCATGGAGCCTGGCCATACCATGATCCCTTTTCCTTCATTTCTCCATCCTACTGGTATTCGGAGCACACATGCACATGTGCCCAATGTGTTTTTCAAATTCCTAGAGTTGAACTGTGGTCAACCATGTGGGATCTGGCTCTCTTAACCACTAGGCTAAGGGACTGGTCAAAAACAATGCATCTCGAACATATTTTTTACAAGAAAGATAATGGAGAGCTTGAGTCAACAGCCCCATAAAGAAAAGGCATTGAGGAATAGATGCACATTGCTATGTTTTAAATTAAAGTAACATATTTATGATAGGATGTATCTTTTCTTACGACCTATAGCCTTGCTGTCTTAAAATTATTTGACCACTTATTATGGTCTTGCTTATGATAGCTATGAGGACTTTTTATTCTTTATACCTTGGGACTCTTCATTGTCTCTTTATGTTTTTCCTTTTGTGTTACCTTTTGGGGGATCAAGACACTTGAATGACTGCATGTTACTTTGAAGGGACATATACATTTCTGAAGTAGCCTCCTGTTTTTACAAGAACATCTAGCATTAGCTCAGGACTTGAGATATGGCCAATTCACGAAGATAAATCAGGATAAAAAGTAATGTCTAAATTTATTCACTCCTTAGTCAGAGCCAAAAGAAGAAAAGGTTAAAATTAAAGATGAAGAGAAGGTGCTTCCCAAGTCAAATTTTGCTTCCATGCCATGCTTGCTAAACAACTTAAAATAACTCTATGAGTTTGAGAACTGGAGACATGAGAGTGTGATTTTTGGCAACATAATAATCTGTCAGAAGGCCCTGTTGAAGCTTCTCTCAGTACATGGTCTGCTTTGTCCTCCTACACCAATAAGAAGCATTTGTTTTGAAGATTTGAAGACATGGATGCTGGTTCTTGATTTGAGTGTGTGCCATTTGAAAGTCCCACAGGTTGAGGCCTATTCTTCTTGCCTTGTCCTGAGACCCAGAAGACTCCTGTCCCTCCTTCAATGCCAACATTCCTTCAGTTGTGACACTTCTTAAAGGATCATTAATTTCATCATCTCACCTCCTCTCACCGCAACCCCCTTTGGGCATTTTCCTCAGTTTACATGGGTGGGCCTGACTCTGGAAATGGATTTTGAAATGTAAGAGTACTGGTGAAGTTGAGAGAAAATAATACTTTTCTCTATTTGTCTATGAGAGTTTTCTGAAAACTTGGCATGCAAGTGATAATGTTGGGAGGCTAAATAGATACACAGCCACAGGATATTACAGACATTTTACAATCTGGCAATGTGTGAGCGAGCTGGGTCTTGGTGTGTCAGCTTCCTGATATATCCCATATCTGCTTGGTACTTACTTGGGGAGAGACTGTTGATAAAAGGCTGAACTTTTTTTCTTATTTATTAAATAAGAGACAGCTATGCTGCAGAGTCAGGAATTCAAAGTTGCTACATTCTAAGCATAAACTTGGATTGTGGGGACTCTGACAGCTCCTTTTGAATACCTACTATGTGCCAGACAGTGAACTAAAAGCTTTACATGTACACTTACTGAAATGTACCATTTCAGTCCGTCTCTACAACAGTCCTGTGATCATCGTCTTCATTTACGGAACAGGAAAGGTAATACCCAGAGACGTTACATGACTTTCCTGAAACCATCTGGCCACTGAGCCATGTAGCGGATGTTCAAATCCAATCTTCCTCTCTTAGTCACAGCATAGGATGAAGTACACGCAGTAACAGTGTTTGTTTCAGAAAACCAATAGAGGCATACCTCAGGATTCAGCATTCGAGGAGAGAGCTCTGTCTGCATTGTTCACTTTGTGGAGGATGCTTGATAGCACGTGGAATAAAAGGGCACGTTACACAAACTCCCTGGTAATGTGGCTGAGGTAGTTACTACTTGTCTCACAAGACCAAGTAATACATCTCCTCATATTTTGTAGTGTTGAAGTCTGAACATGGTCTTGTCTTCCCCAGCTCCAGTTTCGCGTGTGCTCCTCAGTAGCTCTGGTCAGATATTTTTCTACTGATGGTTCTGCTAAGACACTTCCTCCACGTAGATTACGCCAGAGGCCATTTCATCCACTTGCTCTTTAGTTGCAACTCACTCAGAATGTGTCACTTCCGGATTCCCATATAACCTCGAGGTTTAGGAATGTCAGTTGTTTTTTTCCTGTTCTTTTTGGACATCTTAGTTTTAAATTAGAGAGGAAAAAGCAATTCAGGTGCTCCTAAGATTTATTAAAAGCACCATCTGGCTTTGGGAAACAATTGTAGACGATGCAGTCTTCATTAGAACTCAGATCTGACATTTCCAAGTGCATCGTGACTGGGGAACAGGGCTGAGGGGGAGGAGGACAAGGACTGAGATGAACAGGAGAAAGAAGACACATGACACCCTTCCCAGATGAAGGGTGGGTGACCTCCACTGAGCTCTGGTAGCATTCTGTGCTTCCCTTCTGTGGTATTCAATTTCCTGGTCTCTTGTCAGTCTTATCCTTTAGACTGTGACTCCATGGGGCATACCTGACATCAACCAGATGATTAAATATTTTGAATGAATGAACCAATACGTGAGAGCTCTGATCACCAATTCAGGTAAATATATATATATACATATATATGTATATGACTCAAAACTCACTTTAATCTCCCTGTTAAGAATAGAATGGATTTTAGAGAAACCCATTTATAATTATTTGATATTTATATGTCCAGAGCTATACTGTAATGTTTTGCCCTAACAAGGTTTTCACGCTTGACTGCACATTGCAATCATCAGAGTTTCTTTTCTTTTTTTTTTTAACAAGTAGAATCAATACTCTGTCCCCATCCTTTGAGATCCTAACTTAATTGATCTGGTATGGAGCTGCCAAAAATCAGCATTTTTCAAAAAGGGTTTTCAGGTGTTTCATTGGATGATCAGGATTGAAAACCACACATTCCATATATACATGGGGCATACATTCATAAGGCCTCTTCCTTTATGGCTGACACAGCACATAGCTGGGTCGTGTCCCGCGGCATCTGAGCTTGTGGGCCAAAGTTATGAGCCCCAAACATTTATTCAAAGACAGAAGACACGGACATTTTTTGGAAGTCCCACGAGGGCTTAGTTAAGGTGCTCGTTGGTAGGACACCGCAGCAGGCATGTAGCTGTTGTCTGAAGAGGCTTGTGTCTTTTTTGCATCTTCATCTTTCCTCTACTCCCTGGTGTTCTAGACTAAGCGCAATGACTTCTCTGAAAAACCTAAGAAGTTAAACACATAGACACAATTCATGGTAGAAAGAGCTGAACTAAAGACATGAGTTAGGAACAAATGTGTAAGTCTCTCTTGTGCTGAAAATAGAGCTTGAAGTTGTGTTAAAATGCTGGGATGCCTGAAGGTTCTGTGTATGTAGCCAATGAAACAAGAGCCATGATTGTTCTTCCTGAGCTGTTATAATAAAATTTTAAAAGTTCTTTGGCTTCAAAAAAAAAGAGTTCTTTGGCTTTTCTGATTTCGAGTCTGTGTGCTCCTGTGGTGGAGTTTGTGCATAAGACCTCTCGGGTCAGTCTCCTTTTGCTGGACGATGGAAAGAAAAGCAGGAAATGGAGACCAGCTCTATTTTTCTTTTGCTGTTAAACCTCTGTGTTCATGGCATCTCTGTATCTAGCTTGCCATTTCCTTTTTCTTTAATGATTTAAAAAATGAATTTGGCCTTCCACCTTTATCCTGTGTCCTTTAAAAGGAAGAGAAGAATGTGTATAGATGTCATTACCTTGGAGTTTCTGAGAACAAGCACACAATGTGCTTTTCCAGGGTAATTTGCAGAGAAATGGACCTGTACAGACACTAAGTGATAGCCCCTACATGAGTTCGGTGATAGTTTTATGCATGGGAGTTTTGATTAATTGGTGTCAAGAACTGCGGAAGGTCTGAGACTTTACCCTCTTATGAGTTAACAGATTAGCCTGCCGCAGTTTCATGGATGCTGGCACAAGACTGGAGATTCCTGGGTGAAAGACAAAGGACTTTATTACAGCATTGGCAGTGACTAGAATATCGGCAGTTTCTCACAGTGGGGTGACCTAGACAGGACCAGGGGACCCCTGCACAGGTAGTGCTTATATTGTAGGAGAGGACATCTGAGCTTATGGAACCTGAATCTTTTTTTTTTCCTGAAGTCGAACTTTAGCCAGTTTTATTAAAGATATTTTTCATAAATAATCCTGGTCTTTCAGGCAAGACATGGGCAGACAGTCATTAAAAGTATACAACAACTTGTAAACTCCCTTCTTCAGTGGACTACCAAAATCAGAAAGCCACTATAAAACCCAGCGAAGACTTCATTTGATGCTCTGAACAGGGAAAGTTTAGCGTGAGGGTTGATATTTCACATTTAGCATGTTGCTTAACAACTTTTCACGAGCCGACCCTGACTTTTGGGAAATGAAAATGGCAGAATAACCAACCTGGAGACCCAGCAATATAGAAAGGGAACTGTTTCTCTTTTGAAGGACGCCATCGTAATGTCATTGCAAAGTCCAGATTGCCTGACATGCTGGTAACCAATTTTTTGTGGTCAGGTCCCAACAGGTCTCTGGTTTAAGGGAATTAAGTCTACGCTGAAAGCAGAAAGGGAGAGGACATAAAAACAAATGCTAACTTTTCCACCCCACAAGGCATCTGTGCCAAGGTGGCTTTGTGTGTCAATATTGGGGAATCCCTCCTCTTGGGACCCAAGAAGTCTCTCAAAACTAGAAGGGAGAGACCAGCAGTTAGCGTAATGGTTATGTTGCTGAACTCCCATGTAGTCAACCGCGGTTCAAGTCTTGGACCCCATGGCTTAAACTCACGCTGGGCGTGTGTGTGTGTGCGTGCCCAAGATCCCGAGAGGAGAATGGAGGAGAAGGGATTGTGGCGTGGCCATCCCCCCCTGAGGGGCGATTTCTCACTTTTGTCTCTCTGTCTCTCTCTGTCTGGTGAGCACATGCGCCCTACAGCAAAAACCTCTTCAAAAAAAGAAAAAAAAAAACTAGAAAGGAAAGATGTTTTCTATATCAATCCAGCTTCAGAGACTTTCTATTAGTGACAAATGCCTCTTCTCTGATAGACTTCTTTGTGGTTCGTTCTTCACTTTGGCTTTATCTCCTTTAGCATCCCCTTCAGCCTTTCTCTTGGGCATGGTGGCGACCATGGTGGGATGCAGGTGCTGAATGCGGGGATGCAGTGGCATTCAGGTGTTTCATTGGATGATCAGGATTGAAAACCACACATTCCATATATACATGGGGCATACATTCATAAGGCCTCTTCCTTTATGGCTGACACAGCACATAGCTGGGTCGTGTCCCGCGGCATCTGAGCTTGTGGGCCAAAGTTATGAGCCCCAAACATTTATTCAAAGACAGAAGACACGGACATTTTTTGGAAGTCCCACGAGGGCTTAGTTAAGGTGCTCGTTGGTAGGACACCGCAGCAGGCATGTAGCTGTTGTCTGAAGAGGCTTGTGTCTTTTTTGCATCTTCATCTTTCCTCTACTCCCTGGTGTTCTAGACTAAGCGCAATGACTTCTCTGAAAAACCTAAGAAGTTAAACACATAGACACAATTCATGGTAGAAAGAGCTGAACTAAAGACATGAGTTAGGAACAAATGTGTAAGTCTCTCTTGTGCTGAAAATAGAGCTTGAAGTTGTGTTAAAATGCTGGGATGCCTGAAGGTTCTGTGTATGTAGCCAATGAAACAAGAGCCATGATTGTTCTTCCTGAGCTGTTATAATAAAATTTTAAAAGTTCTTTGGCTTCAAAAAAAAAGAGTTCTTTGGCTTTTCTGATTTCGAGTCTGTGTGCTCCTGTGGTGGAGTTTGTGCATAAGACCTCTCGGGTCAGTCTCCTTTTGCTGGACGATGGAAAGAAAAGCAGGAAATGGAGACCAGCTCTATTTTTCTTTTGCTGTTAAACCTCTGTGTTCATGGCATCTCTGTATCTAGCTTGCCATTTCCTTTTTCTTTAATGATTTAAAAAATGAATTTGGCCTTCCACCTTTATCCTGTGTCCTTTAAAAGGAAGAGAAGAATGTGTATAGATGTCATTACCTTGGAGTTTCTGAGAACAAGCACACAATGTGCTTTTCCAGGGTAATTTGCAGAGAAATGGACCTGTACAGACACTAAGTGATAGCCCCTACATGAGTTCGGTGATAGTTTTATGCATGGGAGTTTTGATTAATTGGTGTCAAGAACTGCGGAAGGTCTGAGACTTTACCCTCTTATGAGTTAACAGATTAGCCTGCCGCAGTTTCATGGATGCTGGCACAAGACTGGAGATTCCTGGGTGAAAGACAAAGGACTTTATTACAGCATTGGCAGTGACTAGAATATCGGCAGTTTCTCACAGTGGGGTGACCTAGACAGGACCAGGGGACCCCTGCACAGGTAGTGCTTATATTGTAGGAGAGGACATCTGAGCTTATGGAACCTGAATCTTTTTTTTTTCCTGAAGTCGAACTTTAGCCAGTTTTATTAAAGATATTTTTCATAAATAATCCTGGTCTTTCAGGCAAGACATGGGCAGACAGTCATTAAAAGTATACAACAACTTGTAAACTCCCTTCTTCAGTGGACTACCAAAATCAGAAAGCCACTATAAAACCCAGCGAAGACTTCATTTGATGCTCTGAACAGGGAAAGTTTAGCGTGAGGGTTGATATTTCACATTTAGCATGTTGCTTAACAACTTTTCACGAGCCGACCCTGACTTTTGGGAAATGAAAATGGCAGAATAACCAACCTGGAGACCCAGCAATATAGAAAGGGAACTGTTTCTCTTTTGAAGGACGCCATCGTAATGTCATTGCAAAGTCCAGATTGCCTGACATGCTGGTAACCAATTTTTTGTGGTCAGGTCCCAACAGGTCTCTGGTTTAAGGGAATTAAGTCTACGCTGAAAGCAGAAAGGGAGAGGACATAAAAACAAATGCTAACTTTTCCACCCCACAAGGCATCTGTGCCAAGGTGGCTTTGTGTGTCAATATTGGGGAATCCCTCCTCTTGGGACCCAAGAAGTCTCTCAAAACTAGAAGGGAGAGACCAGCAGTTAGCGTAATGGTTATGTTGCTGAACTCCCATGTAGTCAACCGCGGTTCAAGTCTTGGACCCCATGGCTTAAACTCACGCTGGGCGTGTGTGTGGGTGCGTGCCCAAGATCCCGAGAGGAGAATGGAGGAGAAGGGATTGTGGCGTGGCCATCCCCCCCTGAGGGGCGATTTCTCACTTTTGTCTCTCTGTCTCTCTCTGTCTGGTGAGCACATGCGCCCTACAGCAAAAACCTCTTCAAAAAAAGAAAAAAAAAAACTAGAAAGGAAAGATGTTTTCTATATCAATCCAGCTTCAGAGACTTTCTATTAGTGACAAATGCCTCTTCTCTGATAGACTTCTTTGTGGTTCGTTCTTCACTTTGGCTTTATCTCCTTTAGCATCCCCTTCAGCCTTTCTCTTGGGCATGGTGGCGACCATGGTGGGATGCAGGTGCTGAATGCGGGGATGCAGTGGCATGCAGGCTTTGGTAGGTCCAGGGGTCGCTCTTGCCTCTTCCTCACACTGCTCCTGGAACCTGAATCTTTTACCCAGGGCAAAGCATACCTTCTTGTGCTCTGGAGGGTAACACTAAAAAAAAAAAAAATTCCTTGAAAAGATACTCTGGAACAAGGACAGTCAGTGCTTCTGATGTTAGACGTGCTGAAATGTCAGCCAGCCATAAACAATTGTCTCCCCAAAGTCAGTCAGTAAGAAAGTCTGGAGTGCTCACAGAAGTGTGGACAAAGTTGAAGACTGAGAGAGAGAGTAGACTTTGTGAAAGTCTTCAGATCCCATCTTATATGTAACACGTTTTTTCTTGCATTAGTGAGTATTTGCCATATAACAAACCATCCCAACAACTTAGTGGCTAAAAACAACCACCACTTTTTTAGCTCATAATCCTGTAAGTTGGCTGGGTGGTCCTTCTGGTCCTGGTGAGCTCTGCTGATGTCAGTCTAACTCACACATGCATCTGCTGGTGATTCTCTTGGTTATCAGACGAATCCAGGAAAACAGAGGGAACTAGCGAAGTGTCTATTGTTACCCAGAAGACAAGCCCAGGTAAACACATAGTTCTCAGAGCAGCAAGAAAGCAAGCCCCATGTGTGGGCACTTTCTAAGTTACCTCTGCATCACATTTTCCAAAGCCCTATAGCAAAAGCAGGTTATACAACCAATCTGAATTCAAGGGTAGAGAAATAAAAATAGATTGGGGATTCTGTGGTTTAGGTAATAATTTGTCCTCCAAAGGTTCATATTCTCGACTTTGGTCCCTAGTGTAATGGCACTGGGAGATGGTAAGACCTTTAAGAGGTGAGGCCTAGTAGGTAGCATTTGGGTCACAGAGGCATCACCCTTCATTATTGTCTCTTGAGACAGAGTAGGTTCTAGCTCTTATGAGAAGGGGTTAATTCCTGTGAGAGTGGGTTGTTACAGAAGAGAGATGGCTGCTCCTAATTCACACTCTCTCTGACATGCCCACCATCCTCTCTACTTCTTTGGCTATATTGTAATATAGTACCAGAAGCCAGCCTGATGCCAGCCCCACACTTTTGGACTTTATAGCTACTAGAAGCATAAGCCAAAAAACCTCTATTCTTTTTACATCAGTCAGTGTCAGGTATTTCTTTTAGCAACACAATAGTCAACCAAGACAGAGAGGAAGAACTCAAGGCTATGTTTTTGTGCTCTTCCATACTCTGGATCTATGGTGGTTCTTTCATCTCTTTTAGGTCTCAGTTCCTCAGAGAGGCTGCTCTTGCTCTCTCTACCCTCTGCTCATTTCTTTTACCTTATGAACCAGTTTCATTTTTTTTCTAAAATCCTTACCAGATTCTAAAATTATTTGCTTTTTCATTTATTAAGGTATTTATTTCTGCTTATTTTTTAGTTTTGCTAGAGGGAGACTAAACAAAGAAAGCTCTTAAAGACAATAACTTGGGACCAGCAGTTAGCATAATGGCTATGTCACTGGACTCCCATGTAGTCGACCACAGTTTGAGTCCTGGACCCGGTGGGGGCACGTGTGTGTGCGTGCCCAAGATTCCGAGAGGAGAATGGAGGAGAAGGGATTCCGGCGTGGCCATCTCTCCTGGGGGGTGATTTCTTGCTTTCTGTCTCTCTCTGTCTCTCCGGTGAGTGCACGCGCCCTATAGCAAAAACCTCTCCCTGAAGTCGAACTTTAGCCAGTTTTATTAAAGATATTTTTCATAAATAATCCTGGTCTTTCAGGCAAGACATGGGCAGACAGTCATTAAAAGTATACAACAACTTGTAAACTCCCTTCTTCAGTGGACTACCAAAATCAGAAAGCCACTATAAAACCCAGCGAAGACTTCATTTGATGCTCTGAACAGGGAAAGTTTAGCGTGAGGGTTGATATTTCACATTTAGCATGTTGCTTAACAACTTTTCACGAGCCGACCCTGACTTTTGGGAAATGAAAATGGCAGAATAACCAACCTGGAGACCCAGCAATATAGAAAGGGAACTGTTTCTCTTTTGAAGGACGCCATCGTAATGTCATTGCAAAGTCCAGATTGCCTGACATGCTGGTAACCAATTTTTTGTGGTCAGGTCCCAACAGGTCTCTGGTTTAAGGGAATTAAGTCTACGCTGAAAGCAGAAAGGGAGAGGACATAAAAACAAATGCTAACTTTTCCACCCCACAAGGCATCTGTGCCAAGGTGGCTTTGTGTGTCAATATTGGGGAATCCCTCCTCTTGGGACCCAAGAAGTCTCTCAAAACTAGAAGGGAGAGACCAGCAGTTAGCGTAATGGTTATGTTGCTGAACTCCCATGTAGTCAACCGCGGTTCAAGTCTTGGACCCCATGGCTTAAACTCACGCTGGGCGTGTGTGTGTGTGCGTGCCCAAGATCCCGAGAGGAGAATGGAGGAGAAGGGATTGTGGCGTGGCCATCCCCCCCTGAGGGGCGATTTCTCACTTTTGTCTCTCTGTCTCTCTCTGTCTGGTGAGCACATGCGCCCTACAGCAAAAACCTCTTCAAAAAAAGAAAAAAAAAAACTAGAAAGGAAAGATGTTTTCTATATCAATCCAGCTTCAGAGACTTTCTATTAGTGACAAATGCCTCTTCTCTGATAGACTTCTTTGTGGTTCGTTCTTCACTTTGGCTTTATCTCCTTTAGCATCCCCTTCAGCCTTTCTCTTGGGCATGGTGGCGACCATGGTGGGATGCAGGTGCTGAATGCGGGGATGCAGTGGCATGCAGGCTTTGGTAGGTCCAGGGGTCGCTCTTGCCTCTTCCTCACACTGCTCCTGGAACCTGAATCTTTTACCCAGGGCAAAGCATACCTTCTTGTGCTCTGGAGGGTAACACTAAAAAAAAAAAAAATTCCTTGAAAAGATACTCTGGAACAAGGACAGTCAGTGCTTCTGATGTTAGACGTGCTGAAATGTCAGCCAGCCATAAACAATTGTCTCCCCAAAGTCAGTCAGTAAGAAAGTCTGGAGTGCTCACAGAAGTGTGGACAAAGTTGAAGACTGAGAGAGAGAGTAGACTTTGTGAAAGTCTTCAGATCCCATCTTATATGTAACACGTTTTTTCTTGCATTAGTGAGTATTTGCCATATAACAAACCATCCCAACAACTTAGTGGCTAAAAACAACCACCACTTTTTTAGCTCATAATCCTGTAAGTTGGCTGGGTGGTCCTTCTGGTCCTGGTGAGCTCTGCTGATGTCAGTCTAACTCACACATGCATCTGCTGGTGATTCTCTTGGTTATCAGACGAATCCAGGAAAACAGAGGGAACTAGCGAAGTGTCTATTGTTACCCAGAAGACAAGCCCAGGTAAACACATAGTTCTCAGAGCAGCAAGAAAGCAAGCCCCATGTGTGGGCACTTTCTAAGTTACCTCTGCATCACATTTTCCAAAGCCCTATAGCAAAAGCAGGTTATACAACCAATCTGAATTCAAGGGTAGAGAAATAAAAATAGATTGGGGATTCTGTGGTTTAGGTAATAATTTGTCCTCCAAAGGTTCATATTCTCGACTTTGGTCCCTAGTGTAATGGCACTGGGAGATGGTAAGACCTTTAAGAGGTGAGGCCTAGTAGGTAGCATTTGGGTCACAGAGGCATCACCCTTCATTATTGTCTCTTGAGACAGAGTAGGTTCTAGCTCTTATGAGAAGGGGTTAATTCCTGTGAGAGTGGGTTGTTACAGAAGAGAGATGGCTGCTCCTAATTCACACTCTCTCTGACATGCCCACCATCCTCTCTACTTCTTTGGCTATATTGTAATATAGTACCAGAAGCCAGCCTGATGCCAGCCCCACACTTTTGGACTTTATAGCTACTAGAAGCATAAGCCAAAAAACCTCTATTCTTTTTACATCAGTCAGTGTCAGGTATTTATTTTAGCAACACAATAGTCAACCAAGACAGAGAGGAAGAACTCAAGGCTATGTTTTTGTGCTCTTCCATACTCTGGATCTATGGTGGTTCTTTCATCTCTTTTAGGTCTCAGTTCCTCAGAGAGGCTGCTCTTGCTCTCTCTACCCTCTGCTCATTTCTTTTACCTTATGAACCAGTTTCATTTTTTTTCTAAAATCCTTACCAGATTCTAAAATTATTTGCTTTTTCATTTATTAAGGTATTTATTTCTGCTTATTTTTTAGTTTTGCTAGAGGGAGACTAAACAAAGAAAGCTCTTAAAGACAATAACTTGGGACCAGCAGTTAGCATAATGGCTATGTCACTGGACTCCCATGTAGTCGACCACAGTTTGAGTCCTGGACCCGGTGGGGGCACGTGTGTGTGCGTGCCCAAGATTCCGAGAGGAGAATGGAGGAGAAGGGATTCCGGCGTGGCCATCTCTCCTGGGGGGTGATTTCTTGCTTTCTGTCTCTCTCTGTCTCTCCGGTGAGTGCACGCGCCCTATAGCAAAAACCTCTCGGTGGGGGGGGGAGACAATAGCTTATCTTTAGCAACCAGAGAAGGGCCTAGACATAGTAAATGTCAATAACTGAATAATTGCCTGTGCTTGCTCTATCTAGTGCAGTCTTCCTGGCCCAGCATCTTGACTCTTAAGGTGGCCAAAGGGAGCCTTACTTTAGAAATAAATCTTTCCTAATCTAAGAATCATGAGGTCTGTTTCCCTGTTCACACTATCCTTCCAGAAGAGGCTAAAGAGAGTCTCTGGCCACTCGCAAAGCTTCCATTCCCTGTAGCTCTGGACCTGTGGAGGGACAAACCTTTGGAGGAACAATCAGGGAACTTCTGCTATTTAATTCTGTCAAGTGAACTGAAGTGTATCCAGAGGGGCCCTCTCACCTCCAAGTGGTCCTCTAGTTTCTTAGGTCTGTTAGTAAACTTTTAATACCCTTGGTCTCTTTGGTTTGTGGTCCCACAGGAAGGTACACAGATTGACTCATTTGTTCAGACATCCTTGACAATACCTGGCTGAGTTTGCTCCCCTGCTTTACTGAGTCCACAGCTCAGTAAGGAGACAGAGCAAGGCCCTTGCGTTCTAGAGGAGTCTGCGTGGGTACTTTTCCTTAAGTAGCCCTGACACCTACTAGCTACTGTGGTTAAATATCTTTGGAGGAAAAAAGGTGTTCTATGTATTTCAGAAGGCTAGAGGTTGTATTAATGGGGTTTACAACCGTGACTAGTACCTATAACTAGAATCATGCCATCCCAGCGAGTTAGAACTAGAAACACCTAGAGACAATAGAGTTCTGTATCTTCCCATACTGATGAAGAGATGAAGAGTTATAGTGACACAGCCCAGAAAAACTAAGACAAGAATTAGGTTTCTTTGAGCTACTTCTACGGTTCTCAGTCATTATCCAGTAGAGGTCGCATTATATATGTTTGTTTTCCATTGTTGTCACTGTGTTAATGACACAGCTTTTCTAAGACAGTTTTGTTTCTATTCTTTATCTTCTGGAAAGCTGTGAGATACACACACACACACACAAATATATTTTATATATTCTAGGCCATTATAAGTATTTGCTTCCTGTCCAGGGTGCCAGCTACAGAAGTCAGCATAGTTTTGCCTTGGAATTACGTTTTTACTTTTTTGGCGAGTTCATTGGCCCTGTTCCTTGGATGCAGGGCTAGCTCAGGTGACTGAGAACAATTTCAGTGACCACAGGAATGCTGGTCCTGAGAGGCATATGGTGGAGCTCTAGGCTCTACCATCCTCACAGCTTGAATGCCAGAGGCCAGTCCTTGTCCATGCTTGTGAAGATCACATTAAGCAGCACTGTGTTTTCTTTGTGTGCCAGAGATTTCACTAGGTGATGCTCACAGAGCATGTCAAACTCTTCACTTACAGTTTAAGCCTGTAAAGAATTCTTACTGGTCAAATTGCCTTAATCTCTTATGATAACAATTTATTCATATTTCAGAGAGACTGGAATCAAAGAAATCTAGTGACCTAGGAAACTTGTTTCTTTAGATAGGTCATCTAAGTGATAACTGTACTATTGCCTGGGATTTACCTAGTGCTCTTCCTTCTAGGAGTCTGTGTGCTTTTAAAAGAATCCATTCATCTTGAGTACTCTTGAGAAGGATTACTGTCAACAGAATGTTTTCCTGTAAGAGGAAGAAAAGCAAAGAGATATTATCTGAAATCACAGGAGATCAGCTATAGACTAGAATCCAGAATGCTACAGAGCAGGACAGTCAGCACACACTTGATCAGGTGATGTTGACTTTTTTATGAGTCCATCTTGGTGGCATTGGCAAATAAAGGTGTGGCCTTAGGTGTTACCAGGCCCTTGCTTAATCAGTCATTTTTTTTTTCCATTGAACTAAGTTGGTGCCTCAAAATCCCCCCCCAACAATGCTCACTTAGTTCAGTTTGGGGTGGGTGGGATCCTCTTTGCTGTTTATGAGCTTGAGAAGGATTACTGTCAACAGAATGTTTTCCTGTAAGAGGAAGAAAAGCAAAGAGATATTATCTGAAATCACAGGAGATCAGCTATAGACTAGAATCCAGAATGCTACAGAGCAGGACAGTCAGCACACACTTGATCAGGTGATGTTGACTTTTTTATGAGTCCATCTTGGTGGCATTGGCAAATAAAGGTGTGGCCTTAGGTGTTACCAGGCCCTTGCTTAATCAGTCATTTTTTTTTTCCCATTGAGCTAGTTTGTAGCCTCAAAATCCTCCCCAACAATGCTCACTTCAGTCAGTGTTGGGGTGGATGGGATCCTCTTTGCTGTTTATGAGCAGGGGTTGGACTAAATGCTAATCCCGTCTTGTCTTTTGCCTGAAGTATCTATATCAAAATCCCAAGGTAGTCATTGAAACATCTTTCTCATCTGAAAATGCTACAATGCTAACTGTTATTTCACTTTACATGGAAAGTTCATGTGGGAAAGAAGATACTATGGGGATAGGTCAGGGGCCCCTAAGGAGCAGGACTTTGTAGTTACTGTGAAAGAGTAAGCTCAGGATTGGGGTGATCTGTCACTTATTCAAGTCAGCTCAGATACTTTATATTGCCATTGTTAAATATGCTTTTGGTGGTATGAGAAGGTCATGTCCCTTGTGTCTGCTTTCAGGGTTAGGCTGAAGCTGTATAAAATCAGCAAGAGTTGTGGGGGTGGGGTGAAGATGAGATAGTGGTGCAGTAATAAAATGTCACTCTGTGTAGAGTGGCCCACATGGGAAGGTTCAGGGTTTGCATCTGGAGACCTTCCTGAGTATGTTGGTCATGCATGCCCATGATCTAGAGCTAGCTGGGTCTGGGGTGGATCTTGGAGTCGAGACCCTGTGGGTCTCTCTCTCTCTCTTGCTCATGGAGAAAGTAAATAATTAAACTTAATAAAATAAAATAAAGTTTCCCATTTTTTGGATAGTTAGTCTGGAATTCTCCAAGGTCAAGGCTGAGTAGAAAGTCTAGGAAGACTAGCTACCACTTTGCACTTCAGGAAGGGAAGAAGTGCATTTTTTATTTCAGGAAGAGGAAAACAACCAAGATTTGTTCAACTCAAGGATATAATTAGCTGACAAGTTTTTTTGAAGGAGACAAATTCCCCTTCAACAGATTTTTGTATCTCTGAATTTGGAAGACTACTGAAGAAAGTCAAGATCATTTGAAAAGGACTAATTATAACAGTTTCACCTTTGAGTTGATGCTAAGTGGGTGGCAGAGGTGGAAACACCCTTGTGATTTCAGTAATTTCAGGTCTATTAAGATGGAGAAGAGGGAGTGGACCTATTTTTAGTCCTTAGCATGTTGACAGCCATGATTTTTAAAATAAATGCTAGTCACAAAGTCCACTGATAGGATGTGTAAGACAAGACTTTTTGAGTTATCTAAATAGCCTTTGGCTTTCCATAGGGTGGCCCTATATAAAGCTGTAAAGGCAATTAAGCTTCCCATTCTGGTTTTAATGCACTGACCCCTGCACTGTTCTGAGAATATCATTCAATCGCAGGCTGTTTGAGTTCTCACCCTGTCCACTGGGCTCCAGAGAAGGGGTGTTCCAGGAGCCAGTCTTCACATCAAACATCTGTGGTCTCACAGAGACCCACCCAGACCCACTATTAATACTACGTGATGATGCCCAAGTTCCATTGCTGTGGGTTCTGTGCCACTGATGGACTGCTGCCTTCCCACCTCCCGGGCAGCATGGCTACCTACTGTCTGGGGCTTGTGCAAATTCATCAGCAGGTAGTTCCTGCCCTGTAGAAGAGGAGGTCATTTTAGAGACTTCTCCAAATGTTAACTGCTGCCTTTTTCCTTCACCAGTTCGGGGCTGCTTCTTCCCATTCAGACATGACTCACACCTCCAAGGCACAAGGGGCCCTAATAGGCTCTGCCTGTCTACACTTACGTAATAGAGAAGGTTGGCACCGATCCTTCTGCTCAGTAATTTTTTAGTAAATGACTGGATATGGTTCTACTTAAATTAGGTGTTCTTTGAGCACTTTCTGCTGTTAGTCTCCATGACCACTGTTTTATCTTGTTTTCTTATATCTCCAGATCTTCTCTCCTGAAAATAAATCTCCCCCTTTTTTTTTAAGTCTGTGAGATCTCCAAACAGTACTGGAGTAGGAATGAATGAAAACATCAGTGAGTTGAATTCCTTGGAACCTCCTTTCTTTCATGTTTTCCTGGACGCCTCTAAATAGGGATTAAAAAATTTTTTTTACAGGATGCTTCAATAAAACTTGAAAATAGCTACACCGTGTAAAGCATTCCAATGCTGTTTGTCACCATGTATGGTAGAAGGCAAAGCTTTTGGCTATAAGTCAGGAGGAAGCTTAGCTTTCTCAAGACCTGACTCACCGATTATAGCTTTGTGACATTAAGAAAGTTGCTTAACATTTCTGTGTTTTAGAGTACTCACTAGATGTCAACACTTTCTTAAATACATTCTTTCCTCCCCTTAGCATCCTGTGGTAGGCTAAATAATACCCCCTCTCCCTCAGCAAAGACATTCTAAACTCTGGAATCTGCAAATGTTACCTTATATGGCAAAAGACTGAATATTATCTTCCATGGATAAAGATGTGATTAAATTAAGGATTCCGGTATGGAAAGATTCTGATGTAATGCCTGGAAGTCCATAGTTGCTAATGAAGATGCACAGTATTCTAGTGAGTGACAAAAGGATTGACTTGATTAAATTGGAAAGAGTCAAATTCCAATTGGATAAATGACTTGAATGAAAATACTGGACTTTCAGTGAGATTAAATGTCGCTCTAATAAGTAATAAGATTTAAATTTGATTCATTGAATCAACAAGCATGTATTGAACATCTACTTGTTATACACAGGGCACTATAATTGATAGGTAAGGTGAGGTTCTCGACCCTCTTGGATGTTAGAATTTGATTCAACTGGAATTGGGTAGAATCTGGGCATCAGTGTTTTCTGAAAGCTCCTGAAGTGAGTCTTATGTGCATTTGAGATTGAACCATTGGATTAAATTATTGATTTAATTTGTAGAATCAAATCTACTCAAATACATGGTGGTTAGATTGTGGATCTGAGCTTGGTATAAGTGTTTATTTATTTTTTTGCATTAGAAAAAAATTATTATTATTATTCACACATTCAATTGCTATACATCATTTAGATTGTAAAGAGGCTTTACCCAGCATGATATACACCGCAGTCCAGCCCAGTTGAGAATTCTATACACATCCTCATCAGCAGATAATAAGCCATACCTGTGTCCCATAAATGTCTCACCTGTCAATCATCTTGAGGCAAATCTACCATAGTGGTACCGTGTAATCTATTCATACCAATGAGCAAGGGTAAAGTCATGGAAATCGTGTGCATAAAATACTTGGAGTGTAGGCAAGGAGATGGCTGCTAAGGTAACAGGGATAATTGGAAAAAATGCTATCAAGGTTTAGAATGGCCAGGACAGTGCTTCTCAAACTAATGTACATTTGAGTCAACTAATCTTTTAAGTTTTTGCCATAGGATGCATATATTCACCAGAGAGAGGGAAAGTGAGAAATCACCCCCCCCCCCACCTCTCTCAGGGGAATGGCCACATAGCATTCTCTTCTCCATTCTCCTCTCAGGATTTTGGGCACACATGCCCATGCAACTAGGATAAATTTCAAGGTGACTTGAACTGTGATCAGCCATGTGGGAATCTAGCATCTTAACCACCATGCTACCTACTGACCCTGAATCACCTAATTTAATGAAAATGTAGTTTCTTATGCATAGGACAGTTTCTGAATTCTTTAATTTTTAAAAATCTCCCAGATGATGCTGAGCTGGTCTGTAGACTATACCTGGCTTTAGGAGCAGTAACTGTTGTGCTGTGAAGTTTCCACCTTGCACTTAACAGGGATTTATTTTTTTCTTTTTCATTTTTTTAAATAGTGTAGGTCAAATAGAAGTTTTAACTTGCCTTATGGACATTTGCCTTAAATCTAATTTTGCTAAATGAAGCAGCCCACATACACTTACTTTGACATTGGAGAATTAGCTCAAGGGCTGGAACCCTTGCTTAGCCCAGTTCTCCCCTTTGAGGCCCGTGGTGAGTGGAAAGAGCCTGGGCTGGGGGTTATAGAACTGTGCTCTACTCTAATCTCTGCTGACTCTTCCTGGACATGAAGCTTCAAGCACGTTGGTCAAATGTTCTGAGTTGTAGTCATCCATATGTACGTGGAGACCATAATCCTTTCCACATGGAAGGTGGGGTTGTTGAGTGAATTAAGTAGCATTCTATCCATCCGAAGCAGCTATCCCAGCACCCGATATGGAATAGGTCCTTGTTCCGTATTAGTTATCCTCATGCTGTGTGCCTACCGCTGGGCTAGGCACTTCCAGTGGAGATGAATGAAATTCAGACCCCTCTTGAGATGTGGAAGGAAAACAGACAAGAAAACTGTAAGCAAAGGAGGCCTGAAGGCTCCAACCTTCAACCCCAAGGTGTCTCAGTGCTATGAGACAAGGGGACACTCTGCTCTCTTATGCATGTGTCCTCATTGTCTGACAGCAGGCTTTCTCTTGTTTTTAAGAGTAAGAGAAAACTGAACAAGTAGTCCTTCCCCTAAAAAGGCTTGATTTTGACTCTCACTTTTTTCTCCCTATGAGTTGAGCTGAAAGACCAGATAGGTTCAGCTTGGCTTTATACGGAAATGTCATTTAAAATTAGAAGAGGGTTTAAAAGGCCTTTGGAGCTGTTGGGCTTTAAGTAATAAGAAAAAAACTGTAGATCAATTCAATCATTCTCCCTGGAAAAAGAAAGAAGATAAGGAAGCAATTTCATAGGAATTAGGGAGTAACATTCTAGGTCTTTGGAAAGTTACATGAAGGGAAACAGTTCTGGTTATTGTATTTCCTTATACTTAGTGCAGATTGGCACTCAGCTGTGAAAACCGAACCCTGACTCTGTGGCCAAGTCTATAGAAGAAGTGCTTTAGATATCCGTTTTGTCATTGGAAGGAGTTAGCAAATTCACACCTTGTCAGATAACATGAAAATAGCTGGTACAGAAATTGTCACTTTAAAACAATTAAGGATGATGTTAGAACTTCAGGATACTGAAAAACTGGAGAACTCAATATAGAATATTTACCACTGAAACCATCGCATCTTGCTTTAGAGTGCTTGATGCTCACGTAAAGGATGCGACAGGAACAGACCCTTGCCTCTGCAGCATCAGTTGTCCCGAATGAAGTTCCACATGGTGTGCATTGAAACACAGACTACAGGTCGGGCCCGATTTCCCAGAATGCATTAAGGCTGCTACCTGGGGACAATATGACCCCTATTGGTACAATTTGAATGTCTTCTGGAGGGAGAAAGAGAAGAACTGTTTCTGCTTCTTCCTCTCCAATTCCTTCTCTCTTGAATTCGTCTTCCACACTTCTGCCAGACATAGCCTCTTAGACACCAAATCTTGTTACATGCATCTTATTGTAAGGTACCCAGAGGCTTCCTCCCTGTGTCTGTTGGATGCATTTCAAACTTCCAAAGGCCTCAGGTCTCCCTGTGCTTCCTATCCCAACTTCTTGGAGCATTTCCTGTTCCTGGAAGAGCCCCCATGCTCACAACTCCACAGCAAACTGTCTCCTCTGCCTGACGTCCAGTACCTTCTCACCCACATCATGCCTGGCAGGGTCTGATGCATTCCAGCACCCTGCTCAGATGCACCTCTGCCATGAAGCCTTCCTCAGCTCTTTTGTCTTTTTTTTTTTTTTTAAGATGCACACACAGCTCTTCAATAGCACTTCGCACATAGTTTGAAAATAATTTAGAGCCCCCCCTGCCATGAAGCCTTCCTCAGCCCTTTTGTCTTTTTTTTTTTTTTTTTTAAGATGCACACACAGCTCTTCAATAGCACTTCGCACATAGTTTGAAAATAATTTAAAAAACTGCATACTTGGCAGCTAGCAGGTCTACGTGTGTGATCACTGAGCTAAAATACCACCAATGGGAGCTGGCATCATCCCACTTTTCTGGATTTACTTTATGGAGGGAAGGTTAGTAGTTGCCCATGGCAAATATGACCTTACCTTTTTTGTCTTATAGAGATGTTTTGATGATATACGTAAGTATTTATGGTAGGCTATTGATAACTATCTTCTAATTTTGCTATTTGGTAGGTAAATTATCAATCAAGGAATCAGTGCTCTTTTCTTCTGAAGACTTGGGAAGGATTCAAAAAATTCACCCACATGTATTATATGACTATTCAAGGACAGCCTTGTGCTTTAGAAAGTCAGAAAGAACTAAGAAAAAAATTCAGGCCTTCTCAAAAAGTTTAATTTTGTTTAGGAGCTATATGAGTTAAGTGCTGAATTGTGGGGTGATGGGCTTAAGGGGACCCTTGCTCAAAATATGGACCTTCGGCATATTGAATATTTTTTTTTTTTTTTGGAGAGATTTTCACTGTAGGGCGCGTGTGCTCGCCAGACAGACAGAGAGAGGCATAGAGACAGAAAGTGAGAAATCACCCCCCAGGGGGGATGGTCATGCCGCAATCCCTTCTCCTCCATTCTCCTCTCGGGATCTTGGGCACGCACACACACGTGCCCGGCGTGAGTTTTTTTAAGCCACCAGGTCCGGGACACGAACCACAGTCGACTACGTGGGAGTCCAGCGACATAGCCATTACGCTAACTGCTGGTTCCCGGCATATTAAATATTTTAAGCTGAAGGAATTTGAGAAACAATGGATGCTGGGAGGACTCTTTGGCCTTCCTTGTAAGGCCCTCATTTGAGAGGTGCTTTTCCTATACCCAAAGGAAGGCACATCCTTATCTCCAAAAATGGGTGGAGGCTGATAGGATTCTGAATGAATAGACCTCACTATGTTTTCCCTAGTTTAGTACTCTTCGCTCACACCTTTTTTTCTATTTTTCCATATGCTTCTTTTCTTTCTTTCTTTCTTTCTTTCTTTCTTTCTTTCTTTCTTTCTTTCTTTCTTTCTTTCTTTCTTTCTTTCTTTCTTTCTTTTTTGGAGAGGTTTTTTGCTATAGGGTGCATGCGCTCACCAGACAAACAGAGACAGAAAGACAGAAAGCAAGAAATCACCCCCCAGGGGGGTGGCCATGCCTCAATCCCTTCTCCTCCATTCTCCTCTCAGGATCTTGGGCATGCACGGGCACGCACGCACACGCACCCGGCGTGAGTTTTAAGCCACCAGGTCCAGGACGCGAACCACAGTCGACTACAGGGGAGTCCAGCGACATGGCCATTACGCTAACTGCTGGTCCCCATATGCTTCTATTCTTCATCAAACCTAAACCTAGTGTAAAAATGTTCAGGTTTAACTTTGTGTTCTGGTCTTCATTTCCTTATAAAGTTTTCATATCATGTAAACTTCATTAAGTCAATTTGTATGCTTTTCTCTTGTTAATCTGCCTTTTGTTACAGGGATTCAGCCAAGAACCTAAAGTGGGTAGGGGGAGGATTTTTTTCCTCATTTCATGGGTAAAAGGAAATACTACTGTACACAGGAGATGTTCAGTAAAGACTGGTTTCCTGGTGTCTATGTGAAACAGGAAAAGCAAAGCTGGTCTGAGAGGATTATTTATTTCCACTTCTGAAGTGGCCTGACTCCTTTTGATGGCAAGAGCTCTGTTTCATACAAGGAGAGCATGATGTTCTACTGATTTTGAAGCACACAGAAAAATTTAAGAGCATTACTCTAGTATCTCTCGGTGTCAGCTATCATGGAGAGGCACTTCTTACTTCTTTGAAGGCATCTGATTGTTACATTTTTATAGAATTACTTCTTGGAAGTGTTCAAAGTACTGAATTATATGTACCAATGATATGATTTTATGAATATATCTTTATTTATTTTTCTTGTGAAAACAGATGGAAGACCAATATTTTGTATAGTGTTACTGTTTTGGACCAGAAACAAATTTCCCTAAAGGACTTCATTAGTATTTGGAGAGTATTCCATAGACCAAGGTCTTGCTAGTTTGCAATGAACAGTTTACAAAATAGGTCTTAGGATGAAATGTGAAAAGAATTAGAATTAAAGAAGCCAAAGAAAGACGAAACTTTCAAGGATTCAGAGGCTGTCATTTATGACAAAGAGAGCACGTCTGATAACTTTGGAATTTAGAGGACTACAGAGAATGACAGTAACTTATTTTTGTGTTCAATATTTACTAAGCTCTTTTTATGTGTTAGGTTCTATACATTAGGCTGCAAGTGCAAAAGAGAAAGGAATGGAAACTATTCTCCCCCATCAAGCTACTTGCAGTGTGGGAGACAGACATAGAAACAAACTGTTGGAGGCTTTGGACAGACACAGGCTAAAGTGAAAAGCCAGTGTGTGAAACTGTTGTCTCACGGTTAGTGGGCTTATAAGGTGCTAGGGACAAAGTGCTTAAACATCTCCAAATAAGAAAACTGCCCCAGAGAGGAGCTTTAGAACCTGCTTCTATGAACAGGTTAAGGGGGAAAAGGAGGAAGCCAGTCAGTGTTCTTGCCCTTAAAGACAGAGCATGGGATACACAAATTCATGGCCTCCTATATTGACTTCATCTTCCTTCCTTACCCCAGGCAGAATCCCAAAGAAAAGGCCATTGCAGATTCAATGAAACTGAGTTCCTACCACCAACTGAATCATTGTATTTAACAAAAATGTGAGGAAGAAGGTGGGAACATGTTGCCCTCAACTCACTGCAATTTGAACAATTTAGGGATGGTTGCTATAGCTGCTACTCTCGAAAGATCTTATAATAAAAGAATGATCAAAAGGACTCATTTTGGAATAAACAGCTCAAAATTGTACCTTGAGACAGTTTGCAATGACTCCAAATAAGTTTCAGAGCTGCCACAAGCCTGGTGCTCTCGGGCCAAGGTATATGTCTTTTCTGCCCACACACCTCACAGCTCCTGCAGTGAGACCTGCACAGGCTGTGTCCTCCTCTGGACACCCTCAGCACTCCTTTTCCCTCAGTTGCCTTACCACAGCTCTCTTTTAATTCAAATTCTACCATTCTATCTAGTCATTTGAGAACTCTCTTGAGGTAATGTAGTGCTACCTGCTAATGAGTGAATACCATATTCAACTCACTTAAGTGGCACTGTCTGGTTCACTGGATTTGAATTCTGGCTTCACCTTAGAGATATCCGGTATCTTTTAAAAAGAATTGGGACCAGCAGTTAGTGTAATAGCTATGCTGTTGGACTCCCATGTAGTTGACCACGGTTCAAGTCCTGGACCCGGTGGCTTAAACTCACACTGGGCGTGTGTGTGTGCGTGCCCAGGATCCCAAGAGGAGAATGGAGGAGAAGGGATTGCAGCATGGCCATCCCCGTTGGGGGATGATTTTTCGCTTTCTGTCTCTCTGTCTTTCTCCATCTTCCTGGTGAGTGCACACACCCTATTGCAAAAACCTTTCCAAAACAAAAAAAGGAAAAAGAAAAGAAAGTATTGATGATTGAGTCCCACTTATGTAAATTGGATTGGCATCTCTGGGGGTGGGTGGGGCAGTTCTGCTACACAGTGAGTGTTGAGAACTATTGGTTTCTACTGCCCCTCCTGCCTTATTTGATTATGAAGCACTGGAGGCGATGGTGGTATGGCAGAGTCTTCTACCTCCTTGACTGTCACTATCAACTTTGTTCCATGTTGGTGAATGCCTGTACTCCTGACCTACCTGGTGACTTCCGAGAAGGCTCTTTATAGCTAGGTGGCCTCTCTGGGGCCCTCTCTTCTCTGTCTTGTGTCTGAGAGAGGGTTGGAGGAGAAGAGAGTGTACTTTCTGCTTCTCCCAGGATGAGAGACACTGCCGGAGCTCTGTCCTGCCATCTTCAGAAGCAGAAAGTGGTCGCAGGTCAGCTAAGGGAGAATTCAGGGGCGGGGAAAAAAAAGGACAGATTTGTGAAGAGATGCCTAGATGCTACCAGATCATGGGCAGGAGGTTTGAGTCTGAAGGTGAGAAATCTGAGTGGGGCCCAAGGAGGAAGACACCCATGCCTTCAGTTGACATGCATGAGAATGAGCAGTGCAGAGTTTTCACTTGCTTAGGGAGTGAGTCCGGGAAAGCTCACTCGGAGGAGCCAGGCTGTCAGCTACTTGGAGAACTCAGCCAACCCTAGAAATATGACCAAGGATGCTGGGCCAGCATTCTTGTCTACTCTAATCTCAGAGTAGACATTTACATTTACTTATATTATGAATAAGATTTGTGCCCTCAAGATAAAAATAACATCTTAATCAGGTGGGACACATAGGCATGAACTCGAAAGACTTGGATTTAGGCTTGACCTTGGTTGACCAGTGGCTTGCCTCTCAGAGGCTCCAGTTCCTCACCTGCATATCAGGTTGTGGTACATGCTCTATTAAAGAGTACACAAGAAGTCACAGCCACCAGTTTTTTTTTTTCACATCCTTTGTGGAAAACTTAGGACATTCTTCCGACTAGAGTGTCCTCACTTCTTGCCCTTCTTCCCACTAGGGCTCTAGTAGCACAAACTGTAGAATGTGGCTGTCTGAAAACTCTTCCACTAGCAGGTTTCTCTTCCTTCAGCTGGCCTTACCCTTTCTCCAATTACCCTCCCTTCTGACTCTGCTTGGATCTCTGGGTAAAAATCTGAAAATAAAACTGGGAAATGTTTATAGTTACTTATATAATCTAATTCTCACTTGATGAGAGAGGAGTATAAATGATGCTTTCTTCTTTGCTTGAATGTTTTAGAGTCTAACCAATTATCGTTGTTGGGCTGTCTGGAACCAGTAATGAGAGGTACCACTGACATAAATTATGGATAAAAGTAGGACTGCAAATTAGAAGCACAAAATGTCCCAATGCATGCATAACAGAAAGAATAAGAACGCATAACCTCCTCGGCCCACAACCAACAGTGTGGAGGCTGTTGTTTCCTGGCACAAAACCAGAAAGTAGCTGAGGCTTTTGGGCTAAACTTAAAATTCAAAATGTGGATAAAGCAAGGTTCCCTCTAATAATTGCTGGCTAGGATTGCTCGCCAGCCTCAAGGAAACAAACATATTGATGTTATAAATCAACCTCTGACAGGGATGCCCATAGAGAAGAGAAAGTCAGTTTTCTCTGGGGTAAGCCATGTGCTTTTCAGCTAAATCCAGTGGCGTGCAATCCCTTGCATATGTGAATCATAAAGGAAGCCTTTGAAAATACACAGATGTCCACACTTTACCCTAGACCCAATTAAACCAATTGGCTTCACTCTAGACAATTAAGTACAAAAGGCCACCTTGATATTTTTCCACATCTCTACGAGTGATTCCAAGGGGCAGCCAGGTTAAGAATCACTGGCTTAACCTGTGGATGGGAACACTAATCTTCCCAGACTTCTGTCAATATCTTCCTCTTTGCCAACTACAGGTTGTATACCAGGGGCTGTAAATCTTGATTATTTTGATTTATCTATTTTTTAGAGAGATTTTTGCTGTAAGGCCTGTGTGCTCCCCAGAGAGACAGAGAGAGGCAGAGAGACAGGAAGCGAGAAATCACCCTCCAGGGGTGTATGGCTACACCACAATTCCTTCCCCTTCATTCTCCTCTCAGGATTTTGGACATGCACACATGCGTGCCCAGGGTGAGTGTTAAGCCACCGGGTCCAGAACTCAAACCATGGTCGATCATGTGGGAGTCCAGTAACCTAACCATGTGGGAGTCTAGCTACGTACCATTCTGCTATCTGCTTGATTATTAAGAGCCCACGAATAACAGCTGCTGCTCGATAGTGAATGTAATGATGGGCCAAGCAAAAGAAGTGACAAGGTTGCTCTTCCATGCTGACTGATTTGCTTGATTTTTACTTTCGATAGTAGTATGGAATGCAAAAGAGCTACGTTTATGTGCCAGATCTTCTTCTGAGAACTTCAGGTAAAATAGATCTTTTAAGATGTACAAATAAGTGGTTTTTGTCCCCCACTTACAGATGAGAAGCCGAAGCTAACAAGAGGTAAGTAGCTTGCTCAAGGGGCAGATATGGAGCACCACTGGGATTTGAAACTAAGATTGTCTGATCCCAGAAGACAAGTCTTAGAACTCACTGACCATGCTTTGACAAAGTTCAGTATCAGGAACATGTAAATTTTGCCACTGGGAAAATTCAAGAGGTATAACGAGCAGGACTCCGCTTCTAACAGCTATGTTGGAAAATGCGATGCAATCATCTGCCCAGAGCATGACCCTCCCTAGTCTATCCCATTTTCCCAGAGTCAAGAGTCAGTAACAAGGCAACCTCGAGGCTCTTTGGGCCTTCACTTCATTGAGGGCCCTTGTCTGTTGGACCTGAGACATTGGCAAAAGAGAAAACTGAAGCAGGAGAAAAGAGTAAGAAGTAAGGTGTGAAAAAAAAAAGTAAGGTGTGACAGAATCTCTCCATTGGCCACTGCAAACTCATCACCTTGAGAGCTAAAGAAATAACACTGCCTCAAGTTCAGTCCCCCATGTTTTTATTACTATTCATGAAATGAAAACTCCACAAATCTTGGAGAACCTTGTAGGGAAGAAAAAAAACTCTTCTACCTACCTTTAGTTCATTGTTTAGGACTCTGCAAATTAGATCAGCGAAAGACAGACTAATAAGAGAAAAACCGAAGTTTGTTAACACACATACAAGAGAGCACTCAGTGATGAGTAAGTCAAAGGCGTGGTGAGAACTTGGGCTTATGTATTATCTAAAAGAATAATAACTTTTTAGAGGTGTGACAAAACAAAGGAAAAAGACTTTTGAGTTTCTATGGGTGACAAATTGTGGGAGGGTAAATATATGAAGGAAGCTAATAAAAGAGCTACTTAGTAAGGTTAGTTTGTGTGGACTCTGGTGCTGTCTCTCAGATGATAAAGTCCTGGAATTGTCTCCAGTGAGTATTGTTGTCCTTCCTGGTGGAAGATGGAGGAACACCTTTTCAGACTTACGTCCTGCTTTTGGGCAAATACAGGGAGAGCAGAGGGCCTCTCTTGTATCTTCTGCTTCTCAATCGCCTTCAACTCAAAATAACTCTTAGGTCAAAGTAGCATATTTTAGGGTTACATATTCTGCTTCCCTGTAACTTCATGCTGAAGCAAATCTCTGCTGAATGCACATCTCTAGACAGTCTGAGTTCTGAGTGGAAGCAAGAGCTCAGCTGAGTACACTAACCTGCTCTGTTACCTGTGGCTTGACGTAGGTGGAGATGAGGAGATCCCTAGTAGTCAGTCATAACTTGGTTGCCATGAGAGTGGTCTTTCAGATCTTAGTGCAATTATGATCATGCCAGAAATACTCATAAAGTTTTTAAAAATATGCATCTCAACTATTTCCGTGTCTTAAGAAGATGCTCTGTAGTTACAGCCTGGAAGCCAAAAGAAGTGCACCTGCATATAAACACCACCAGTTCAGTCATAGAACCTTGGGTGACTTTCTGCCCACACACTATACTATGAGTATTTTAGACTCCAAATTATTATTCCAGACACCTAAGCCACCCAGAGATAGGATGCAGGAAGCCATGAAATTCTGGGTGTTTTGGGTTTTAGCTTCTATATATTTTCTAACAGTAAGGCATTTTGTCTAGACTTGATGTGTATCTAACTGTCTGGAAAATATGGGAACATGTGCTGCTGGAATATTCAGTATATGTTTCTATCTGTTACAACTTCAGCACATATTATTTGACACATATTATTAGGCAAGAGATAAGGCAGACAGCAGGTAATTACTATATCACAGAGGAAAGTTTGCTTATTTTTAACAAAGTTGTATTGAGTTGTGATTTATGGGGGTAATAATAAAGAATCTCATGGGCATGTTGGGCATACTTTTAAAGTGGAAATATCCCAGGCTGGGATGTAATTTATTTGAAAATCAAGTACTCTTGCTTCTGAATTAAAGAAGTAGAGCAGAGCCGATAAAAAACAAGACATAAGGAAAGGAAGAAAGATGGTTGTTAGTTCTTTCCTGACCCTTTCAAAGCCAATATGATACCTGAGTCCCACAGGGAGTGGCAAGAGCAGTGTACTGGGGGGCAGGAGACCTGGCTCCCAGCACTAATGATGTGGTATGGGGAGCTGGCAGATATTTCATTTCTCCTTGTCTCAGTCTGCTCACTGGTGAAGGAGAGTAAAGGCCACCCCATCTCATAATAATGTTGTGAGTATTCAGCAAAAGGTATAAATAATTTGAAAAGAATAAAATGTGATACAAACGTGAGATGATTCATCTCCATCTCAATTATTATTCTCCTCCCTATTTGCTATGCATATATTAATTAGCTACATTATGCTTCAGGCTGGCAAGCAGTATCTCAGGTGTGAGGGATCTGGTTGTAATACCAGGTTGAGAAGTCAAATGGGAGTTGGTCTGGCTGACCAGACCGAAGTCTCCTCTTCCTTCCTCATGGCCCTTTTCATTGAAAAACAAAAACAAAAACAAAAAATCCTTTCAGAAAGAAGCAGTATGTTCTTCATTCTGGGTCATGTAAGTGCTACTACAAAAACAGACTGACTGACTCCATCTAAGAATGTAATCCCTTAGGAGAGACATCTTTCGATGAATTTTACTTTATTATTATTTTTTTAATTTAAATTTATTTATTTACATTCATTCACTGTACATCATTACAGCATACAAAATGAGATTTTCCATCCAGAGTACACTGTATTTTGGCTCAGTCAAGCTCATCAGCATATATGTTATCATCAACAAATAATTTTCCATTTCTTGTTTCCTGTTTTGTTTTGCTTTTTTTCCCCATCCTTGATTCCCCATCTCTTACCCTCTGCCATCTCCCACTCTCCTCCCACACTCTCTCTGGTATCTATGTTTGCTTTCTATACTTTTTTCCCCCCACATTTTATTGAGTCACTAAAGATCTTAATTAATCTAAATATTTTCATAGCAAGCACAACTGATATATACATTTCCATGAACACAAGTCCAACTTTAGGCATAAGCCTCAGTGAGTAGAATGAACATCCTATAAAGTAGCACCTAGCTGGGGCTATATA
>NW_006159708.1:1011312-1022696 GCF_000334495.1 Tupaia belangeri chinensis | reverse complement strand
CCTCTGTCCTTTCCCACCCTCTTCTCACACTATCTCTGGTGTCTACAATTGTCTTCCATTCCTTTCCCACCCACATTGTATTGATCACACAATATTTTACATTTCTAGTTTCTAGTATTTTTTTTAACTCCTATTTCTGACCCTATGTCCTTTCCCACCCTCTTCTCACACTATCTCTGGTGTCTACAGTTGTCTTCCATTCCTCCCCCCCGCATATTGTATTGATCACACAATTCTTACATAATCTAACTACTTTCAATAGCAAGTGCACTTGGTACTATTAAGAAAACCAGTTTTAACTTAAATCAAAGAAATGTAAGGAACTTTGCTTAAAACTTAAAGCCAGGAAACAGGTTAGGATTCTGTTCAAATGGTAGGTACATGAACCTGTCCATATCTCAAGACAGCACACAAATCCTTACAACCAGAAAATGAAGTCTACAAGAAAATCAGCAATGTTTTAGTCAAAAGTCATAAAATTATACTTCACCAATTCAGTTTCATGTACTTTCTCTTCTGTTGTGGTTCGATTTTCCTGATTAAATTCTGGGATATAATATTCAACTCCAGACTTGTCCCTATGATTAAGTTGGCCATTTTCTTAGTTTTTGATATTTACCATGTGAAGGTAGTTAGCAGAAGTAAAAGAGTAGAAGTCTTAGTTTTTATCCATAAGATGCTTACTCTTCACTGCCGAGAGGGACAAGGGGTAGATACATAGACATTGTGTTAGGGTGGCTTCTGATCTCCGTGGGAAGTGTTTTCACTCCCCACTAAAGGACAGGGTCAGGTTCCAGGAAAGCCAGTACCACAGTCCTCTAACCTGCACCAGTACTTCCTCACTTGTTAAACAAAGCACCTCTACTTAGCAGTTCTTGTGCTCTTTGATCTCAGTCCCCATTATACTGTTAAATATTTATGAGGATTTTAAAGAGTTTTATTTTATCTATTAATATTTACCATATTAGATATTATAATAGACATTTAAAAATATTTGTTTAAGAATAACATAAACCCCTTACACTTTAACTTAAACAGCTGTTTTATGAAAAATAACTACATTTTTTGAAACAAAACTTCAGTGAAAAGAGTGCCATTATTTTAATTTTTCTAGATCTCTAGAATGTCTGGCTTAAATGAAGACAAGTGGATTTTCATATCTGCTTCTGCATTCAAGCTGTTGCAATCTGTTGTGCTGGTTGAAGCATCCCAATAGAATCTGGACTCAAAGAGATAGCGAGTTGGAAAATGGAGAAATGTTTGATTAGTCTTTTCAGGTCATTGCGAATACTCTTCTTTGCTACTAAACCACAGTTAAACAAGAAGCAGTTTGCTAGAGGTTACTTGTTATGTAGAATCTGACCACATACCAATAAGTTTTTGTCCTCTGTATGTTAAAATCCATTGATCTATCTTGTAATTTGACCAGATCTTGTATCAATCCATGATTCTGTTTTAGCATGCATTATTTGGAAAATATTAGGTTGCTGAATTATGCAGCTCTTCTCAATGTTTATACATTTTGTTACATGATACCAAATTCATAATTGTTCATATCACCATCCATATCATCAGAAAAGTCTTTAATTATCCAGGAGCTGTCAAGATCAAGGTGCCAGATGGAAATTTTCAAAATTTCTAATTTTTTAACCCGCGTGCTAAATTTTTAAATCATTGCTAGCAGATACTGCCAGTTTTCTTTAAAGCAGCAGGCTCACTTGGTTTGAGATTGAGAAAATGTCCAGCAACCAGTTGGTCTGTCATTGTGCTCAAGTGAGGGCGAGCTCACAGCAATAGCAGCTGGTCCAGGCTGCAGCTCCTTTAGACGGGACAGCCTCGAGACAGCAGAAGTGCTTTATGTGCACTTCCTATTTTGACTTACTAAAAAGATGCGGAAGGTGCTAGCTGGTGGCATGATGGCTAAGATGGCTAAATCTCACAATGCTGCCTTTGCAGTTCAAGTCCCAACCCAGTGGCTTGAGAAACACACCAGGCACATGTCTGTGCATGTCCAAAATCTTGAGAGGGGAATAGAGGAGAAAGGATTGCAGCATCCCTCCCCGCTACATTTTCTTTCTCTCTCTCAGCAAATGTATGTGCCCTATGACAAAAAATCTAAGAAAAAAAAGCAGAAAGATTGAGATTTAATAAAATTGCTACTTTTTACTGACTCATCAAGGAGGTTATTTAGTGAAACTGGCATGTTCTTTTTAACTGTGAGTGCATGGTGGTGAAGAATCCAATGACTACTAGTACAGTTTGGTGCCACTGCTTGGTTTGTGTGACTATATCAGTAGATTTACCCATCTGTGCTTTTGAAAATGTCAAGAACAGTGGAAAAGGTAAATGATGTCTTTGTATTACTTTGAAAAACACTTTTAGTTTCATAGACCAACTGACAGGGTCTGAGGGACCCCCAAGGCCAACTTTGAGAACCTCTGGCTTTGCATGTTTGCCCTGTCTCAGAGTCATGGTGCTCTGTTAGGACTTCTATTGCTAAACCCAGGGGAGAGACCTGGGCTTCGCAGTGGCTGGAAAAGTCAGTATCCTACAGTATTTAAGGACATAAGTGACAAGATGCCAAACAGTTCCGAAGAGAAGATAGAAAGAACTCCTGGAACATCGTTCTGTAGGTTAAAGGTGAACATTGCTAGGGTTGGCTGATTTCTCTGTCTCTTCTGTTAATATTCTATTTCTTCTCTCCTAAGGTGTAAGCAGTTATAATTTTGTTCTGCAAATGAGAAAGACTTGGTTTTATTTTCTATCTACCTCTTCTTTATACATGTACACATAAATCAGAATAATTTTTTTAGATTTTTTTTTTCTGTAGGGCATGTGTACTTGTTGGAGAGAGACAGTGAGAGAGAAAAGGAAAGTGGTGAAAAATCACCCCCAAGGGAGGATGGCCACACTGCAACCCCTTTTTCTCCGTTTTCATCTCAGGATTTTTAGGCACACACACACACACAGACACACACACACACACATACACGCCTGGCATATTTTTCCAGCCTCTAGGTCTGGGACTTGAGCCACATTTGGCCATGTGGAATCCAGTGCTTGAATTACCATACTACCTGTTGAACCTAGAATGTACAGTTTTTGAGCTGTGAATGAGCCTTCTTATCTAAGAACCATGACTTAAAATTTCCAGACTCACTTTTCCCTGCAGCTGCAAAAGGACCAGGCTATTTCAAGGGAGATCCTGGAACTGGCCATAATGACTAACAGGGTGCACCAGCCTATTTAACTTCTTCAAAACCTACATCAGAGTTCAAGGGAAAAAGCATTCCTGGGGGCTGGGGTAGTACCTGGAGGAGGTGTTCTGGTGCTGAACATGAAAGAAGCCTGGGTGAGGGGGCTGGGAGAATGACTAGAGGGAAGGTGGCCCCCACTCAGATGATCTATTGACTCCTTAGCAAATGCTTGGCTGGCAGTGAGTGCTTAACTACCTTGTGCTCTTCTAGGCTGGATCTTAGGGGCAGCTGAAGTCTAGACAAGAAAGACAAAGGCTTCTGCTAAGGAGTAAGCATGCCCCTTAACTCCCTCTAAGGGTTCATGTACCATCTCTGACACTTCCTCACGCTCTCTCCTCTCATTTTATGCCACAGTTTTCTAGTCTAAGAAATGGGAATTGTGTTTACTTAACGGGGAGCAGTAAATGGGTTAGTACATGTAACAGGAATATTTAGGGACAGTGCTGGCATAGAGTAAGTGGTCATTTAATTATAAACATTGTTATTATTGTTTTATTTTTAAAAAGCTTATTTCTTTATTCATGAGACAGAGAGAGAAACAAGCACTGCCAAGAGGACCCCAGCCTGTGCCCTCCCTCCACCAAACCCCCCGCCCTCTGAGGCAGTCTGGATCATGAGCGTGTGTGCGTGGCCAGCACGCACAGGCATGCTGAGGAACTGAACCTGTGATCCTCTGTATGGCTTGAGCATTGCTCGAGCAGCACATCACTGTGATACCACCAAGCTGGTCCTATATCACTTCATTGAGTGCTTCATAACCCAGAGAGATAGCGATTACCTCTGTTAAGGTATAATTTTCAGAAAGTTAAAATCATGAATCTCATGTAAAGATAGCATGAATATTCATCAAAGGTTTTATTTACTTTGTTAATTAACGAAGGAACCATTACGATGTTACCCCAGTTCAGAGAGCATTTTAGAAACTAGGTAGTTTGTAGGCAATGTGAGAAGATATTGCTAGGAAAGACATCAATCTTTAACAGAGCAATAAGCCATCATCTTTGTGCTTCTGTCTTCCCCTGGATGGAAATTATGTGCATCCCTACTTGACAAAAATTTACAATTTAAACTCTGCCCCTGGGGCATGAAAAAATCCCAGATAATAGGAAGGCATAGCCAGTATTATATTGAAAGATCTAGTAATCCCTTCTGCTGTTCTGAGATTTTGGGTAAATTTTCTGACAGCTTTGATCTGTGGATGGGGAAATTGAGTCTCAAAGAGGCTAAGTAACTTGTGTAAGCTTAGAAGGTGAGAAATGAGAAAATTCAGCCATCTGTATGTCGATGTTTTTTTCACTAAATTAGTTGCCTTCACTCCATAGAACTCACTTTTCAAGGCAATGACTAGTGACAAACTCCTGGTGTCCTCTGAGGGAGTAGAAACAAAGTAAAATATCAAAACAAACCACAATTCCCAGGACACAGCAGAGGGGCCAGTTCAACGACCATTAACAAAAACATCCATCCCCATGCTTTTAAAAATTTAACATGAGAAGAAATGATTTTAGGGCACTGTGAGGGGCCAGGTATGTATGGAATCATTTACAGGCTCTGGTGTTATTTCTGGATTGTAGGAAAATTAATTTAGTACTAGTTTAATAACTCAGTGTAACCTTATGTTCTGTGAGTACAATTACTTTCAAATGAGAGTGAATTTTTTTTTAATTTTGTTTAGGAAAAGATTCTCTATTTTTTATGAAGACTTATTTTCTGGATCATTCTTAGCAAGAATAACTTCTTAAGATAAGTTTGAACTACAGGCAGTTGGTTGCTTCATATTCCTTTTTAACTTTGTCAGAATGTGTCAAAACATGATATAAAGCAAAAAGGCAGAGAGTAGGTGAACCCGAGTAGGTTTATTTATAAGCAGAAACTTGAGCCAAATGCAGCAGTTAACTAAAAAATGGAACAAATCACATTAATTGGATTTTTAAAATGAAGCAAAGTAAGCAGGATTAAAAAAAAAAAACCACACAAAAACAACCCAAAACTAATGAACCAGTTTAAACCAGGTCTGAATAGTATTGGAATGGAAAATTAATCATCTTAAAAATTGGTGGCAGAAAATGTCTTAAGGAGGACATTGTCTTAATTTAGGAAAAGCTTTGTAATCTACTTAGGGGAGAAAGGTGGAACCCGGCAGTGTGGACGGGAAGCAGTATAATTTTCATATGACCTTGCAGGGAAGGAAAAACAACTTTTTCTCTACCTACCTAAGTTCTTAGCTGGAAAGACCCCTAGTGAAAGATGGGTATATGAGAGAAAGACAACTCAGATGTTTATTAATGTGTGTTTCATACACACATGGGAGATGCCCAGAGAATGAGTAATTCTCAAAGAAGTGGCTCAATCTCTGGTTTATAAAGCATGTTCAACAAAGAATAGCAAATTTTTAGAAAAGTGCCAAGACAAAGGAAAAGGATTTAGGGTCTTAGAGGCAGCGAATGGTGGAGAGGTCAGTAAGTAAATATAAGATGGTATCTCTCTTTTTTTTTTTTGGAGAGGTTTTTGCTATAGGGCACATGCGCTCACCTGAAA
Source organism: Tupaia belangeri chinensis (assembly GCF_000334495.1). Taxonomy (NCBI): domain Eukaryota; kingdom Metazoa; phylum Chordata; class Mammalia; order Scandentia; family Tupaiidae; genus Tupaia; species Tupaia belangeri. The sequence goes on along the minus strand of NW_006159708.1, from coordinate 1,016,901 downwards.
GACAGAGAGAGACAGAGAGACACAAAGCGAGAAATCACCCCCTAGGGGGGATGACCATGCTGCAATCCCTTCTCCATTCTCTTCTTGGGATCTTGGGCACGCATGCACGAGCACCCAGCGTGAGTTTAAGCCATCGGGTCCAGGATTTGAACCATGGTCGACTACCTGGGAGTCCAGCTACATAGCCATTACGCCAACTGCTGGTCCCCAGTGGCATCTCTCTTGAACTTGCCCAGGCTGGCCTCTAAGAGCCTCTCTTCTTCCTAAGGCAGTTCCTCTCTTCAGTTTCATCCCTATGTCTTCTTTAGTTTGTTTTTGCTCCCCCACTGCTCTGCTCTGTCTGCAGACTTATAGCTCCTTGAGTCTGTGGGCAGATTTGACTCCCTTGAATAGGCTGGGCAGAGGCTATTTACATTTCTCTGTAATATAAATGTTACTACAGTTTGAAGTCAAATAAAAACCTATGCATTTTTGGACTGTTGTTCAGTTATCCAAACATTTCTTCTCAGAGCTTTGCTAGTGCTGCCCCTGGTCTTTATAGCCATTAGTCCTAACTGGGGAAAAGCCTGTTGTGTGTGGAGAAAGTCTCAAAGGGTCAGCCGAAGGTAAATAAATTGCTTATTCAGTAATGCTAACATAAACACATTGCTTTTGTGGTAGCACCAATTTGCACAAGGCTGTAGTTTTCTGTAGTAGGGTTTAGATGACTGGTTATAGGTAATAAGAAGGCAAACAGCACTGGTGATCAAGGATAACTGATTTGTTGAAAGAGTATTGCTCTACCACAGCTGGGTAGAAAATTTACTTAACACATTTATACACTGACTGCGTGGTAACACATATTATATTTGATTTGCACAGACTTTACTTGACAAGGTGTTTTTTTTTGTCTTTTGGAATTGTTTATTTAATTTTCTTTATTTTTTAGAGAGATTTTTGCTATAGGGTGTGTGTGCTTACTAGAGAGACAGAGAGAGACAGAGAGACAGAAAGCAAGAAATCACCTCCCCCAGGGGGGATGCTATAATCTCTTCTCCTCCATTCTCCTCCCAGGATTTTGGACACACATATACATGCACCTGGCATGAGTTTGAAGCTACTGGGTCTGGGACGTTAATTGCAGTTAACCATGTGAAAGTCCAGTGACATAACCATTATTCCATTTGCTGATCTCTTTAATTTTATTTATTATTATTATTAGTCTTCTATTTGACCAGAGACAGAGAGAGAAAAAGGGAGAGTGAGAACGCCAGCCACCAGGTCCGGGACTTGAAACACTGTCACCCATGTGGGAGTCCAGCACCCTAACCACCACGCCACCTGCCAGTCCCACCTGACAAGATTTTATATTAATTTTAGACAGAGGAAAGTGGGGTGCAGAAAGATTACCTAACTTGCCCTAAGTCATATATAGTAAGTGGCAGAGCTTAGAGGTTACCTCAGGGAGTTTTCCTTACCCTCTCAACATGCTATGAAGACAGGAGCAAGGGCCATGGATTGGGGGGAAGTGGGAGTCTCCAGGAATGAGTGTCTACAATGCCCAGGACATTAGGGGATTGTGAATATGGAGAAGAATGAACATTTGATTTGAGATGTGTAGTTCAGTATTAAAACAAAATTGAGAAGATGGCTATGGGTTTTGGTAGCAGAAACAAACAGGAGTCACTGAAATTCCCAATTGAGTGGATGGATTTGGATGGAGAAGACAGAGGGAACCAGGTGACTAGGAGCTCAGTAGGTGATGATGAGGGGAAGAAGATTGTGTCACCTCCAGAGGAGGGCATTTTACAACCATGGTGAAAGTACCATTGATGAAATGCAACACCTCCATTTGATTCAGAAGTTACGTAGGAATAGGAGAAGGGACCAGCTGTGAATAAAAATGGCTGCAGATAGAATATAATTTCAAGTCTGATTAAAAACTAATACTGATTCAGTTATTGGAAAACGTTTTAAGTATGTTTTCAGCATGGATATACGAACCTACGTTTTCATCATAATTTTATGAAATTTTAGACACAGACCAGTACATCCACCAGTATAAACCTTCCAATTTACACGTACTGTAGGAGTAAAACAAAATCTGGGGTCTGAAGAGGTAATAGAAAAAAAAAATGTATGGGACCAGCAGATGGTGTGGTGCTTAAGGCACTGGACTCTCATGTAGCCAACTGAGTCTCAGACTGGGCAGCTTGTTTTCTCCCTTTCTTGGTCTCTGTCTTTCTCTGGTGAGTGTATGTACCCTCTAGTGAATTTAAAATAATAATAATTCATAAAATAAAATGAATTTTTTAAAAAAGAATGTAAAGTGTCTCATTAACAATTTTTTCATTTTGTTTTTGAGAGATTTTTGCTATATTGTGCGCACACTCTCCAGTGAGACAGAGAAACAGAAAGCAAGAAATCACTGCCCAGGGCCTATGGAAACACTGGAATCCCTTCTCCTCCATTCTCCTTCTGTAATTTTGGGCATGCATGCACATGTGCTTACCTTGAGTTTCAAGCTTCCAGGTCCAGGACTTGAACCACAGTCAACCATGTGGAAATCCATGCCTTACCACTATGCCACCTGCTGTCCCCTCATTAGTAATTTTAAAATCTTGATTACATGTTGATGTTTGGATATTTTGAGTTAGATAAAATATATTATTAAAGTTAATTTTACCTATTTCTACTTTTTAAAAAAGTTTATTTAGTTCTTCTATAAGGTAGACTAGCACCCCCACCAGGCTTTTGACACTGAGATCCATCCCCAACTACAGCCAGCCCAAGATCATGGGCATACACTTGCCTAGTGGATGTGAATCTGGAACTTTCTCATGTGGATCAGCCTCATAAAGTATTGTGTTTTATCACAGCATCATTTTCTGGCTCTCCTTTTTTTTTACTTTTTACATTCAGCTGTTAGAAAATTTATATTTACAGATGTGGCTTATATTATTTGAAGGGTCTTCTAAAAATTTACAGAAAATGTATATTATAAAAAACTATGTGGAGCCAGCAGATGGTATAGTGGTTATGTCGCTGGACTTCCACATGGGTGACCATTGTCCTGGATCTAGAGGTTTGAAAATCATGTGGAGTGTGTGTGCATGTGTGGCCAAGATCCTGGAAAAGATTGGATTGCAGCATGGCATTCCCCCTGTCTCTGTCTCTGTCTCTCTCTCAAAGAAACACACACGTCCTCCAGCAAAACCCTCTAAACAAACAAAACAAAACAACTGTGTATGGATTTCAATACATTTGGCATTCAAATACACTCATACTTTAATTTTCACCATTAATTTCACAATGGCACTCTTATGTCATCATGAGCAAGTGAGAGCAGTCACTTTCTACACAGAGAAATAGTTTAGAACACTAGTGTAAGGAAAAGTAGAAGAATGCTTTAGGGAGGTCATGAGAGGAAGGATTCAACTCCTGTAAAAGGAGGAAGAAGAGAGTAGCAAAGTAAATAGAACAGAGGGCTTCAGGTGTGCAGTTCCCTGGCTGCTTCCTTTTCTGGTCCTTCACTATGTGGAATTAGAAGACCCAGAACCCCAGGGGGATAATTGGCTTATTCTGCTTTGAGATAAGACCATCATCAGTTGGTGATGGCTTTGGTTCAATCAGAGCTTAACTCTACATTATTAACCTTTTTATTTACTACATTTTTAGCCACAAACACATCTTCTGTTATGGTCAAACAAAATGGAGCAAGACTCTTTCTAAAGCCCCATTGATTGACATATATTACTTTTTAAATTTTTCATTTCTCCAGTATATATTAAAGTGCTTCATCAAACCAAATGTAAGTACACCTTGAGGTAGGACCAAGAGGAACATTAAGTTTTCTATGTCTTGGGAACTTGTCAGTAATGAATTTACTCAGTGAAAAGGAACAAGTCCAAACACCTGCTGGTAGACCAGAAGGCTTGAGGTGCAACTGTTACTTACAGTGGACACTGCCATGTAAATGATCATTTCTGGTGCATTTCTACCCTGGTGACAACAACATCGAAGCTTGAGAAAGATATTTTTTCCCCTGGTTTATTTCTTGACTTCCAAGAAGATTTGCTGGATTATTCTGCAGGAGTTGATCTTATTCTAAAAATTCTCCTGAAAATGAGATCTCATGGTTTTCAGCCCAACTGGGAATTCTCTATGTGCTATTTTCTGGCTGTTTTCTCCTGCTTTGGCTCCAGTAATATAAGTTTCCTGGGTTTAACTTTTGGTGAAGGAAAGCAAATTTTAAATTATTTATGTTTTTAAAAAGTTGAATGTGAGACTTCGCAATAATTTGAGATGAAGCTTCATTTCCCCCAATCATCTGCATATATTGTATTCTTTATATATATGTGTATATATATATATATAGATGGAAGGAAAGCTTATTTTAAAAGTGTAGAACTCAAGATGTATTGTTCCGATACATACATATCTATATATGTCTGTATCTCTCCTATTTTTTGTCTCTCACCCTCTTCCACTTCTAAGTCTTCTCTCTGAACTTTTTGCTTAAATGTTATACAAAGAAGTACAAGCATAAACTAGGCACATTATTATCTTGGCATTGTTAAACTATAATAAAGCTTTCTTCTATAATAATAAAGAACTAAAAAAAAATTTTTTTTTAAAGCTAGCAAGTGGCATGCTAAGGCACTGGATCCCACATGGCTGATTCTGTAGTTTGAGTCCAGGACCTGGCAGCTTGAAAAACAACACTGGGTGTGTGTGTGCATGCATGACCAAAATCCTGAGAGGAGAATGGAGAAGGGATTGTGGGATGGCCATTCTCTCTGGGAAGTGATTCCTCACTTTTCCCCCCTCTTTGTCTCTCTCAGGCAAGCACCTGAGCCCTATGACAAAAAAGAGAAAACAAAAATTATATGCTAGAGGACAGGTGTGCTTGCCAGAGCAACAGAGACAAAGAAGAGTGAGAAAGCACTCCTCCCCCCACAATAGTTCACGGTCATGGCGCAGTCCTTTTTTCTCTATTTTTCTCCATTCCATAAGGATTTTAGATCAAGGTTTTGGGCATGCATACATACCTGGGACTTTTTTTTCAAGCTGCCAGGACTGGATTTAAACTGTGGTCAGCCATGGGGTATCCCTCTCCCAGTGCACAATGCTTAACCACTGCAGTATGGGTTGGTAAACCAGAAGCTTTTAACTTCAAAGACATTTTACTGATAGCTCTAATTACTCTTTATTAATAAAAATGAGCAACTTTATTAATTCTTTTTAAAAATAACTAGATTTCTGAGGAAGATAAGTAATTTTCTTCTTCAAATCTGAAACTCTGGTGGAGCTACATACAATCTTAAGAAACTTAAAACCACATTTGTCATCTGAAGGCTATGGCCTCACATGACCCAGGCAATGTGTTTAAACTTCAAAGAGCTCTCCTACCTGGGCATGTCTGGACATGTCTTGCCCAAGGTTTCAAGTCCTAGTGAGATGGTGTGTTTAACAAGAAGGAATGGCTTACATGAGAACTTGGAAATTTGAGAATAAAAGAGAAAAAGAATTTGGAGATCCAGACAGTGAAGGACTTACTGGCTGAAGAAGAATCAAACAAAAATATGTAAAGCCATATGGGAACTGTTT
>NW_006159708.1:988561-1011299 GCF_000334495.1 Tupaia belangeri chinensis | reverse complement strand
CTGACTCCAGAACCTTGTTTCTTCCCTTTCAGTATTTTGATTCACCAAATATCCATTATATTGTATTACTTTTTAGTGTAATAAGTTATCCATATGCTTGATAATTTATGCCCATCAAAACCTATCTGTCTTCTGTCTCATTCCACATGGGCCTGTTGTCTGCGTGCAGGTGATCAATTTAGTGAAACAAAGATATTCTTCACTGAAAATACCTAACTATACCATCTAATCCTTAACATATTTGAATTTTCTTTTTTTAAGAGAGAGATTTTTGCTATGGGCTGCATGTACTCTCCAAAGAGACAGAAAGCAAGAAATCACTTCCCAGGGAGGAATGGTCATGCTGCAATCCCTTCTTCTCTATTCTCTTCTCGGGATTTTGGGCATGTACGCACATACTCCCGGCAGAGGTTTAAGCTGCCGGTCTGCGACTTGAACAGCCGTTGACTACGTGGGAGTCCAGCTGTGTAACCATTATGCTATCTGCTGGTCCCTATATTTGCATCTTAATAGCCGCCTTCAGAGATATAATCCACAGAAGTTAATAACGATGAGAAAATGGGGCACTGTGCCTACACAGGAGTTTTAATTTATGAGAACCTTCTCTCTACTCCTCAGATGAATTGAAAGACAGCTTCTTTTTGTACCAAAGGTCAGCATCAACCCGAATTATGAAACAGCTGTTGCAAATTGACATGTCACAATTTAAGGGGTCGTCACATAGTTCATGGAAAGTATATATTACAAAATATATATATATACATGGATTTCTCTTTATTTGTACCAATATAAACTTGTACTTTAATTCCATTTTTTTCCATAAGTTTTTGAAGTCCTTTTTATAAGTAAACCAAGGATTTGCTTGACTGTGGAGGACCAATATTTTGGAAGGAAGAGAGGAAAGGAATACAAAATGTCTAGAACTATACTGTCCAATGTGGAAGCCATTAGCCCCATCTCCATCACTGAATTCAGTTTTATTTAATAGTGCCCATGTAGGAAGTGAGGAGGGCTTTGCTGGAATGAAAGCAGTTCTTTCTAAGAATTTAGTTCTATCTGTTGTGTACCAAGATCTCTCTCAACCACTAATAGATCTAAGGATTATGGACCCTAATGTGAGTGGTAAAAAGATCCATACATCTTTATGATGGGTCTTTATTCTAGGGAATTAGTTTTTGTAAAGGGAGAGTCTGGTTTGTGTGTATTTAGTAATAGTAATAATAATAATGACATTTATTATATATAAATATAAGGATTTAGCACACATCCTTTCAATGCAATGACTTCAAAGTAGGTATATTCATTGTTTTCTACATTTTACAAAGAAACTGAGTGTAACGGAATGTAAAGTGTCTTCCTTATTTATAAATGAGGCAAAGGCTACCCTTTTCATCCTTTGAAACAGCCCCCATTTCAGGGCCCTCTTTTATGCATTTGGTTGTATCAGTGTCAGTCCAAATCAAGATGCCAGGATGAGCTAGGTGATTTCTTTAATGAGTGGCTCTTCATAGTATAATTTCCCAAATTGTGGTCCAGGTATATAATGTTATATGAAAAAGGATTCCAAGGTCAAACAGGTTTGACAAATGCTAAGTTAAAGAAAATTAAACAAATTTATCTATTGTAGAACTTCTCAGAGTCTTTGCTATATTATTACACGTTAGGAATCTCCAAAATGGAATAGCATAGGCAAGATTAATGGACCACAGAAACCATCTTCACCAGAGTTGTTTTTTTTTTTTTTTTTTTTTTTTTTTTTTGTTTATCGATGCTTTATTCTGAATGCTCTCTGAGAAATGATTTTCTTTGCGAATGGAGAACTCTAACTGGAAGAAGTGCTTCTCTGTTGCAGGTGATTTTACAATTGCTTGGTGCACATTAAGGTGCTCAATAAATATTTCTGAGTAAGTTTTGGTTATATGAAATGATCTAGAGTTCTGCCCTAAACAGCATTTTTTTTTTTTTTTTTTTTTTTAACAAGATAAGTGTCCTACTGAATGCTCTCTGAGAAATGATTTTCTTTGCGAATGGAGAACTCTAACTGGAAGAAGTGCTTCTCTGTTGCAGGTGATTTTACAATTGCTTGGTGCACATTAAGGTGCTCAATAAATATTTCTGAGTAAGTTTTGGTTATATGAAATGATCTAGAGTTCTGCCCTAAACAGCAAATCACGACTAGTTCTTCAGCTTGTGAGAGGATACTGGGCCCCATTCGTGGTGGAGGAGAAGATGTGTGTGTGCATGTTTGGACACATGCATGTATGTGTGCATTGTCTTAGCCTATTTATAAATGGCAATTCTTTTTCTAACCTTGATAAGTACTTTCATAAATCCTTCAAAATATTTAGTTGTGGTGTCTAAGTTATTTACAGAATAATACTTCAAAGAGTTCATGGCCAGATAGAATGTTGAGTTTGATGTTTGTAACAGGAGCTGAGTCAGCCAAGAAGTTCCCACACACAAAGCAAGTGTGTCAAAGACCTATTGAAGGGCCAGTCAAGGTAAGTAGGCACCAGTTCGTTCCTCTTTGTCAAAATAGAGGCATAGTGAAATAGAATTGTCCCATGCAAAAATATTTAGTGAGAGAGTGAACCTCTATTATTATTTCTCTTGCATGTTTTCTGTGTTGCTGTGACCTGCCTGACACCCATCATAGAGACTTCTGCTGTGGTGGTCTGTCTTCAAGTTAGGTTGCTGGGTGAGGCATGCTCGCTACTGCTTGGCAGGCTGCTCTCAGAGAAAGCAGCTCTTCTGGGCTCTCATTGGCCCTATTCGAGGTAGCTTCCCATTTCTCCATTGGCTTGTTGAAACAAAAAGTTAGGCAAAGTGAAACAACACAATCCAAACTACACAAAACTGAGTATAGCTAGTGTTTGCATTTTATATAGGCCACTGGTCTCTCATACTAGACCCCAAGATTTTTCTGTAGTTGAGCAGATGGCAGGTGGTACCCAAGTTTTTATGATCGAGGTGTTCCCAGAAAAGTCTTGTCTCTCTCATCAAATCTAGCTTCGTCACACAGTTTATTTCTATTCATGGCAGGTGCTGTCTTCTTCCACAAAATCCCATCTTAGCTAAATGAGCCCACTGGGCTGGCCATGTAATTATTTCTCCAGCTGAGCACAGTTATGATCAAGTTCTCTGTGGGCAGTAATGATTCCTCATTCCACTCTGGAACCAGTCAATAGGAACAGAAGATGCTGCAGTGTATCATTCAACAGATCTGAGTTACACAAGCAGTCTCCTGGCAGGGAATTCCATTGATTCATCTTTATCAATAGTCATAATGCAATTTCTTAGGTATATATGCACCAAAAACATGAGGAAGCACTTTCGTAGTTGTGTTATTTGTGATAGGCACAAACTTGAAATATCTCACATCATCCTCCACAGTCTAATGGATAAGTCATGGTATATTCATTCACACAGTGGAATGTTACACAGCAGAGACTGAACACGCCAAAGCCATAAGAAACAACACATATTTTCTTACTTTCTCACAGAGATATTCTAGGATTTTACCTATATATATTTCAAGAACAGACAAAACTATTTTCTGGTGTTTAAAGCCACATTTAGGAGGACCGCTGAGAGAGGACACCAGGAATTCTTCTGGGTTGTTGATAATGTTTAATTGCTTAAGCCAATGGTGATTTCATGAGTATGATTACTTAATACAATTCCATTGAACTGTGCTTTTGTGTACTCTTCCATATCTGTGCCCAATAAAATGTTTACTTAAATAATGTAAAAATAGAATTAGGGTTCATAGTCATCTGTTTCTGTTTTTTAGAGGACTTGTTGCTGAAATGCAGATAGGAAATTAAAGGGTATGATAAGGTCAGTTTCTTCTTCCAAACTCTTGTGATGGGAGGAGTGAGTGAGGTGAGACCAGGTGTGTTGGTCTAAGGAAATTTCTTCATAGGGAGATTGGGGGAATACATTTTCCTCCAGCAGTGTAGTTTCCAATTCTGATTCCGAAGCCATTATATAACCTAAAGGAATGGTTCAAATGTAATACTTATGATCAACAGAGTATATATTGTAGGCTTTGGGGAAAATTCTTAAGTAACCCAGCTAAGTCCCCACTTCTTGGAGACCTGTGGTTAGCATGGTCATTACCTGAATGCTGCATCACATTGGGAGCTTGTGAATCCACCTGATCACAGAGATTCATGAGTTTGAAGGTGGTTTATGGCTACACATCCATCAACAGATGAATTGTATGTTGGTTTCATAGGAAATTAGAATACCTAGGAAATTTTTGTTAATGAGGATTTTGGCTAGCAGTTAGCTTCTACTCCACATACTGATGAATAGTCTTATTAACTGATCTATCCCCCCACCCCATTTTTTTGGGATGCATACATTTATTAGATAATAGAAAATTTCTACAAATCAAATGAAAAGTTTCTTTTTTTTTTTCTTCGAGAAACACTTAGGAGAGAATAAAAACATTCTTTGAGGTTCTTTCATTACAGTGCCATCACAGAGACAGGAATAGCTTAAAATAACCAGAACTCATGCTTGAAATCACAAATTCAGCATTCAGCATTGTGAAAACCCTCAAATACACAGGCTTGCCTGTCGGAGGCAACTCAGCATTAACTTTATCAAGAGTGGATTCCTAGGACATGCCTAATTTGTGAGAAATCTTTGAGTTCAGAGAACTTGCTTAGTTGAAATTTCATTATGTATAAAGTTGTTCCATGTCTGGCTCAAATATTGAAACTCTGCAATTTGCCAGCTGTAGACTGTGAAAAAAAGGCCTGACAGTTTTAAATAGGAAGACCAAGACTGGGTCACATTTCAAGGTTAAACTGGGGCTTTTAAAACTGGATCATTAAACACAGACACTGTTGAAATGTATTCATTATGAGGGAGTGAGACCTATGCTTCAATAATTATTAATAAGATAGTTAGCAAAATTACAGTGTAAATTGCATTTTTAGATCTTTTCCCCCTATCGTGTCTTTTCCTTACTTCCATTGGACTCCATTCCAGCACAACGTTGTGCTAAGCTTGCCCTCCTTGAACATGTATGTTCTCTGTTCATTTGTTTGTTGTTTAATTCATTCATTCACCCATCCATATATCTAATATATAGATTTATTTAGCACATACAACAGCGAGGAATAGAATCAATTTTGAGAAATAGGTACAGTTTACTTTGGGCCTCTTATAAGTGATGTCTACCCTATTGGGGTTTTCTGTGTTAGTAATTATAAAAGGAACTCCAAATTAGTTCATTGAAAAGAATATAAATGCAGGCTAATGAGATACTTCTCAGCCACATTTAGTGGTCTTTGCACTTGCTTGTGGAAAGAGATTTTTCTGCTTCTTATGTTGTCTGATGTACTGTGCAAATAAAGGACCATTTCTGCCATCAGTTAGACCATCAGTTATGTACTTGCCAAAATGACCTTTCTCAGGACAGCCCAGTCAACTTCATAGAGATGGCACCATTATCCAGGAAGTTGCATGATGGCCTTGTGTTTGCATTTGGATGTAGGGCCCCATGACTCACCCATGGGTAAAGCATGACCAGAATATGAGTAAGAAAGGGTCACTTATAATGACAGTGTGTGGCTGGATAGCAGGAGGCTTTAGCAGTCCACAGCGTGGAGCAGTCCACTCTCAATGGCCTTTTAGCCATTGCCTCCAGGTTTCAGAGGCTGAGCTGTAGGTCTCGCTTCACTCTCGTGATCATGCTTCCAGACGCTGTTTCTGATCAGAGTATTTCAAAAAAGAAGTGAAATTATCCTATGGAGACCACTCTAGCTTTCTGAACCCTATCCTACTTTGTTGCAAATGAAACTACTTCTCTTTTTGGTTAGATCTAGAAAATGAACAAGTGTTAACATCCCTTTTGAAATTTCCTTCTTTTATCTCTTTATTTATTTACAAATATTGGATAAATAAAGATCAAATATATTTACGATATACAATGTGATGTTTTGATTTACATATACATTGTGCAATGACTTGCACATTCAAATGAACTAACACATCCATCATTACCCATTCTGCACGTTAGAGCCTCAGAACTTGTTCATTTTACAACTGAACCCCTTTGTTCACTTTTGAATTCTCTGATACTTTACTTATGATAGGCACTGAAAGAGGGACCATGGGAGGTTACGCAATTGACTCCTTTCTTGTGTCCTCAAATTGTGATATAATTAATCCATGCAGGAAATGTAGCCACTGACTGCAAGTGCTTTATCGAACATCTCAACTCAGTGGGACTCAAATATGAAGTGGTTTGTTTTTCTCCTATCACTTTCTTCAAACATGCTCTTTTGAATTGCCTTTCTTTTTGTATCCTTTAACAAGCCTTTGGGCAGATCCTATAAGTCTTCAATCATTTTCAGATATTGAAAAGTTGAGTGTTACCTGGTTGATGTTGAAATTTCAATCTCACATCTAATTTAGTGCTGACCTCTCCCTGATCCCACAGCTTGAGAGATTTATATATATAGTGAATAAGATCTGTTCTTACTTTATTCCTTCCTTTTCTGCTTTTAGTTCTTCCAGGGTTAGAGCAGATAAGAGGGATCTTAGGAAACAGCCAACTCTTTTGACTTTACTTTGGTGTTATGGTCCTTCCCTGCTTGCCTATCCATGTCTGTGGTATGGCTGGCTTCCAAGTGCTGGTTCTCTTTGAGGCTGGTGAGTAGGTCCTTTGAGAGACATAGCCAGAGGCAGATTCAATGCAATTTTTTGGCCTGGGCCCAGGAAGGGAGGGAGAAACCAGAGCACTTACCAGAGCTAGGATTTATAACTCCGAAGGTTCTCTAGTCTTGTGGGCCAGTGGTTCTCCAGGTTGGCTATATATCCAAATCATCTGGTGAGCCTTTAAAAGAATACTAGTGTCTGAGTCTGGCAGGTGACATGGCTCTGGATTCCCACATGGCTGACTGTGGTTGAGTCCTGGACGTGGTGACTTGCTTGCTCTCTCTCTCTCTCTCTGTCGTGCTCTGGTCAAATTAAAAAATAATACTACTAGGGACCAGCACATAGCATAATGGTTATATCTCTGAATTCCCACTGAGCCGTCTGCGTCCTTCGCTGTGTGCTTATCCATGTCTGTGGTATGGCTGGCTTCCAAGTGCTGGTTCTCTTTGAGGCTGGTGAGTAGGTCCTTTGAGAGACATAGCCAGAGGCAGATTCAATGCAATTTTTTGGCCTGGGCCCAGGAAGGGAGGGAGAAACCAGAGCACTTACCAGAGCTAGGATTTATAACTCCGAAGGTTCTCTAGTCTTGTGGGCCAGTGGTTCTCCAGGTTGGCTATATATCCAAATCATCTGGTGAGCCTTTAAAAGAATACTAGTGTCTGAGTCTGGCAGGTGACATGGCTCTGGATTCCCACATGGCTGACTGTGGTTGAGTCCTGGACGTGGTGACTTGCTTGCTCTCTCTCTCTCTCTCTGTCGTGCTCTGGTCAAATTAAAAAATAATACTACTAGGGACCAGCACATAGCATAATGGTTATATCTCTGAATTCCCACTGAGCCGACTGCTGTACAAGTCCTGGACTCAGTGGCTTAAAACTCACATAGGGCCCATCTGCGTGTTTACCCAAAATCCCAAGAGAAGAATGGAGGAGAAGAGATTGCTGTGTGTGGGGTGATTTCTTGTTTTCTGTCTCTTCATCTCTCTCTCTGTCTCTCTGGTGAATGCACATGCCTTATAGCAAAAAACTCTCTAAAAGTCTTAAAAATCTCTCTCTATAATAAATAAATAAATAATTCTTGAGGGGGAGGGGGAACAAAAAAAAAGGAATGCCAGTGTCTGAGCTCAACCAGAGAAATACTGACTTGATTGGCTGATTGGCATGGGTATTTTTGAAAAGCTGTCCAAATTATTCTCATATGCATCCAAGTTTGAGAAACACTTCATGTGGTCTAGTGGGAATGGAGGGGTGATGGTAGCAGCCTTGAGAAGTAAATATCATGGGGCTATGACTGATGGTTCCATGGTAACTCTCTTAAAATGTGGGATATTCCAAAAATCTACTGCTTTCCACTTTGTGACCTTAGATTAAATTTACATCAACAGAAAAATCCTTTTCAACCTTTTATTTTGCTGTCACTTGTGTAAGAGTCCTTGACGCTCTTGCTACTTGATTGGCATCTCCTATAAGGAGAGAGTTCACACGAAGAGCTGTGGTTGCCTTTTACCATTACAGGCCAAGAGGCTCAACAGTTAGTACAGTGTGTGAAACTGTACCTCACGACAGCAATTTCTGGAATACCCTGGAGGGATCATGATTTCACAACACACTTCTCCTTTTTCAGCTAAGATTAACAGGAGTTTGCTTCAAGAAACCACAGGCACATTCTGTGACATTTAATTTCCTCTCATTCCTATCTCCCCTTTCTCCAACACATTTTACTAGCAACTTCAGTATGAAAATAGTATCGTTCTTTCGTTCTTACTGAGATTTTTGTCAATTCTTGCTACTTATGCTACTCATGAAGTTATTATCCTTTGATCTTTGATGTAATTATTTCCATAGCAACAGATTTTAATATCAAAACATGAAAGGATGACTTCAAGTGAAGAATAAATGACAGAGGCCAATGAACTTAGGAGGACCAACTCTACTACTCTGAGTGCAATGAAAGCCACTCTGAACAAGCATTATTCAATAACTGAAAGAGAATCATGCCCAAATAGAAATTCCATTTTTCCCACGAATCATCAGTACCTCTTTAAGCACACTTCCTTTGGGACAGGTTTTGGTATAATTACAGCTAAAAAGGAAACAAAATGCCTAACAAAATGATGTGTGGTTCGGATGAAAAGGTTTTGACCATATAAAGGCACTCATTTATAAAGACACTCACTTGCAAGTACAAGGCCCCACTAATCATCAATGACTTTGGGAATGTGAAGTTACACCCTGATCACAGGTATACACAAAGGTCAACAAGTGCTCATAGGTATCATTTAGTAAGTATGTGAAAATTCTCTTTCTATCCATCTTTTCTTTGAAGGGGGTCAGGATACGCCATCCCCAAATATACCACTTTGACATATTGGTTATTCTGAGCTAAAGGCAAATGAGAATCAACAGATGCAAGAAGAGCTCTCTACCCTACTCCCCTTTTCTTCCTAACAGAAGGGCATAACTTAGACTTTCTCCTTTATCAGAATAAGAAGAACAACCTTTATCACTGGAGATGGAGAGATGGCACTGAGATGAGTCTGCATAAATACACCTTACTAAAATAACCTTATCCTCTATTAGTTTCCCTGATATATTTCCAGTTACTGTCCCACAATTTATTGGCCCTAGAAGCCCAAATCCCCCCCCCTTTTTTTTTGTCTAGTCTATTCTCCACAATGTATCACCCTTTGTTAAAATGGTATATAAATTTGCGAGTCTCACAGCTTCTTCGGGATTTTCACTTATTTTCTATGGAGTTCCCTAATATAAAGTTAAAATATTAATAAAAAATTTATTACTTAAAACATTTTCTACAAGGCATATGTGCTCACTGGAGAGAAAGAGAGAGAGAAAGAGAGAGAGTAAGAAAGAAAGTACTCTTACAGGAAGTATGGTCCCACCACAATCCCTTCTCTTCCATTCTCCTCTTAGGATTTTGGGCATGCATGCACATTTTCCAGCAGTGTTTTTTAATGCACTGGGTCCAGGACTTGAACAATGCGTTGGCCATGTGGGATCCAGATACCTTAACCTCCATGCCACTGACTGGCTCTGACTTTTATTCTGGTAATCTGTTTTTTATCAGTTTAATTTGCAGGCCCCAGTCACTAAACTAAAAAAGTATAGGGTATTATTTTTCTCTCCTTCTTGCACAGGACATTTCGAAGTCTTAAAAATCTAAATGGAAAGCATTAAATCTGTGTCTATTGTTAAAAACAAACTCCAAAACTGCTAAAATTGAATTTAGGTGAAAAATGCACCTAAAAAGTCTTAAAGGATCTTAGTTTTTATTTTATCTCTGCCATTAACTAGTTTTGTGATTTAGGAAAAGTAACCTAATCTTCATGGGCTATAAGTACTCTGTTGTAAATTAAAGAGGTGAGTCAAGCAATCTCTACTTAAATTCTTCACAGCTTTATTGTTCTGTGTGTTTCTGATTTGTCACTTGTTCATCACTGTATGTTATGGAAAGAAAAAGAATCATGATCTAGTTTGTTTTCTACTCTTTTCTACCCTCTTTTCGCCTATTAGCCTTTTGGAAAGTCTCACTGTCTAATGAGCAAAGCATGTGCACAGGTAAATTTTAATTTTGGATTACCTATGATTTAGTAGCAGAAATGGCTAATTATTAATCAAAATATGTAATTTCCTTTCTATAGTTTGTAATTAATTAATAATCCTGTAGTTAATTGAGACCATGTGACTAGACTCTGTCTCTAGACTCTAGGAAGACTTATTTAGTCAAGCAGATAAGAAGAAAATTGCCTGTGCTTTAAGGTTTTTATTTAAGAAGTCCTTGCTTGCTCTGATGGTTCTCAGAGTTTTTCTTGCATTGCACACCAGTAGTTTTATAGTTTGAGGCCATAGGTTTAAATCTTTGATCCATTTTCAGTTTATTTTTGTTAATGGTGAGAGATAGGATTCAGTTTCATCTTTCTGCAGGTGGATACACAGTTTTGTCAGCACCATTTGCTAAAGAGATTTTCTTTTCACCACTGGATTGACTGGTGCCCTTTGTCAAAAATCAGCCGATTGTATGTTTGAGGGTTTATTTTTGGCCTCTGTCTTCTGTTCCATTGGTCCACATGCCTGTTTTTGTATCAGTACCATGCTGTTTTGATTATCACAGCTTTGTAATATATTTTGGGGTCAGAGAGTGAAATGCTTCCTATACCACTCTTCTTGTCCAGTATTGCTTTGGCAATACAAGAGTCTTTCATGATTCCAGATGAATTCTGTGATTGTTTTTCTAGATCTGTAAAATATATCTTTGGTAATTTGGGATTGCATTAAATTTGTATGTTAATTTGGGTAGGACTGACATTTTAATTATGTTAATTCTTCCCATACAGCAAAATGGAATGTCAGGTAATAATCCCCAAAATAGACAAGTGAGATTACATCAGGTTAAAAAGCTTCTACTCAGAAAAAGAAACAATAATTAGAGTGAATCAGCAACCCTTGGAATGAGAAAATATATTTGCAAACCATTTCTCAGGTAAGAGACTGATAACCTGACTATACAGGGAACTCAAATAGCTTACCCACCCCAAAAATGATCAACCAAATTAAAAGATGGGCAAATGAGCTAAACAGGCAACTGTCTAACAGACATGAACAACCAAAAATCATATGAAAACATGCTCAACATCCCTTATCACAAGGGAAATCCAAATCAAAACTACAATGAGATACCACTTAACCTCAGTCAAAATGGCTAAGATTAAAAGAATTAAATATGATAAGTGCTGGTGAGGCTATGGTAAAAAATGAACTCTCCTACCCTGTTGGTGGGAGTGTAAGTTAGTTCAGTCACTGTGGAGAATAATATGGCAGTTCCTCAAAGACCTACAAATAGAACTACCATATGATCCAGCAATTCCACTCCTGGGTATCTAGCAATGGCTAGGAATACACTCAGTATGAAGAGTACTTGCGTATTGATGGGGTTTTTTTTATGGCATTATTCATAATTGTTAAGACATGGAACCAACCAAAATGTCCATGAACAGATGAATGGATTGAAAAAGTGTAGCAAATATACACTGTGGAATACTGTTTGGCCATAAAATACAAGACCCTGGCATTTGATAGAAAGTGGATAAACATAGAAGGTTTACTGCTAAGCTAAGCAAACTAGACTATGAAAGAGAGGCATTGTATGTCCCCACTTAATATATACTAAATGTCCACACTGTATGGCAGAAACTGAAAGATTAGAAGATATAAAAGTATGGAGAACAATTGTGGATACTGGAGACAGTTTGGGAAGATGGTAGGAAATGGGGGAGGATGAGAGGCAGGGAACCAAGGGGAAAAAGAAAGCATTTAAGGGACACAAAAATAGAAAATGATCTGTTGATGATAGTGTGTATGCTTATATCTATAACTAGATTATTATGCAGTGTAGTCATGCTGGGAAAATTCATTTTTCAAGTTGTAATGATATGCAATGGTAGAATGTATAAAAAAAATGAAGAAAAAAAGAAAAAGATGATTGCCTTCTCATGTTACTTTCCTCCTTCTGTTTGCTGGATGTCAGTGCTTGGAACAACTTTGGAAGCATAAATTGAAAATAGCTGAGCTCCTGTCATCCTGGGTTTCTGACGACTGCATGGAGCAGAGAATTCTATCCAACAGAAAATTGTACTTTTTTCTACTGTGTTAATAATGGAAATTTATTTTTCATGATAATAGCTGGTGTTACCAGACCATTGAAATGTTATTTTCATTATGATTTCCTTTTTCCACAAGTACAAGAGAATTCTTTTTTTTTATTACGATGAAATACCACCAAGATAATCTGGCTAGATTGTCCAAGAGGGTTTATTGATTGAAACTCTATGTTTGAAGGATGGAGAGCAGTGGTTAATTTTCTGGAGGCTTTTAGATTCCCTGAGATAGATATAGGAATGGAGTAGGAGTTCAGTAAGTTGAGGAGGTCTAATCCCACCAGAATGCAGCCTGTGAAAGAGGCATAACATGGATCATGATGACTATGTGGGGAACCATAGACACCAGAAACCAGTAGCCTTTGAATGAACCACATGAAACCTGGGCCTTTTCATTTCTCTCAACTATGTAAGCCCTAGAATTTTGCTTTCATTTTCTTTTTAATTTTTAAATTAATTAATTAATTAAATTTAGTTTTGCATGCACCCATCAGAGAGAGACAGAAAGATAGGGAAAGTGAGAAATCTCACCATCTCCATCCAGGGGGAATGGCCACACCATAATCCCTTCTCTGTCCTCCTCTTGCAATTTTGGGCATGTGCCCACGTGAGCCTAGTGTGATATTTTTTCAAGCCACTGGATCTGGGACTTGAATGGCACAATTGACCTTGTGGGATACAGCTGCCTCAACTGCCATGCCACTGGCTGGCTTTTGTTTTTATTTTTGATAATTTATTATAAAAGATCGCCAACATCTGTTTGAGCTTGTTCTTGTCAACTTTGGCAGTTGGAGCTTAAGTTAGAATTATTTTAATTTAGAAAAATAAAGAAAGGTGACATTTATTGCACTCTGGGTGATGTAGACTCTTGGTACCAATTATAAATGGGCTGACTGATCGTTCTTGTGAATGTCTTGTATGTATATGAATAATGCGTAGCATTTAGTGTGGAAGGGCACACTTTAGTTTTCTAGGTCTCTTTGTTAGACACTTAAGCTAAACAAATACTGTTATTTTCACTCTGTTGATTAGCTTAGGTTGTGAAATTCCATACATGTATAATGTTTCTGTCACTTTACCTCTGAGTTTCTGACCCCATAGTATTTGCTGTGTGTTGCAAACTTATTTTAACAGCAGCTTAGGAAAATTATAGCAAAACAAATCGGGTGATACTATATCAAAACAAAGATTGTGCCATGCCCATGAAATCAGAGAGAAATAACTTTCAAGATTATTTGCATTCCTATTACCCTCCTAGCTTGCATAATTAAGTATCAACCATACCTAGAACCCATTATGTACAAAAAATATGAGAAAAATGTGTGTCTTAGGTATTAAATAGAGGAATAATATTCTGAGATTCACTTCTCTTTATTTTTTCAGTCAGATAGTATTGGTGAGAAAGAAAAACTATTAAATTGGAAGGTGGGAGGAAAGGTATCAGGGCTAATTAGTAGAAATAGGAAGTGTGATGTCAGTGGGTTTAAAGATACTTGTACTATGATATTATAGATAGAAAAAATAGCAGGGAGAGAAATAAGGTATAATAGTTCGCAGTCTTTTAACCAGAAGAATGAGGCGTAATAAAGAAGAATGTGGTTTATCCGCCCAGAACAGTGGGCATTGCTGAATGTATCCTAGTCCTGTTGACTTAGAAATGGTCCTTCTACAAATGGGTTTGCATCTGAGGGCTTTTAAAATGGTAGGCAGAAGTTATTAGAAATAGTGCTGCATATAGTCTAGTAGGTCCATCTTGGAATAAAATCCAAGGAGAAGGGTTGGATGGGTGTGTGGACTTCATGAAGAAGGCAGGCATGAAGAGAAAGGATTTTGAGTCATGTATTAAAGGATTAGCTTTTGGCTGCAAAGTATTGTGGCCTGTTGTTTCTTCCACTGACTTGTGCTAGTGCAGGCAATAAACCATGAAGCTGCATATCTGTGCTAATCCTGTGGCTTCAGCCTGGAAGGAACAATGACTGACTGCAGAGGAGAAAGAAGCTCCCTCTTTTAGTTGCCTATGTAAGTTGACTTAGGTTCCTAGCAATCAAGGCTGCCTGCCACTGAGGTCATTTAACTCATTTTCACCATTGCCCCGGAGGCAGGGCATGTTAACACAGGCAGTGAACAACTTGTATTGGTTTTCACCTTGTCCGAAAGCCAACTCCTCACTTAAATTAAGATAAGGACTTAATCTTCGTATCCCAGTAGCTTTGTATAGTATATGACATGCATTCAGTAACTTTAAGTGAATAAATATAAATGGACAAATGAAGTGTCTGAGAGAAAAAATAGGATCAAAGTTTACGTGTTTTCCATTGTATCTATGTCTAGATGTAAACTTGACTTTAAATATAAATTCCTGGGAACCAGCAGTTAGTGTAATGGCTATGTTGCTGAACTCCCACGTAGTCGACCGCGGTTCTCATCCCGGACCTGCTGGCTTAAAACTCACGCCGGGCGCGTGTGCGTGCATGCCCAAGATCCCGAGAGGAGAATGGAGGAGAAGGGATTGCAGCGTGGCCATCCCCCCTGGGGGGTGATTTCTCGCTTTCTGTCTCTATGTCTCTCTCTGTCTGGCGAGCGCACGTGCCCTATAGCGAAAACCTCTCAAAAATAAATAAATTAATAAATAAATAAATTCCTAAGGCAAAATTACAAAATCAACTTTGTTGTCTCATAAGATACTCTAATAAGCCTTTTGTGGGGCTGAGCTTCTTCCCCCTCGAGTGATAGTTTTAGTTTCCATAGCCTCTCTGTTCATGCTTATTAAAAAAAAGTCTCTGGCCTCTTCAGTACTCAAAAAAAGCAAAACAAAACAAAACAGAACAAAAAACCCATTCAGTATGTACTGATTCAGTTCAAGTTAGTAATAACACTGATCCAGTGTTATAATCAAATTTCCATTTTAGCTGTTCAGCAATGGCAAAGTGAGAATGGCTAATTACGCTGCTTTCCTCTGCCCGAGTTTCCTGACCTCCTTCCCAGCTGGTGTTTGGAGGTGAGGATGTGACGAAGGTGAGCGGGCAGGAAATGTCTCACCTGACTGGTAAAGCCGTGAGCTGTTACTGACACTCACTGGGCTCAGAGGGTGAGCAAAGTTGACTATCTTACAGGGCAACATTTTTGGGTTCTTCAGTGACTTCCTCTATTGTTGCTGGGGCTCTCTCATAGTTCTCCTGAGTTGAGTGAATATACTTGCTCTGGCTGGTTGATTAGTATTTACTTAGAATTTTGTTCCCTGAGTACCCAACCATTTGTTTTTAACCTCTCTCCACTGAGAATTCTTGCTTCCAGGACAACATTTTCATCAAGGTCTAAGATAACCTCATGCTGAAGTCCTCGTTCCCTCTTCCCCATTCTCTTTCTCTCCCTTTGTCGGATCCACACGAAATATATGTGTTTCACCCATCATTGATGAAAATGTTGTTACTTTATAGCACTCCTGTCATTAAGTACCTGGCAGGCAACTTCAGCTATGGTCACTTCTTAGAAGGGGTCAGTCCCAAGTCCACTGTACCTAAGCTCCAAGGGATCCGTTTCGCTCTACCTGAGTTCTTTCCATGAAGACTCTGTCTTTAGGCTCCAGGGGCAGGCAAAACGCTCTATCCCATCCACTGTGGATGATGTGGAGGGTAGGACTCAAGCAGCTCTTCTAGAGAAATCCTCCTTCTGATTTCCTGTATGACACTAAACCTTCTGTGCCTCAGGGTGAGTGCGTCCATGGGACACAAACACTTCCTTTATCAGTCCTACAGGGTGGCCTACCACATTTGCTTTGAGATGTGAGAGTAGTTGGCTTCTATCATCTTGGGGCCTTAAATGGAAGTGAGCCTGAAGTAATTTCTTGATACATAGTTTATAGTTTTTCTTAATAGCTGATTTTTAAAAGTTACCAAGAATAGGTGATTCAAGAATGAAATGAATGCATCAATACATTTAGGCTATTTCAATATCTAGTGTAGCAGATAGATGATCTTTTTTTTTTAAGAATTATTTTAGTTATTATTTTTATTATTTTAACTTGCTATAGGGCTTGTGTGCTAAGAGAGAAACAGAGAGAAAGGGAGAGAGAGGGAAAGCGAGAAAGCAAGCTGCCAGGTCTGAGACTCAAACCGTGATTAGCTATGTGGAAGTGCAATAGATGATCATTTTTATTTTATTTTATTTTATTTTATTTAGAGAGAAATTTTTGCTATAGGGCATGTGTGCTCACTGGAGAGACAGAGACAGAGACAGAAAGTGAGAAATCACCCCTTGAGGGGATGGCCACACAGCAATCCCTTCTCCTTCATTCTCCTATTGGGACCTTGAACACACACACATTCACATGCCCGGCGTGAGTTTTAGGCTGCCAGGTCCGGGACTTGAGCCACTGTCGATTGCATAGGAGTCCAGCAATGTAACCATTATGCCATCTGATTTTCCCTAGATGATCATTTTTAGAAAGTATTTTGATGGAGAGTCCAAGATCAAAATGTATACAGTTTAATCAAGATCAATTCTGTAGTAGCTTTGGCTTGCAGTAGAAGTGCTCTGTTGGTTTATGACAGATTTAATCTGTTTCTATTACTTCCTCTTTATTCTGCTTTTCTCTTCTGTATATATTCTGGTGGTATTTGGATTGTTTTTTTAAAGTTTAATTTTTTTGAGAGAGTACAAGGAGGCACCTTCAACAGGATCTAATGCCATGATCCCTCCCTGCCTTTCCCGACTAGCCATGGGCACATGCAGACCCCTGCCATGTAGGAACTGGCAGGCTGGGAACTAAACTCCAATATGCCATGTGGATTCCAGCACTGCAGGGTGTTGTGCTACTGCTGTGCCACAGTAGCTGGGCCAGATACAATGTTTGGATTCTTTTTCATAAATAATTTCCTGTATCTAAACCAATTTGGGGATCAAGTTTCTGACTCTTCCTTCTGTACTTTAAGTACCTAATGATTTTCTGGCCCAGTTTCAGTGATCAGATCTTTTCAGTGTTTGAAACAGGCTAATGTGACTTAATGGCTCATATTCTTCAGTGTTAATGGGGAATTCTGAACTTCACTAAGAAACTATCCTGTTTTGATATACCTATTTTAGATGGTGGTGTGGTATTCTCAGAGGAAAGAAACTTTGAAACTTATTTCAAACAAACAAGTATGTGATTTATGGATTTGGGTCAGTTTGATTATGTGCTTGTATATGAGAGAAATGGCTTTTCTGGGTAGAGGTTTAATTATGTTTGCTGAGTACCCACTATATGCCAGGCATTGTGGTGAGTGCTGGGAGCACAGTAATGATTGGGTCACGATCCTTCTGCTATTCAGCTATTTGTGTGTCCTTATATTTTCAGTCGAAAATGAAAGACTTTTCATTTTAAGTTTAAAATTCTTGGGGGCATATATTTGAAAGGAATATGGAAGTAATACACATGCTTTTCTAAGTGAGAAAGTTGAAACAAGAGCACAGAAGCTGAGATTTAAGTGTCACCTATACCCACCATGGGCTTACGAGGTCACCTTGCACAGGCTTTCTTTTCTTCAAGCCCCTTTTCCCTTGACAGTGGGGTACCAAGGAGATCAAAATTGTTTGCATAGTGTTTTGAAATCTTCAAAAGCAAGCTACTGTATGTGTAGAATGATATTCAAAAGACAAAGGATTTGAGACTAGTGTTGGTTTTTCTTTTCCTAAGGCAAATACCTGTTATTTTTCTCAGTGAGCATTAACTAGCCGCTGGAGCCTTTCAAATATTTATGATACGAATCTCTTGCTTGGTGTTTTGGCAAGTTTGCGTACATCTTCACGGGAGTGTCCCTGGGGCTATTTAAGTTCAACATATGCAAACTTAAACTCATCACCTTCTTCCTCAAACTTGTCCTTCTTTTTAATTTCCAGTCTTTACAAATGGCATGACCATTCACCAGGTAACAACGCGTTGCCAAATACTGGAGTAAATGTTTGACCTCTTTTTCTTCCCTCTATACTCAGTGAATTGCTGAGTGAGGACACTACCTCCTAAGGACCTTGCACAGCTATCTACTTCCTCCTTCTGTACAGTCCTGTCCATCCCAAATCCCTACCCACCTGCCCACTCTCTTTTAGATTTCCTCTCTGGCATCCCTGTTTCTATTCTTAATCTCTTACAACCTGCCAGAGTGACCTTCCTTATGTAAATATATATATATAGATAGATAGATAGATAGATAGATAGATAGATAGATAGATAGATAGATAATTGTTTGCCCTGGTAAATTCTCTAGGTTACCTATTCCACAGCAGGACCAGGGCCTCAGGACTGCCTGTGATGTATTTCTGTAATCCAGTTTGATTTTTCTCTTTTATGTTATTCTTACAAAGTCAATAAAAAAAAAAAAGTGAAATACTTCAACCAGTGGAAATATTGCAGGCTGGCAGGAGTTAGGCCCTGGGAAAGCTCAGGGCATTATTCTCTGGAACCTTTATTCCCTGAAAGCCCTTTCGACAGAACATCTTTATTGTGTTCCACTAGAACTTAGAGTGTCCATTGCAGGTGACAGGGGTACTTCTTGGATGCCTCGGAATAAGCAGGAGAAAATATTAGCGATAGACAACTATGAGACTGAATGAAATTGCAGCCCCTATATTTTGAATACCATAAGGCAGTGTCAGTAAAAGAGAAACTAATGTGTGGAAAATGCCTAGTCTGGTGCCTGTTATATAGTTGGTCCTCTAGACATAGTTATCTCCATTATTAATATTATTATTCTGTTCACTCTTCCCCCTCTAGTCAGCTGCAGTGGTAACTCACAGGTGGCAGAGACACATGACAGTTATCGTTTCTGTTTTTAAAGATGACATGGTGGACTATTTGCTTTCCACACTCAGGCTGTAACTGTGGCAGGGGACAGGAGGAAAAGTGGTGTCCATGTGGAAGCATTTCAGACCAAGAGTGCTAGTGGTGAATGCGCAGGTTTATTTTCTTGACCAAATTAGACCAATTGGATATTCACCCTATGAAACAGGAACCCCAAGTAGAGGGATGAAGAGACTGTGTATGACTAAAATCCATGCATCCCCCTGGCAAGCAGGTCTGGGTTAAAGATAGTTCCTGATTCCTACTCTTCAGCCTCTGGAACAGCTGGGTCCTGCTTGTTGTTAAATCTAATTCTTCAGTCTTGCCATGGATTCTGTGATCGCCTTTGAGTAAATGCATTTTTGTTTATGCTGGGCAGCCAGTTTCTGTTGCATGCAATGAAAGAAGACCTAGCTGTTATAACAACCGCCCTAACAGCCACTGGTCTGCCACCCTGGCTACACACTCCAGTCAGTCTGGGCTTTGTAAGAACAAGAAGGCAAAGAGAAAATAGTGAGCTTTATCAAAGACTCCTGGCCCCAGAAGTGAGAGGGGCAAAATGAGGTTTCTCATCTCGCAGTCAAGACTAATCTCCCTTTGCTGGTTTATAAACCCTTTGCTAATAATCATTCATCTGACTATTCCTCAGCAGCTTAAGTATGGAGCGCTCTGTAAGGGTTAATTGAATTAACCTTGTTGACGAGTAACCAGGGCCTGACTGGGGCACTATTAGCAATGAGAAATTTACTTAACTTTGGCCTTACTTTCTTCCTGAATAAAATTGCAAGCATGCTATCTGCCTTTTCTGTGTCTTAAAGTTATTAAAAGGGTAAACCAATGTGATATGTGGGAAAGGACTTTCCTGCCAAAGCAGGAGAAAGCACTTGAAAAGCGGAGATGTGGAGTTCACTTTGGCTCTGCCCAAGGTTCCCTCTCTCCTTGGTCCTCAGTTCCTGATTTATAGAGAGGAGTTTGGAATGTATGACTTGAAGTTCAAATTTATCTTAATTTTCTGTAATTCTGTGAATGGCAAGTTAAAAGTATTTGTTGTGAGGCAGTTGAAGTCTGTATTTAGTACCGAATTGTTTTCCTATTTTAACTAACTGTAGAAATTTTGGTATTGGGAACCAGCAGTTAGCGTAATGGCTATGTTGCTGGACTCCCATGTAGTCAACCGTGGTTCACGTCCTGGACCCAGTGGCTTAAAACTCACGCCGGGCGTGTGTGCGTGCGTGCCCAAGATCCCGAGAGGAGAATGGAGGAGAAGGGATTGCGGCGTGACCATCCCCCCTGGGGGGTGATTTCTCGCTTTCTGTCTCTCTGTCTCTCTCTGTCTGTTTGGCGAGTACACGCGCCTTTTAGCAAAAACCTCTCAAAAAAAAAAAAAAGAAATTTTGGTATTATTACCAATAGCTGATGTGTATTGAATGCCATCATTGCTATGGTTGGGGGGAAGAGGTGAAATAACAATAATAATATTAATCTCATTTTACTTATCTGATTGAATTTAATACTCTCAATAAGTAATTTGCCCTAAAAAGTATGGACTGCCCTTATTTTCTAGATGAAGAAACTGAGGTTTAGGGTAATTAACTTTTCCATAAGTCACTAACCTAGCACAATATGTTCTGTGTTGCCTTATTTCCATAAGCAAAACTTGAAGACACAATTCACCTAATTTTTTTTTTTTTTGAGAGATTTTCATTGTAGGGCGCGTGCGCTCGCCAGACAGACAGAGAGAGACATAGAGACAGAAAGCAAGAAATCACCCCCCAGGGGGGATGGTCACGCTGCAATCCCTTCTCCTCCATTCTCCTCTCGGGATCTTGGGCATGCACGCACACATGCCCGGCGTGAGTTTTAAGCCACCCGGTCCGGGACACGAACCACGGTTGACTACGTGGGAGTCCAGCGACATAGCCATTATGCTAACTGCTGGTTCCCAATTCACCTAATTTTTAAAGACACAGTGTGCTTCTTTGAGATGGACCTGAAATATTGGGAGGTAAGAAAAGTCTTGATGTATTGGATTTCGACCACTGAAGACCCTGTGCACAGACTTCACCCTCCTGTTCTTCAGGTCTAGTCAGGAGCCAGGATAAGTCAATCAGCACCCATCTATGTTTTAGTTCTATGTAATGATTAGCCTCATTCAGGGATTTTGACCACCAAAGACCCTCTGCCCAGACTTCGCCCTTCTGCTCCCCAGGTCTAGCCAGAAGCTCGGTTAGAGTACCCTACTTATTCTCTCTGTCTCTTTCCATCTCTCTCTATCTATTTTTAATTAAAACAATTTTTTAAACTTAGCTCTCTGCTACTGTTTTGTCTTTTAATTCTTACCTTTTCCCCTGTCCCTGCCACACGGCTTTCATTTTTTGACAAAGGAAACCTTTCTTCTTTTTTTCTTACTGTTTTCTTCTTCTTTTTTTTCTTTTTCCTTTTTCCTTTTTTATTTTCCTTTTTATCTTTCTCACTTTTCTGCTCAGCCTCCACACACTGCTTTTCTAGAAAGGTCTAGGTTCTTGGTAGCCAAATATCTGAATACTTTTAGAGTCAGATTAATCTCCAATTTTCATTTAATCTGCTGTGAAAAGGGTGAAAAACAGTATTGTAAACAGATTGCAGGTCACGTTATTCTGTATTCCTCTGAATGCTCAGATTTTACTCCAAAAAATAAGAAAAAAATGTATAATCAGATGACCAAAAGTCACTGCAGAGGCACAAGAAATATGAGAAACCAAGAAAATATCTCTCTTATTACTAATTCTTCTTCCTCTACAAAACAATGCCAGGGAACTCATGGAAGTATCAGAAAAAGAATTTAAAATATTCATAGTAACAGAGCCAACAGAGATGCCAGAGAATAGAGACAATGAACTCCAGAATTGCAGAAGAAAAGAGACACTGAATTTTAAGAGGTGAGGAAGCACTTCCACAATCTGAAAGAGGAGATACACATCATAAAAAAGAATGAAATGGAATTGTTAGAGATGAAGGCTGTAATACAGGAAATCAAAACTTCCATCAAAAATATCAAAAGCAGATTAGATTATGCAGAAGATTGACTCTCAGATGTAGAAGGTAGAACCTCTGACCTAGGAAAATTCACCAAAAAGACTAAGAAAATAACCCCCCAAAATGAGAATAATATACAAATAATACTTCATACCATTAGGTGCCCAGACATCTGGATCATCGATATCCCAGAAAGTTAAGAAACTAATAAGAACATTGATAATTTATTCCATGAAATCCTGGAAGAAAACTTTCCAAACCTAGAGAGGCACTCAAAGATCCAGACCCAAGAAATACAAAGGACCTTACATAGAATCAACCCAGGAAGATCTTCCTCAAGGCACATTATAGCCAGATTGACCAAAACCACAGACAGAGACAAGATACTAAAATTGGCAAGAGAGAAACATCAAGTTACTTTCAAAGGATATCCCATAAGGCTAACATCAGACTTCTTATTGGAAACAATGCAAGCAAGGAAAAATGGGAAAATATATTCAAAGTCTTGAGTGAAAAACAATTTCAACCAAGAATACTATACCCAGCAAGATTATCTTTCA
>NW_006159708.1:982014-988403 GCF_000334495.1 Tupaia belangeri chinensis | reverse complement strand
ACCCAAGAGAATGGCAGCCTAATGGTAGGGACAAGTCCAGAGTTGAATGTTAACATTCAGAGTTTAAATGGAAAATGAGACCACAGTAACACTGCAAATTCAGTAGAGGAGAGATTAATTACGTGAGTCTGAACTAGTGAAATAGAATTTTTTGACTTTAGACTAAAACATTACTGATTTTATTCGATGCTTTGATTTCCATTTTTAAAGATGTTTGTCTTCTCTTTAATGGTTGAGAGGTTCATCTACCTACTATTTGAACTGAATCCTAACCTTTTTCCTGGCTTTAAGTTTTAAGCAAATTTCTCTTAACATTTTTTTATTTTGATTTATTAAAGCTGAAACTTTTTTTGAAATTAAAAAATGCACTAAAAATACCTATTAATACCTATTTAATGACTGCAGTAATCTATATAGTCCCAGTGAGGTGCTACTTCATAGTATGTTCACTTTACTCACTAAGGTTTATGCTTAAAGTCAGACATATGTTCATAAATATATATATATAATTTAAATACTTTAAATACACATATATATATATCAGCTGTGCTTGCTTTTGAAAGTATTTAAATTAATAAGGATCTTTAGTGAATCAATAAAATGTGAAAAAAAAAGCATGAAAAACAACTGCACAGAGACGGTGTAGGAGAAGAGGGGCATTGGCAGAGGGTGAGAGGTAGGGAATCAAGAGGGAAAAGGAAAGCAAAATATATAAGAAACAAGAAATAGAAAAGTATCTGTTGATGATAACATGTATGGTTATATCCTTGATTGAGCTAATGTACCAGGCTTACTGGATGGAAAATCTCATTTTGTTTACTGTACTGATATACAGTGAATGTCTGTAAATAAATAAATAAATTTTTTAAAAAGTCCTGACATATTTTTCTTTGCAAAAATGTGTCATGACTTTTCTGACAACCCAGTAGCAAACAGGATGCTTAAATTTTTATTTTATTTTATACATTTTATTTTTTATTGGCAGTGGGTATATGTGCTTGCCAGAAAGAGACAGAGGGACATGAAGAGAGTAAGAACCTCTTAATGGGTGTGGTCATGCCGTAAACCTTTTTCCTCCATTTCTCTATTCTATCAGGATTTGGGCATGCATGTCTATGTGCCTGGTGTGTTTCTCAAGTCTCTGAGGCTGGGATTCTAATCACGGTTTGTCACTTGGTATCTGGCTCTCAATGCACAGTGCTTAATCACCACACTGCAAGCCTGGTCCATGAAAGATGCTTTAATACATATTCAATATTTT
The DNA here is from genome assembly GCF_000334495.1 of Tupaia belangeri chinensis. NCBI lineage: Eukaryota > Metazoa > Chordata > Mammalia > Scandentia > Tupaiidae > Tupaia > Tupaia belangeri. Next base: position 987,142 of record NW_006159708.1, on the reverse strand, counting down.
TGCGGCCTTCTTGCCCATAAGCTGATATTCCAAGGCTGGACATCTGGATAGTTGTGGAATATATTAAATAAATGATGAGTTTAAACTTCTGCTAAAATCAAAGTTACTCATCAAGGGTTGGTAAATTTTTTTCTGTAAGAGATCAGGTAGTAAATATTTTTAGTTTTATGGGACATATGACTTCTGTCACAACTACTCAACCCTTGCAAAGGAAGCCATAGATAATATGTAAATGAATGGCTTTCACTATTTTCGATAAAACTTTTTAAAAAGATGAGGTGGTGGCTGAATTTAGGCAATGGGTCATATTTATTTATCTATTTATCTATTATTTATTAATATATTTATTATAGGACATCTTTTGTCCACTTAGTCACCATTAATGGTATTCCATTAAACAAAGTTGTTGGAAAGTGACAACAAGAGCACAGAGGTCTGTTTTTTTGGTTTTTTTTTTTGAGAGATTTTTGCCATAGGGTGTGTGTGTGCTTGCTGAAGAGACAAAGACAGAGGAGTGACAGAAAGTGAGAAATCACCCCCCCAGGGGGTGGGGGATGGCCATGCTGTAATCCCTTTTCCATTCTCCTCTCTTGGTCTTGGGCATGCACACACACAACATGCCTGGTGTGAGTTTCAAGTTACCAGGTCTGAGATTTGAACTGTGGTTGACTATGTGGGAGTCCAGCAATGCAGCTATTACACCATCCACTGGTCCCTCGAGTTCTGTTTTTTAGCAGAACAAAGTCTAATGTCTGAAGAGCCATATGACATACGTGGATGTTAACTGTGAGAAAACATTTACTCATTGTCATGAACAGAGTAACTGTAAACTCAGTAACATTGCACTTTAAAAAGTAATATACTTGTGCTATTGGTCAGGTATCAGTGAAGACTCACTTTTCTGTTCATGTTTCTTACATTCATAATTTTATAGGTTCATTGACTGGACAGTTTTTTGCAAATGAACTATTGGCTTTGTACAGCCCTTATTTTGCCTCTGCTGCCTTCATACTTCCATCACTAGGGAGGACCCATTTACATTGTGACACAACTTCTGGTCTTACATCTTCACGCTTTGATGCTGGGGAAGTCAGAACTGCAGTGGAAGTGTTCTTCCTAGAAGCTATTCTTACATTGGACCAGCTGCAGTAACTTAACTATAGGTGGAAGTGGCTGTGAACTAGTAACGACATCCCATTACATTTAGACTAAATGTATTTTCAATGCAACTTCCTCTCTTAGCTGGATCTTAAAATAACTGCAGCCATTCCAACACCACCCGACTGGTTGATTAAGATTGATGTTTCTTTCAAGTCCATCATCTGCATGATGAAAATCTTGGAGCAGAAAGGAACAGGGGTTCTAATCATCAAATTGCAGTTAAAATATTTCATTTTTACATATTTCACAAAAACATGTGATCATGTGACATCATTAAGGAACTTCCCAGGGACTTGGAAGGGGGCTGTGTAAATGAGAGACCTAAACATTCAGATCATTGACTTTGCAGCAGATCCGTTTAGGGCTTTCTTGGATCCCAGCAGGGTCTGTGTTTACAGATCAAATTCACTCATCTTCTCTAGGGAGCTAGGGGATTTAAAAAGTGTTGACCCGAGAGAGACATTTTCTCATTAAAATCGATCCCTCTAATTGGCAAATAGTTTACATCCTAACCTTCAAACTAGGCAAGTGACTCAGTTTTGATTATAAAGGAACTTAAAGGAAGAGCAAATAACGAAGTGGCTTTAACTGAGAACTCTCTCAAGTCCTGCAGCAGCACTTAGATCTTTCTTCCCAGACATCACTTAGCCTCTATCCTAACATATACCACTTTTCTCAACAAACTTAGCCTCATCATTCTTGACCATATAGTTCTGTTTTCATTTCAAAAGATGGGACAGAGCTGCAAGGTTAATTTTAATCAAAGTATCAACAATCAAAGAGGAACCAACCATTTCTTTCTTACGTGTATGATTACACAGAGAATATGTATAAGGATTGCTGTCTTATGTCATCATAAAGTAATCATTTTGGGGGTCAGCAGATGGCAGGGTGGTCCCACATGGCCAACCATGGTTTGAGCCCTGGACCTGGCAGCTTGCTTTCTTACTTTCCCTTTCTCTCTTGCCTCAGGTGAGTGTACGTACCCTATAGCAAATTAAAAAAATAATAATAACAATAATAAATAAAATTAAGATAATTAGTTCTTTTTTAAAAAGAGAAAATAACCATTTCATTGGATTAAGTGAACTTTCTGGTAAAACCTAAATGCAGGATTCCACAATTCTGTGAATCAGCAGCGCTCCAGAGGTCTGTAGTTCCAATCATACACATTTGGTGTTTTGGAGTTATGGAAAGTCTCACCCATTTATGGCTCAGAATAGTAGCCATACCTGGCATGAGGTGCCCAAGTGGAAGAAAACTATCTCTTTTATCTCCTTAAAGGCAGAAGATATTGACTGTTGTGCTGGATTTGGGGGGAGGGTAAGAAAGCTTAATAGCCGCTCCCCTGCTCCAGAAGGTAGTTAAACCCAGGTGCCAAGAGAGAGGCAGAAAGCTCATCTGGGAAGTTTCCAGGGATCAAAGTCTACTGACTGCTCACCGACTTTGGATAAGTCGCTTGATCTCCTGAGGCTCAGTTCCTCTGTTGTATGTAAGGAATATTGTGAGAAGAAGGTACTAGCCTGTGAGGTTGATTTTCCCCCTATTGTTCAGTATTAGCATGGACAAGATAGAGAAGTGGAGAGGAAAGTTTGTGGGGGTGGACTTGGTTGGATTTAAATTTACATGTACCTATGTCTATGTATGTTATATATATGTAGTTGTAAATAGGACTGAAATAGCTGCCCAATGTCAAGAAAAAAATGTAATTTCCAGCTACTTGGGGTCTCTCTTATTGGATCTGGAGAAATTGGCAACATCTGGCTATAGCAGTATCTCTTGCTTTCTGGTGCTGCCAGGAGGGCCGAGCTCTTTGGACACAACAAGACGTGAGTCTCTAAACACATCTCACTGTGTCTGGAGGTGCCTCGTGCAGCCCTGGAGCTTGGAACATTCAGAGATTGCTCGTTTCTCAACCTTCAAGGGATTTGAGTTCAGCCGTGATTTCCACGAACAAGTCCTAGAGGACTTCTCATTTTGTTTTAAAATTATTTTTAAAGGTTATATTTAAATATTTACCACCAACTACATGTTAACTGTCTGAAAGCAGTGGAAAGGCTTTCTTGAGCTTTTTTTTGAGAAAGATTTTTGCTACAGGGCACATGCTCTCGCTGGAGAGACAGAAAGACAGAAAGTGAGAAATCATCCCCTGGGGGAATAGCCGTGCTGCAATCTCTTCTTGGGATTTTGGGCATGTATGCACACATGCCTGGAGTGAGTTTTAAATTGCTGGGTCTTGGACTTGAACCATAGTTGGCTGTGTAAGAGGCCAGTGATGTAACCATTATGCTATCTGCTGGTCCCTCTTGAGCATTTTGATATTTGACATTCACCACTAAGTTCTGAGTTAACACATTGCCTTTCATTTTATAAAAACGGCCCTTGTTGGGGCCAGCAGGTGCCACAGTGGTTGAGGTGTTTTATTCCCACATGGATGACCCTGGTTCCAGTCCTGGAGCTGGCAGCTTAAAAATCATGCAGAGTGTGAGTGTGTGTTTGTGCCCAGAGTCCTGAGAGGAGAATGGAGAAGGGATTGTGCATGGCCATTCCCCATGGGAGTGATTTCTAACTTTCCTTCTATCTCTGGGGAGCACACACATCCTTTTGTGTAAAAAAAAAAGATCCTTATCAAAATTTGCTCTTGTAAATTGTTTGGATACAATTAAGGTTGTTTATTTTATTTTATTTTATTGAGAGATTTCTGCTATAGGGCTCATGCGCTCACCAGAAAGACAGAGAGAGACAGAGACGGAAAGTGAGAATTCACCTCCCAGGAGGGATGGCCATGCCACAATCCCTCCTCCATTCTCCTCTTGGGATCTTGGGCACGCATGCACACATGCCTGGTGTGAATTTAAGCCATCGGGTCTGGGACTCTAACCCTGGTCGACTACATGGGAGTCCAACAACATAGCCATTATGCCAACTGCGAGTTCCACAACTAAAAGTTTTTTTCTTTTTTTTTTTTTTTAGATAGAAAAAACTTAGCTACATAGTTGAAAGGCCTCATTTTAATGTTGCAATCACTTGTTTTTAAACTTAAAAGTTTGATATATTTTCTCTATTATAGGCCCTCTAATTTCTGGCTATGATTTGCAAGGCAATTTTTTTTTTTTTGATAGAACAAGATGTTCAGAAGTAATTTAAAGTAGACTCCTGTTAGGGAAACCACTAACAAGATTAACTCATTATGTAACTTCTTTAAGTTTTATAATATTTGCAACAAAAACACATATTCACACATGCCGATTGAACAGTCTTTTTGTATTTAGTTGGCCTGAGAGATTAGGATGTTAGTGGATAATAGCTTTTATCCTAACATTGAGACAAGACATTTCTGTTATAACAGGCGAAGATCAGGCTTCTTCGAGAGCTTTTTAAGTCTTGTTTTTCAGTGTTTCATATATAATTGGTTTCAAATTTAATCACATAAAATTTGAGGGAAAAAGAAAAGAAAGACTTATGTGGCGATTCACATTTGCACTGGATAAAAGTTTTAAGCTATTTAGCTCAAACCTTTGATGGCATATTGAGGCAGAGATGCCCAAAAGAAATAAAAGAGTTTATGAGAGTGGAATAGGAATTACAGCATGATAATCTGGGGGCTAGAAAGTTGTCCTGAAGAACAGGGTAAATATCTATGGGTGGATATTAAACTAGATATACTTTTATATGAGAATTCTTAATATAAATATATATTGTGAAAAAGTAGCCCATAACAAAGCATTAATTGTCTTAATATATACATGAGAAGTCTTATCAATCAATAAGGCAGACATGAATGCTATATTTTAAAATGATGGATTGGAGGGGCCCGCAGTTGGGATGGTAGTTAAGGGCGTTAGATTCCCACATGAACAACTGTGGTTCAAGGTCTGGACCTGGCCACTTGCTTTCTCACTTTCCTTCTCTCTCTTGCTTTCGCTCTGTCCCTCTCTGATCAAATTAAAATAAATAAATAAATAAA
>NW_006159708.1:945909-981817 GCF_000334495.1 Tupaia belangeri chinensis | reverse complement strand
TGGCTCTCCAGCAAGTTGCTGTACCCTATAACAAAAATCTCTCTCTAAAAAAAAAGGTGATGGATTGAAATGGATGGCAATATTTAAAATACAAAGTAAAAAAGATATATGCTAATAAGCATATAACTATTTTCAATTTTATTAAACATGAACAAATGGAAATTAAAACAAAGTAAGCTGTCACTTGCTTATTAGCTTTAAAGAGATCATACAGATTAATAATATCCCACATAAGTGAAAGTGGGAACCAAACACTCATTCACATAAGCAGGGTGTGAGGAGTCCCTGCAGGCATGAAGCTTAGGGCAATGTACCGTTCATACAAAAAAACCCTCAAAAGTCCATTATAGTCTGTTACAGCAATCCCCCTTTAGATTAATCTCAAAGAAATAATAGAAGCCCAAGAATAATAATGGTGTCTTTAGAAACAATGGATAATTCTTTAAAAATGTACTTAAATGTATCATAGAGCATTAGTATAATTAATTGCCATGTGGCCACTAAAAGGAGTGCTATAGATGCTACTGGAGCAGATTCCCTAATCACTCACATTCATGCATGTCTTATGGGCAGAGGTATGTACTGCTTTAGTCCCAGGCTGTATCTACAGGGTATTTGCATACAAATAGCTTTGGAAAACAGTGTCTTCTTCCAGTTGGAAGGACAGCTATGCTTACCACCAGAATAAAGATTCAGATTCTTTGAGCTTAGAGTTCTTCTTTAATACAATGTAGGGTGTGTGTGTGCAGGTATCATCTACTCCTCTTTGCGATGTCCTGCATGGTTGGACTTTGGGCACTGGCATAAGAAAATACTGACAATCTGGCTACTGTTATGTCTATAACAGTCATTTATCTCTGACCTAGGAGTCTTGCATCTTTTGTGCCATAGACTAAGTGTTTATGCACCCCTCTTGCCCCCAAATCCTAACTTTCCAGGATGATAGTAGTAGGAAGGATCCTTTGGAGGTGTGATGGCTAATGTTAGATGTCAACTTGACTGGACTGAGGGATACCAGGTAGCTGGTAAAGCATTATTCTGAGTATGTCTGAGGTTGTTTCTGAAAGAGCTTAGCATTTGATTCAATAGACCAAATAATGAAGAGGCCCTCATCCAATACATCATTCAACCCATTGAGAATTCTAAAGAGAACAAAAAGATGGAGGAAGGGCAAATTTCTTCCCTCTCTTTGAGCTTCCCTCATCTTCTTCTGCCCTTGGATCAATGCTCCTTGTTCTCTGGTCTTTGAAAACAGACTGCATTGCACCACTGCTTCTCCAGTTTGCAGATGGCAGATTATGGGGGTGTCTCAGCCCCCATAATGCGTGAACCAATTCCTAGAATAAATCCCATCTATATATTGGGTTGAGAAAGTCATGATACATTTTTGCATAGAAAAAACATAGATAAACATGTCATGACTTTTCTGACAATCTAATATCTCTATCATCTCTCTCTCTTTCTCTCCTCTATCATCTAGCTGCCTATCCAGATAAAAGGATATATCTTCAAACTAAGCAAAAACATTCTCAGACTTTGGCTAAAGTGTTTCAAACACAGTAATCAGTTGTGAGCCACAGGGTCATTTCATAACACTAGTCAAAATGTTATTGAGACAAAAGCAAAAGATGTTAAAAGTATATGTAGTGTGGTCTCATTTTGAATATATGAATAAGTACGTCTGGCAGGAAGTTACAAGAAGATTAGCAGTAATTCATCCTAGTTATGATTTTTATTCTCTTGTACTTTCTCATATTTCTAAGTTTTATTTTGCACTAACATGCATTACTTTTATAGTTGGAAGGGAATAAAACTACTAAAATTAAGAGGCAAAGGACAATCAAAGCAAGAGTAAAACAACAAGATATGAACAGAAGTTGTTAAAAGATATTAATTAAATGTTTCATGTTAGAGAAACGGGATGACAGAATTTAAGTAAAATTGTTTGATGTAACCTTAGGATTTTTTGAATTTAAGGGAACAAAACTCTTCCTAATAAAGTGGACTTGGAGCTCAGCAAAAATCAGACATTCGTTTATTCTTTTATTCATTTTCCACACTTGTGTTTTCCTTTTTTATATTGATCAGTCAATTCTATTTCTTGAATATCGACCCCCTGGCCAGACTTCCTATAGATGTTCTATCTGATGCAATATCAGGAACAGGAATTATATACTTTAAAGTGATTTTACCTAGAGATTTTTCCCGTTTGTGGTTAATTGAGGGCTTTACTTATCTTTATCATTGTTACTTTAATCATCTGATTACTCAGTAGTTCTTTTTAGAAGCATGTGGATTTATGAAAGAAATGCAGACATAAAACTGAGAGTCATCGATTTAGTCACACATGATCAAATAAGTGATTTGCTGAGAAATTACAGTGAGTCCCCTGACAGGTCAGCTGCTTAGTTTTGGAAAGAATGCATATGTATGCGTTAGATGATTGGTGGATTAACAAAGAGCTAGTGCTTTACATGGAATTCCTCCTTAGCTAGCAGTTTGTAGAAATGCTAAAACAAGAGGACAGCACTTAATTTGTACATTTTCTGGGTAGTGGTCATTTGATTTAGGCCCCCACACTTAGCATCTGTGTAGAGAGCTATTTCCTATTAGTATTTCTTTTTTTCCCCCAATTCTCACTTGTGAAAATGGTTGCCCTGCTTTCAGGGATGCCGTCTTTTATCTGGTCTTCATTTAGTCCCTCTGTCTTCTTTCGTAACACTTCTGACCTCGTACTCTACAAAGAATAACTTTTGATTGGGTTGTGGGGAAAGTCATGACACATAGAAAAAAAAAACAGAAAAATATGTCATGATGTTCTGGACAACCTAATAGCTAGAGAAATTCCAGGTTGGCCAAGAAGACTTTTAGTTTATGCAAGGGGAGGCTTTGAGTTCATGCTGGGGGACGTCAGTTAATTTGTCAAGTTTGTTGTGAGACTTTAAATGCTAACATTAAGCTTGACAGAGTAGCTGACGACATTTGGTCATGTTTTGAATTCCTTTTTTTTCTTACCTTAAAGTCTCTGGCTAACTTGAAAATAAATCATTACAGGCAGACTATTAAGTTTTATGAACTATGAGTGTGCTTAATAGCCCAGTTTAATAAAATGTTGGAGGTTTCTCCATGGGCCATTGCTTTTACCTGAGGCTGTGACACATTTCAAATGCCACTGACCACCTGAAAGGTAATTATTCCAGTAAGAAGTTAGTATGGCTGGTGGCCTTTTAAAGCATTTTACTGTGTTTCACCTCATGATAAGGTGAGGTTAAAAACTTTGGTGGTATTAATGAGAGCACTTACCTTCCATGAAAACTTTTGGTTATGGTAAGAGTGTGATTAAAATCACTTGTCATGGGACTAGCAGATGGCATAATGGCTACGTCACTGGACTCCCACGTAGTCGACCACGGTTCAGGTACTGGACCTGGTTTCTTAAAACTCATGCCGGGCTTGTGTGCGTGCTTGTCTGCCCAAGTTCCTGAGAGGAGAATGGAAGAGAAAGGATTGCAGTATGGCCATCCACCCTGGCGGCTGATTTCTTGCTTTCTTTTTCTCTGTCTCTCCAGCGAGTACACATGCCCTATAGCAAAAAATCGCTTAAAAAAAAAAATCACTTGTAGCCCAGCTATGGTGGTGCATGCTCTGGAGACCTGTGTTCCACAGCCTGAGACCAATAGGAGGCCTAGGTTAATTCCTTGTCTAACCTAAAGGTTGTATGTATAATTGCTGTGACTTAGGAGGCCAAGGCAGGACTGGGAACTTGAGGCTGGCCTGGGCAACAGAGACTGTCTAAAAATGGCCGAGGTAACAGGATTGCCACACAGTGATACCCTGAAACTTATATATATATTTTTATACACACACACACACACATATATATATATATATATTCTGATTTCATAAATGTTATAGTCTATGAAATGAATGATTCAAAGGATTTTTTTTTAAAAAAAAAAACAGCTCTAATTTTTCTCTAATATATATATATTCTGATTTCATAAATGTTATGGTCTATGAAACTGATGATTCAAAAGATTGTTTTTTTTTAAAAAAAAACAGCTCTAATTTTTCTCTGAAAGAAAGCAATGACTATTTCCTAATTTAAAAAATATTTTTAAACTATGCACAAGGTGGGAGTAGCAGTTGGCATAATGGCTGTCTATGTTGCTGGACTCCCATGTAGTCTACCGTGGTTTGAGTCCTGGACCCAGTTACTTAAACTCATGCCTGGAGCATGTGAGTGCGTGCCCAAGATCCCAAGATGAAAATGGAGAAAGGATTGCAGTGTGGCCATCCCCTCGGGGGGATGATTTCTCACTTTCTGTCTCTGTTTCTCTTGTCTTTCTGGTGTGCACAAGTGCCCTATAGCAAAAACCTCTCAAAAAATTTTATGCACAAGGTTATATAGATTCTTATTGTATAAAAACTGCAAAAAATTGAAAAGAATTTACTCTAATGATACGTTTGCATTCTATTGAGAGTCCTACTTTTTTATTTCTCATTTTTTAATTTAAATTTATTTATTTACATTCATTCACTGTACATCATTACAGCATACAAAATGAGATTTTCCATCCAGAGTACACTGTGTATCGGCTCAATCAAGCACATCAACATACATGTTATCATCAACAAATAATTTTCCATTTCTTGTTTCCTGTATGTTTTGCTTTTTATTTTTTTTCCCATCCTTGATTCCCTATCTCTTACCCTCTGCCATCTCCCACTCTCCTCCCACACTGTCTCTGGTATCTATGTTTGTTTTCTATACTTTTTAAAAGCTGGTTGGTGTTGACTTTGGCACCTAGAGCCTCTGAGATTTTGTCTTTAAAATGAGAATAACTCCAGCACTGTTGATAATCTCAAATAAGGCAATCCTACAAAAGTAAACTTGTAAGTTGCTGTACGTATGTGAACATGTATTGTGCAGTTTCCATTGATACTTATGCAGTACGTGATGATTGCTTGTATGTTGTAAGATCCGCGAGTTTGAGCATAGGCTATGTAGTCATCAAATCATTTTACATAAGACGTTCATATGATTTCTCTATTCACTAGACACCATATAGATGAGGACACTGCAGGGCCTAAGAATTAGATATCGAAGAAGTCCCATTTTCCTTTCTGTTTTTTTTTTTTTTTCCTCTTTTCTGGTCTCTCCCCCAACCTTTCTATTTTGCTTAAAAAAACACAACTTACCCAATAAGCCATTTTTAATCAAGATTCAGCTTGTCGCAAGGGAATTTATGGCCTTTGATAATAAGACCCACTGCCAAAGGCCATCAGAACACCTACAGTTAAAAAACAAAGTTACTAGTTTGCCTTAGTAGGGAAGCATGCACACATTGGGAGTCTCCACAGGGAAGTTAGAGAAAGGTACTTTTGGGGTGTTGGGGACCAGAGTTGTTTACAGGGTAATCTTTTGGGCACTGGCCAGAATTTGAAAACTAGGTGAGTCTAATTTCTCATGGAAAATATATGGATTTGAATGAGCTGCTGTGAGAGTTTGAACGTAGATTGTCTACTATGCCACAATTAGGTACGATTTACTTTGTGAAAATGGTACAATTCTGTGAGCCGTGAGTTCTGTCTCCGTTCTTGATTATGGTCTTCTGGTCGTTCTTCACTCCAAGCTGAAGGAGAGACCCTTATCCCCCAGAACTTGATCAATCCAGATCTGCATGATTGCCTGGAACCTGCTCATTAGAAGGCTGCTCAGTAAATGGCATCTGCAGTTGAACTGGAGTTGGCCCCTAGTGCTTCTGTAGTCACAGGGTGAACTTTGAATTGTCCGGCATAGCTGTGACTGACTGCAAGGCAACACTGAACATCCTGGAGACCATGCACTTGGACCCTGTAGAAAAGGCAAAGTAAGACGAGGATTACTGGGACCAGCAGGTGGCGTAATGGTTAACCACTGGACTCCCACATAGTTGACCGCTGTTGGAGTCCCGGACCCAGTGGCTTGAAACTCATGGTGGGCATGTGTGCATGTATGCCCAAGAGAGAGGAGAGAATGGAGAGAGGATTTCAGTGTGGCTATCTCCCTGGGGGATGATTTCTCACTTTCTGTCTCTCTGTTTTTCTCTGGCTAGCACACACCCTCTAACAAAAGTCTCACCCCCATCCCCCCAAAAAAAGAGAAAAAAACAAGGATTATTGATCCCCCCCCCAAAAAAAAAGAGAAAAAAACAAGGATTATTGAGATTTAAAGCATGACCATATGTCCCATAATCTATTCGGATATCCTTTTTATTTGAATATGGGTTGCTTGACTTTGGCAGTGTTTGTCTGAATAATTAGTCCTTCATCCAATGGTTTATTAGGGATAAGGCTTTTGAGATTATCATGATTAAAAATAGAGATGTCTAGGGACCAGCAGTTAACATAATGGCTATATTGCTGGACTCCCATGTAGTGGGAGTCCCGGACCTGGTGGCTTAAACTCGCACTGGGGGTGTGTGCGTGCATGCCCAAAATCCTGAGAGGAGAATGGAGGAGAAGGGATTGCAGCATGGCCATCCCCCCTGGGGGGTGATTTCTTGCTTTCTGTCTCTCTCTGTCTGTCTGGTGAGTGCATGCACTTATAGCAAAAACCTCTCCAAAAAAAGAAAAAAATAGAGATGTCTACTACTAAGTTGTAATCTAGAATAGTTTCTGAAAAAAAAATAGAGATGTTTACTACTAAGTTGTAATCTAGAAGTTTCTGCTTCTGGAGATGCTTGATTTCAAAGGTATTGGAACGGTGCCATCTACCTCACACCGTCTTCATTTTGCAGTCAAAAAGTCCTGGGAGTCATTATTCATTCACAATTGTTTTTCACAGTGCTGTCCGTGCTGTCAATCACTTCCCTGTAGGATCTCTCAGTTGTCCAAAGTACCTGATACACTGCTTTATGGAGGTTCTTTTGGTAATTCTTCTAGAAGATTCAGCTCCTGATTTTAAACTTAACGGCAGGGAATTTTCGGAAAATATAAGGAAAAGTCAGAAAATGTTTTTCATGATATGAATAAATGCTCTAGGTAATTTATTATAACAACTGACAATACTACGGTGAAGGGGAGTGGAATTCTATATTGATCAATCAAACAAAGGTACTTTTATAAAGATTTAGGAACTTATTTTTCTTAGAATTAGAACATGTTATAGACTACAAAGGTTTTGACAAGTTTCCAGACATCCAGTTTACCCCCAAAAGCAGACATAGATGTTGCCAGCTGACAGGTATGTTTTAATGTAGAGACAAACATGCATTGTGTAGTCATTGTATCAGCCATGTACATGAACACTTCTTTGTATTTGAAAGACACCTGGCTACTGGAACATGCTTATATCAACTCATTTAATTATATATAATTAATCTAGAAGGCTGTACTTATGTCTCTTCTAAAGAAAATAAAAATTATCTTATGGGAAAAAAATTTCGAAAGGCAGCTATGTCACTGGTTTAAGTAAACCTGGGAGAGTCTGTATAGACACTGATCACATAGTCTAACAGGGGGAGTCTAACTTTTTACCCAAACCATTTCTTTGCATCTTTTAATTGGTAAAACATTCAGTTAGACTAACTAATTACCCAGTGGTGTCTGTTCTTGTAATCTTCTCAAACTTCATTCCCACTCAAAAATAACAGCTACATCTATATTTATTTTTTTTAATAGATATTTGGCATAGGGTGTGTGCCAGAGAGACACAGAGAGGAAAAGTGAGAAATCATTCCTCAGGGGGGAGATGGCCACACTGAAATTCCTTCTTCTGCATTCTCCTCTTGGGACGCTGGGCACATGTGTACCCACATCCAAGCTGCTGGGTCTGGACTTGAACTGTGGACTCTGCCATGTGGGATCCAGTGCCTTAACCACTACGCCACCTGCTGGCCTCAGATTATTTTTTCAGTTTAGAAGGTGACTATATTTAGACTATTTTGATGAATGTTTGTTGATTGAAAAATACTGGCAATAATCATGTATTACTGATATTTTTGAGCGGAAAAGCTGTATCTTGAGCCTAATAGTTTTAAAAACCTTCTGTATTTTTCCTTTTTTTTCCCTTGTCTTTATTTGCTTCCCGAGTCCTAAAGTTCATTATTTTCTACTTAAGTGACTTTTCTTTTTTAAGGAGAATGTGAAATTTTGTTTCTGTAAGAGGTAGATCCATTTCACAACTAAGTTTAGTTTAATCTTGGCATTTATTTGACAATTGAAGACCATTATTAGGCTGCAGGCTCCCATGTGTCTAAGTTACCTCCTCGTCTGACATACTTTCCCAGGCATAAGTTTCCCTATACCATTGGTCTCCAAACTTCTAAGTTGTGCCTCCCATCAGCAACATGTTTTAAAACTATCTCTCTGTAAAATATGTGTATATTCTTACTTTTTCTTCAAATGATGTACATATAGTAGTCATTTTGTAAATTAAATACTAAGAAAGTAAAATTTCTATTTTTTAAGCTAAAAATATAATCAGAGCTCTGTCAGTTTAAACTATAATGTCTGCAGGGAAAAAACCTCACATGGGAAGCTGTAGTCATATATTTTTTATTCTTAATACTTTTATTGCTCTAATATTTTTATTTGTAAATACATAAGATGAATGCACATATTTGTGGGGGGTACATGAATATAATGTGTAATGATCAAATTAGTGTACCTACCATCTCACTTATTTTCTGTTCGTTTGTTTTGGGAGCATTCTAAATGATCTTTTGTAGCTATGCTGAGACATACAGTAAAATGTCACTAACCCCATTTTCCCTATTCTATTTTATAGCCGTAGACATTGTTCATCTTATCTACCTGTGATTTTTGTGATTTTTTAGAAAAATTAACATCCCTCTATGACTACCCTCCACAAACCTTCCTAGCTTCTAGTCATCATTCTTTATATCTCTCTAGTTCTGTGAGGTCTATTGCCTTTTTTAAAAATTTTCTTTCATTTCCCACTTATTAAAAAGAATACGTGGTATTTCTCTTTCTGTGCCTGACTTATTTTACTTAACATAATATCCTCCAGTCTCACTCATTTAACCTTGAATGACAAAAGTATGTCCTTTCTAATGGCTAAATAGTATTCCATAGTGTGTGTGTGTGTGTCTGTGTGAGTGTGGGTGTGTGACACATTTTCTTTGTCCGTTTTTCTGCAGGTGGTTAGGTTGATTCCATATCTTGGCTGTTGTGAATAATGCTGCAATACACACTGGGACACAGACTTCTTTATGACAGACTCACCTTCTTCCTTTGGATATATGCCTGGTAGTAGCATTGCTGGATCATATGGCAGTTCTATTTTTAGTTTTTTGAGGGACCTCAATACTGTTTTCCATAATGACTGCACTAATTTATATTCCCACCCAGAGTATAAAAGAATGTTAGATTATCTGCATCCTCACAAGTATTTGTTGTTTTTTTTTTTTTTTTGGTCTTTTTGATAACTGCCATTCTAACTGGAGTGAGATGATATCTCATTGTAGTTTTGATTTACATTTCTCTAAAGATTAGTGATGCTGAGCATTTTTCTTTTTCATATGTTTTTTGGCTATTTGTATGTTTTCTTTTGAGAAATGTTCACTCATTTACTCATTTTAAATCTTTTTTTTTCCTATTGAGTTGAATTCCTTGTATATTCCGATTTGTCCCTTGCGAGGGGTGAAATATATAAATGTTTTCTCCTATTGTGTGTGATAGCATTCACTCTATCGATTGTTTCCTTTGCTGTGCAAAAGCTTTTATTTTGATATAGTTTCATTTGTCTATTTTGCTTTTATTGTCTATGCTTTGGAGGGTTTATTTAAAAACTCTTTTGTCCATACCAAAGTTATTGGTGTTTCTCCTATGTTTTCTTCTAGTAGCTTTGTTTTTCATTTAAGACTTTAATCAATTTGGGGTTGATCTTTATATATGGTGAGAGTTACAGGTCTAATTTTATTCTTAAGCACATGAGTAGTAAAACAAATATTTAATGTCACATTGAAAAAAGAAAGCTATGAATTTTTATTTAGAAAAGTGTATTTATGCTGGTTCAAAGATTCAGTGTGAATGCTATATACGATTATGTCTTACTTTAAGGCAGGAGTTTTCTTGAAAAGTTGCAAGTAAGTAAATTTAAGTTTCATTTATTTGTTTACTTTTTTTATTTATTTTTATTTATTTATTTTTTTTTTGAGAGATTTTCACTGTAGGGCGCGTGCGCTCGCCAGACAGACAGAGAGAGACATAGAGACAGAAAGCGAGAAATCACCCCCCAGGGGGGATGGTCACGTCGCAATCCCTTCTCCTCCATTCTCCTCTCGGGATCTTGGGCACGTACGCACACACGCCCGGCGTGAGTTTTAAGCCACCGGGTCCGGGACACGAACCGCGGTCGACTACGTGGGAGTCCAGCGACATAGCCATTACACTAACTGCTGGTTCCCTACTTTTTTAAAAGTTTATTTCTTCTTCCTATGAGAGGAAGAGAGATAGAGAAAGGATGAGAAAGAACAAGAGAGCAAGGCACCCCAACATAGTCTTCAAACCATGACCCACTTCCAGTCTCGGTTGGCCCAGAACATGGGCACACACACATGCCTGGAGTACTCAGGGAAGTCCCAAGATCCAAACCTGAGAGTGCTCTGACATGAGTCCACTTGTGTAACCAATGAACCACAACCTGGCCCCTTGTTTTATTTCATAAGTAGAATATTATTTTTAAAATGCATGAGAGAGAGAAAGGTAGATATAGGCAGAGAGATCGCGCTAGGTATTTTTCACAGTGTCTTGCTGTGTTGTGACCCTCCTGCTCCAGCCTTCCTGCTAGCTAGGACCACAGGAGCACGCCATTGTGTCCAGCCTGCTTTAAGTTAAAATGGGATCTGAACCTGCCTCCTCCGTGGCTTCAGCCACCACACAGTGGTGCCCTTCCATCTATGCTACTGTGACTGGGCTAGTAGAATCTTTTTTTGTTTGTTTGTTTTTTAAAGATTTTTGTCGCAGGGTACGTGCGCTCACCAGAGAAGGATGAAGAAAGATGGAGAAAGACAGAGAGGGAAAGTGAGAAATCCCCTAGGGAGTGCCTATGCTGTATATTCCTTTTCCTCCATTCTCTTCTAGGGATTTTGGGCATGCACACACACATGCCTGGCTTTTTCAAGATGCCAGGACTGGGACTTGCACTGTGGAGTCTGCCATGTGGGAGACAGTACCTTAACCACCACGCCATCTGTTGGCCTAGTAGAATAGTGTTTAAAATGTGCTGAGAGAATTTATGATTTAAGGTGTTTTCTGGGGAATCATTTTGTGATGTGAATAGTTGTTATTATCATTATTATTATTTTGGTCTAAATCCAGATTTTTAAAAATATACTATTGAGGTTCTGTTGCATAGATATTAGGTGATGGCAGGGAGATCATCACTGGGGACACTGAAACTTTGACTGCGCATGCAAATGAGAACAACTAATTGAAACAAATAATTCAGATCATACTCTCTGTGTTTGAAATATGCTAGGTTAAGTTATTTAAATAAAGCTTGTCTGTGGTTTTTTATTTTAACCACAATCTCTGCAGTCATGAGCAATATTTCTGAGAGAGTATTCTAACAATAGTCCCAAGAGGAAGCCCTTTCAAAAAAGACCTGTGGTCATGTGAGTTTGGAAAGCACTTCCTACCTGTCCCTTCTTTGGGAGAGTACTACGCACTAAAGACTAAGTGAACTTAGTTTAATCCAGTGTTTATTACAGTTCTTCGGCAGAAAACCTTTTATTTTCATAAAACTTGTTAACTTAAAGTAAAACTGGTGTTCTTTGAAATATGCTTTGGGGAATGCTGGTATAGATTATACCAGTGCCTTTCCAACCACAAGTATTGGAGTTGGAAATACTGGTCAGTAGTCATAGGAGCTAGAGATGGCTCCTGGGACTAGTCCAGTCACATACTACTGCTGCTGGCCTTCTGAAAGACTTGCCAAAGGGATCCTTTAGGAAATGCCAGACTTGTTAACAATTAGGCTTCATGTCCACAGAGAAAAGTAGCAACTTGGTGGATTATAGAGGGCTGCTAGAATAGAGACTGACCCAGTGGCTTTTCCAGTTTCTTTTTCTCTTGAACTCCCCCACCCCACTGTCAGGTTTTTGTCCTAAGACCTCCCAACCACTGTTTTCTTTCCACCCCCTTAGGAGAGTGGGGAGCATGACCTGTCTTTTCCTAAGTGGAGGAGCCCCAGGACTCAGAGAATACAGAAAGTAGACAGATTGGGTAGAAAGAAAGCCTTGAGCTCCCCCTAGAGGTAAGTATCTGACCATAACTCCTGTGGCAGGAAACTTGGAATTTCTTTTGTTCTTTTCTTTTTCTTTCTTTTTTTTTTGCTTGCCAGAGGGCATGTGCACTGTGGATGGGGTGGGGGAAAGAAAGAGAGTAAGAAGGCAACCTCGGGAACCAGCAGTTAGCGTAATGGCTATGTTGCTGGACTCCCACGTAGTCGACTGCGGTTCACGTCCCGGACCTGGTGGCTTAAAACTCACGCTGGGCGCTTGTGCGTGTGTGCCCAAGATCCCGAGAGGAGAATGGAGGAGAAGGGATTGCGGCGTGACCATCCCCCCTGGGGGGTGATTTCTCGCTTTCTGTCTCTATGTCTCTCTCTGTCTGTCTGGCGAGCGCATGTGCCCTATAGTGAAAAACCTCTCAAAGAAAAAAAACAAACAAACAAAAAAAAGAAGGCAACCTCCACACAGACATGGGGAATGATCATGTTGTAATATCTTCTTCATTTCACCTTTTGGGATTTTGGGCAAGCGTGCACATGCTCCCTGCACGCAGTCAATGGTGTGGGATCCAGCTTTCTTAACCACAATGTCACCAGCTAGCCTGAAAAACATATTTTGGGGTACGCACATCATGAAGGTTATTTAAGGTTCCCTTTATGAACCATCCTGTATTTTATTTAAAAATTTAAAGCGTAATTATCTTTTAATAATATATTGTGCTTTTAAAACTTAGATATTTTAGGTATCTATAATTTAAATTGTCTCCTATCAGCAAAACATTTTGAAAAATCTCTGTAAAGTATATCTGTTCTTTTGAAAATATATACATGTAATAGTCATTTTGTATATTAAAAATTCAGAAACTCTAACTTCTCTATACCTACTGCAGTCCTTACTCTTAGCTGCTCGGATCTAAGGATTATGATTAGTCAGGATCTGCATCCTATTTGGGTAAGAAACAGTCGGTGCAGATGACCCATCTGTCCATATGATGTTTTATCTAAACACAGCTTGGGCTGATATGACTTTTATAAAGTTTTCAATTGAAAATTCCTCATCCTCCTTCCCAAACTGAGCCACTGAAGTACATTTACTTGCCTATAGTTGGTAAATAGTAGGCAATTCTCTTAAATATTACTGCATTAAGAGATGCCTTCCCTTTAGGATGCCTGTAACACTTAGGATTCCATTAGACTGTTTTAAAACTACAGCTGTTCAAACTTTATACATGAATGCAGTGCTTTTTGTTGTGATGTTTACGACCAGAGAGGAAGGTAGGCTGAGCTTGGGGAGCTGGTCCCTGGTTCAGTCTATCTTTTCCCACACTGTGATTTGGAGAAAACCCTTCAGTTTCCATGGGCCTCAGGGTTTTATATATTAATAATGAGACGCTATAATATCCCAAGTTGGATCCACACTATCCATCGTGCTGTTGGGAAGACAGTGCCACGTAAGTAGTAAATGAGACACACTTATTCCTAACTGTGTGGGAAAGGTGCCAGTGGGTAGACAAAATCACAATGTAATCAGAGCGCGTCTCCTTAGAGATTCATGTTTCAGGGAGATTTAGGAGGAGGCAATACTATTTTTACGTGAAAACAAAGACAAATGTGCTTGGGAGCAAATTAAAAAGACATGAAGTGTTAACACAAAACATGAGAGTGAATTTGGAAGTTTTCATCAGGCCCTCAGGGCTTACATTCAATTCTCTACAGGTAGGGGTTGCTCCAGGAGAATAGCCTGAGAAGCCTGCTATAGGCCCTGAGCCCCAAGATAACGTGGGGGTAGTCTGGACCTCGACTTGGAGCATTAGCACACCATTCTCTTACTCAAGCTCACTCTGACCTATTGCACATCCACTTTTCCTTCCACCCCAGGGGTGGTTACATCTACTGCACGTTTATTGTACCCGGCCTATGCCGAGCTGTTTACATATGTTACTTTATATAATCTTCACCAGAGTCCCATAAGGTAAGAACTGTTATCCTGTTTTACAGATGGAAAAACTGAGACAGGAACTGTAAGGTACTCGTTCAGTGAGTGCTGGAGGCAGAGACTCAATGCTTGGTGTTTAACTAGTCACTGGGCGACTTGCCTCCAACCCTGTGAGAAGGCTGAGTAGGCTGCCCACTAGAACTGAAGGCATGGAGGTGCAGGAATAAGAGGAGAGCAGGGGAAACTCATCCCTTCCATTAAGAGCCTGAATTTTAAGGGCTGAACAGTAACAGTGGTAGTATACCATGACAGCCCCGTCAATCACCTTTACAGAGTCCAGGAGATTCCACTGTGCAGTTTGACCTAAATATTATATTTCAGACAGATTTATCGTTACCATAATGGGCTCCAAGGCCAAAACAGGGGAGGTCTTAGATAAATAAAATGCTTTGTGATCTTAGCTCTTTTATGCTGCTAAAATAGAAAATAGAGACCGAAGACAATTTAGTTCAACTTAAGTAGTATGTATTAGACACCTACCATATGCCAGCACTGGGCTAGAAGAGATAGATGTATACACAAAGTCCCCTCCTCCCCGTTTTTCTAATTTTAAGGTTTTTTTTTTTTTTTTTTTGCCACAGGGCACATGTGCTTGCTGGAGAGACAAAGACGGTGAGAGGGAGAGGGAGAAATCACCCTCTGGGGGGAGATGGCCATGCCACAATCACTTCTCCGTTCTTCCCCTAGGGTTTTGAGCATGCATGCACCTACACACCTGGAGTGAGTGTTAAACCTCCAGGTCCAGGACTAGAGCCGTGATCAGCCATGTGGGAGTCTAGCACCTTAATCACCACCCCACCTACTGGCCCCGGATAAATCATTCTTTTTTCAGGATGTGTTAAGTGTTAAGAAAGGTAAAATGCCCTTTATTTTGATGCTTCTTAGTTTATATTCTCAAAATCTAGCGACTCCCTTTATTTTATTTTATTTTTATTTTTTATTTTTTTTGGAGAGGTTTTTCACTATAGGGCGCGTGCGCTCGTCAGACAGACAGAGAGAGAGAGAGACATAGAGACAGAAAGCGAGAAATCACCCCCCAGGGGGGATGGTCACGCCGCAATCCCCTCTCCTCCATTCTCCTATTGGGATCTTGGGCACGCACACACACGCGCCTGGTGTGAGTTTTAAGCCACCGGGTCCGGGACGTGAACCGCGGTCGACTACGTGGGAGTCCAGCGACATAGCCATTACGCTAACTGCTCGTTCCCTTTTTGTATTTATTGATGGGGAAAAAGGAACAGACCCTATAATCTGTTTGGGACAGTGTCATATTGCTGTCATGACGTCCTGGGAGATGGCCCTTCAACAGTGGCTGTCTGTGGAGCCGGCATCCAAATCAACATGGTTAATGTCTCATTAGGAACACGAGTCTGTTTGTCTGGCACCATGACTGTTGGCCTGATGAGGGGAAAACTGTGAGAAATTTTGCTTGTTTCAGAACTTTTAAGTTCCTATTCTGGCCTTCCTTCTGCTTCTGCTAATGTTATTTGTGTCTCAGGATTTGAAATGATTTGGTTTAGTAAGAGAGCCTGATATGAGATGCTCAGTCAGTGTCAAATCCCCCCAATCCTGCCTGTGGTGCCAGGAGGAAGAAGTTTAATGGTCTCTGGTCCCTTTAGGAAGCTTTATTTGAAATTCATTTGGGCGCTGAATTTTTATGGGTACAATCAGATCGAGGCAGGGCTTAATAATGTTCTGGGCAGGATGTACAGTGAAGGATCCTTCCCTTATCCAAAACCTCAGTTAAGCTTTCTCAGATAAAACATTAGCTTTTAGAAAACCAGAATCTATAAGCACACTAATTAATCCAACAAATAATAAGATACAAAGGCATATTCTTTTCTTCTTTAAATTTTCTTTCTCTTACTAGCAAAGAATTTTAAAGTGTAGCTGCAGCATTAACTGTGTGCATTTTGAACTTCCAAAGCTTGAAGCATAATGTGAAGTTATCAGCAGGTTAGTGAATTACAATCTTTTTGTGAGAACATTAAAACATCTACAGGGGGGAACCAGCAGTTAGCGTAATGGCTATGTCGCTGGACTCCCACGTAGTCGACCACGGTTTGCGTCCTGGACCTGGTGGCTTAAAACTCACTCCGGGCGCGTGTGCGTGCATGCCCAAGATCCCAAGAGGAGAATGGAGGAGAAGGGATTGCGGCATGACCATCCCCCCCTGGGGGGTAATTTCTCGCTTTCTGTCTCTATGTCTCTCTCTGTCTGTCTGGCGAGAGCATGCACCCTATAGCGAAAACCTCTCAAAAAAAAAAAAAAAAAACCAAAAATCCAAAACAAAAACATCTACAGGGTAACTCTACTCTTGTTTCAACTATTGCTTAGAGTAAGTAAATCTCATAGTCTGTATTTACCTTAGTCTACTTTATGAAGGACTTTGAAGTAACACAGATTACGTCCCATAACACATACAATGCCTCTGGTATTATCAGTCCCACTTTTTATTTGAGGGCCCTGAAATTGAGAAAAGATAAGTAACTGGCCTAATTTCACATAGTAGTGATCCTAGGAAGGAAACCCATGTATTTTAACAGCCAGCCCATGGTTTGGATTGGTTTGGTTTTTCCATGAAATGATTTGGTTCTCTGCTGTTAGATTTTTAGCTTTGGTTAATGGGCACCTTAGTGGCTTGATGTTCATAATGCCTTTCCAGTACACTCTGAGCACGCGCTCATGTCTCCCAGTGCCTGGCAGCTGTCATAAGTGACTGGAACAGAGTGTGAGGGTGAGGAAGGGACTGGGGCATGCACTCCTCTTAGAAGGGGTGCCCTTACTTATCTCCACGGAGCGTGCTGGCCTGATGTTGCCAAATCTCTGACATTTTTAAGAGAAGCCGCAGATCTGGATATTATGTGAAATTTCTCCCTTTGAAGTATTGGCAACCAAAAAATAAATTTGTTTTCTTTTGAACTCTGCAAGGCAAGCAAACCACATGTATCAGATAGAATTCAACCCATCACTGCTAGATGTACTATGGGCTTATTTAAAAATATTTTTTGGAGGTATCAATAGAAGAGAGGTGAGTGGCTAGGGTCAGGACAGCATCATGTACTGAGGATTAAGATGTTTCTTTTGCTGAAACCAGAAGAGTGTGAGCAGATCCGGAGAGAGCACCACTGTGGATTTCCAGGCTGCGCTAGAGCAGGCCATTTTGGGATGCCCCTCTTTTTGCAGAGCTATTGGAAGTAAGGGAGACATCCTTATTATCATTATAATTGTTAAAATTGGAGCTGAGCATGCAACTCCACAGCGTTGTCCTCTCTCCAATACTTAGAGGTTCTGTATCTTTCTTGCTCTTCCTTTATTTCCTGCACTCCTTCTCTTTTCTTGGGAGATTTCACTGTCAGTTGAAAATCAAACTGAGTTCAGTAACATATGCAAATATCCCAGACAGAAGGCTTTGGACCTGGGTGATGTTTTCAATCAGATCTCTTTTTTGTGTGTGACCTATGGATTTTATTTATTTAGCTTCCTGCCCCTGAAAGCACAGAAAACTCAAAGTTAATTTGATTGAATTTTCCCAGATGTAGTCTCATGTGTAGTTTGTATTAATTTAAAGTTTTTGAATATTGACCAAACCTGGCACAAAGTGACTGTATCCATGCTATATATACCTGTCCCCATAAAAGTTAGAATCATTCTGAGATTTTTTTCTTTATTGTAAAAGTCAGGCTTTGTGTGTCTGAAATTCCATCTAGTGTAATATGTGCTGCGACCAAGAGATTCTTCTACCTTATCAGTGTAATGGTCTGAACATTCTTGATCCCTGCAGTGTGATGGGAAGGTGGAGAAACTATGCCATGAAGGAAGTTCAGAAACTCTTTTTTTGGAGAGTTTTTTTTTTTTTTTCTATAGGGCACGTGCACTCGTCAGAAAGACAAAGAGAGACAGACAGAAAGTAAGAAATCACCCCCCAGGGGGGATGACCATGCCTCAATCCCTTCTCCTCCATTCTCCTCTTGGGATCGTGGGCACGCACGCACACCCAGCGTGAGTTTAAGCCACCAGTGCCAGCTGCTGGTCTCAGAAGTTTAGAAATTCTTGAATAAAAACTATTATTTGTTGAACACTTATTGCTTGCCAAACACTATGCTAAGTAATTTACAGTTAGTCTACATTATCTTACTTAATCCATGAAACCATAAAAAGTACTTATCAGTCCCAGTACAAAGGTGAGAAAACGGAATCTCAGGAAGATTCAATGCTTTGCCCAAGGTCCTATGATTAGTCAATAATGTAACTCCGATTTAAACTCAGATTTATTGGACTACATTTCTAACCACTATTTTACACAGCATTCTCTTCAGAGAAAGATTATTTCTACTACTTCAGGATCTATGCAACAGAGTAAATGAAGCAAATGGAATTAGCAGGAAGGAGATGTAAGGATTACTTTGCACATTAAGATGAGATGTTTAGCAGACAAAGCAGAGGACACCACTTTGGCACACACTGAGCAGGGTAGGTACTTTTAAGAAGTGGTAGGAAGATTAAGCTCTGGGAATGCTAGACAGGGCAGCAAATTCGTCTTACTGGACAAGTAATGTATTGGTGGATAATGTGTGAGAACATCGTGCCTTCAGCAGTCCATAACACTGAAGTTGAATGATCACTGGAGAAAACAACAGCAAGTTTTGTGATAAGGTAGACTATTGATTTCTGTCATATATGCATGAATTAAATAGCCGCTTTGTATTTCAATATATGAACGCTTCTTAATGCATTCAACCAGTCCCTACTAACAAGAATACTGAGGATTCAATATCTGCGTGTTTGGTTTCCAACAACAAATTGTTGCCATAACTAATTACTTTGAATTGGATTTCACGATCTATAAACATGGGTTTCACTGCTCTTGGTTCTAGAGTTTGGTATCACATCAATTATGGTACATTGCATTTCTGAACAATGAAATCTGAATGGCTATCCTTTGACAATCAAGGTTTTACATGATGTTCCATCTCAGGAGATGGCTGATGAGTCAAGATCTGTGGGTGAACTTATTCCTGGTATTGTTTCTGCTTCTGCATAACCTTAAGCTTGGACTGATATTAAAATCATTTGCTTCCAGGTGTGTGGACAGCCTGTTGAATGAACAGAACTGAGAAACAGGAAGAATCTAGGTATTATCTTAATACTTCTCCCTTTTGAGTTACCAATTAAATTATAGCTTTATCAGTCTTCACTGGTCAAGTGTTTGCAATCTGTTGTTAAAATGCTGATAGACACTAGGTCTATGTAGGACAGTTTTTATGTTTTATTTACTGGATGTATTTAGCTTTCAAACGATGTTTTAATGAAGCTAAGTTAAAACAGGTATTTTGTGACTGCCGATTTTTTTTTTCTAACAGCAGTTATTAATATATGTAGGTTGCAAGATAAAGGAAATGAAGAATTTCAGGCTAATTCCAGACAGGGTACATTGGGGATTGCCAGAAATGCTCTTTTGTGGTGAAGTGATTAGATTGTCAGCTTTTGCCTCTTATGAGATATTAATGTAATTAATGTGGTAACTTATTTAAGTTTGTGCTAAATAATTCAAATGGTACCGAAGGTGTGATAGGAAAAAAACTCTCCCATATATCCCTGGAATGCCCTTCTGAGGCAACTCTGTGTATTGGAAGATTTTTTTCTTTCCAGAAATTATCTATGACTGTAAAATCTACTCATAGTCACATTGCTACCTATGTATCACATATTTATCTATTATGTAAGACTATCAACCTGTTTATTAATATGTTATAAGCATTTATCCTAATTTTTTCATAAATGGGATTAAATATATACTTTCCCTTCTCTGTTCTATAACTTCCTTTTTTCACTTAACAGAGCTTCTTTTTACATACTTTTTCTTTTTAGTTTTGTTATAGGATGCTGTATTCGCCAGAGACAAAAAAGAGAGAGAGCGAAAAGCAGAAAGCATCCCTAGGGTGGCTGGTCAGCCTGCAGTCCCTTCTCCTCCATTCTCAGAACGTTGGGTATGCAGCCTTCCAGCCCAACACCTGCGAAGTGAGAATCTATGTGCATTGAGGTGGGCCCAGCCCTGCCCCTTTAACTGGAAAGCCTCTGCCCCAGACCTCTCCTTCCAGCCCAACACCTAGTAAAGTGAGAATCCTTGTGCATCTGAAGTGGGCCCAGCTCTGCCCCTTTAACCGGAAAACCTTTGCTCCAAACCTTTCCTTCCAACTCAACACCTAGTGAAGCAAGAAAGTAGGAATTACATAAATCTGTCGGATAACCAGAAACCACTGCAGAGGCATAAGAAATATGGGAAACCAAGAAATTATCTCTCACCCAAGGGGAAAAAACAGCCCTTCATCATCCACAGATAGTACAATGGAACTTATGGAAATGTCACATAAATAATTTAGAATATTCGCAGTGACAAAGCTAACAGAGATGAAAGGAAAGAGAGACAAGGGACTCCAGGAGGTGCAGGAGAAAAGAGAAAATGAGTTCCAGGAGGTGAGGAAGTTCTTGCACTATCTGAAAAAGGAAATACACACAAATAAAAATGAATCAAATGGAACTGTTAGAGATGATACAGGAAATCAAAACCTCACTTGAAAGTATTAAAAGAGGATTAGATCATGCAGAAGATCGAATCTCAGAGGTACAAGATAGAACCTCTGACCTAGGAAAATTCACCAAAAAGACTGAGAAAATAACCCACCAAAATGAGAATAATATATGAATAATACTAGATACCATTAGGTGCCCAAACATCCAGATAATCAGTATCCCAGAAGATGAAGAAATTAATAAGGGCATTGGTAATCTATTCCATGAAATCCTGGAAGAAAACTTTCCAAACCTAGAGAGGCATTCAAATATCCAGACCTAAGGAATACATAGGAGCCCACATAGAATTGACCCAAGAAGTTTTTCTTCAAGGTACAGTCATAGCCAGATTGACCAAAACCACAGACAGAGAAAAGATGCTAAAATTGGCAAGAGAGAAGCATCAAGTTACTTTCAAAGGCTAACATCAGGCTAACATCAGACCTCTCGTCGGAAACAAGGAAAGCAAGGAAAGAATGGGAAACTATATTCAAAGTGTTAAGTGAAAAACAATTTCAACCAAGAATGCTGTACCTGGCAAGATTATTCTTGATGTGGGAAGAAAAGTCTGAAACATTCTCAGATAAACAAAATCTAAAAGAATTTACCAACACCAGACCAGCTCTTTGAGAAGTTCTGAAGGGAGTGCTAAAGACAGACAGGCAGAAATAACAGAAAAAAAAAAAAAAAAAAAAAAAAAAAAAAAAAAAAAAGACCAAGAAAAAAGCCAACTTAATGGTAGGTACAAATTTGGAAATATCAATACTAATGTTAAATGTTAACTTCCAGGATTTTAATGGAAAGATCAGACCACAGTAACACTGGAAATTCAACAAAAGAGAGATTACATGAGACTGAACTGGTGAAATAGAATTCTATGACTTTTGTCTAAAGCATTACTGATTTTCTATGTTTTGTCTTTCAGATTTAAGGATTTTGGTTTTTCTTTTTAGTGGTTGATAGATTCAGCAATTTGTTAAATTTTTTTTTTAAATTGAATCAGAAACTTTTATCCCTTCCTGACCCCCTTACAACTGGAAAATATTTTAGAGCATTCTTATTTTGTGGCAGAATGGCTATTTGCATAAGCTCAATAATACAATAGTATCTGTTGCCTTGCATCAAAAATTGAATTCTTATGGGAGTTTATGAAAATAACAGACCAAGTTGAGGTTAACCTACTTTTTTTTTCAAGTAAGTTAGTTTATACCTCTTTTTAGTAAAAGGGGGAATGGAGAGAGAAAAGAACATTTCAAAAAATATTTCAGAAGAAACTTACAGTGCACTTGTCACTAGATTCTAGCTTTGTCCATATTTTTAGTTTAAGCTCTTTTGTGAATCAATAAAATGTGAAAAAAAAGTACAGAAGGGAGGGAGGGGAAAAGGGAAGGAAATAAACAAGTAAAAGTATGCTTAATTGACAAAAAATGGGAAGCTATTTGTTGATGATAATGTATATGGTAATATTTTTGTCTTGACTGACATGCATGGTTTTTGTGCTGGAAAAAGAAATGTTGTGCACTATAAAGTCATGTAATTAAATGTGAATTAATAAAAATAAAAAATAAATCAGTAAGTCTTAAAAATAAAAAAAATAAAGTTTTCAAAAATGTTAAAAAAAAGAATTTTGGGCATGTACACACAGGCACCAGTATGATTTTTCAAGCTAGGACTCAAACTGTACAGTCAGCCATGTGGGATCCAGCCACCTTAAGCACCATGCCACTGGCTAGCTCCTTATTATTATTATTACTATGGGATGGCCAATAAATGTACTCAGAATTCTATGTCCTTACAAATATCTAGGTGGGGAAAGAGGGATAAGGAATGTGTTTGGACTTCACAGATCTATAACAGATACTTAGTTCTCACTTCCTTGTAGACTGTGGGCTCAGCTGCAGGTAATTAAAGCTTGAGTCCAATTCTCACTACACAGTACCTGTTTGACATTGAGGAAGTTACTTAAATTTCCTGTGTCTCAGTTTAATTTTAAAATGAGGATAATTATAGTACCTGTTTGCTAATTCATAAAGAATAAATAATGTAAAGTAGTTAGCATGATTTCTAACACATAGTAAGGGTTCAATAAATGCTTGGTATTTTATTATTAAATCTGGAGTGATTTTTAGCTTTGTATTCAGTTTCTGAGAACTTAAATTTGAAACTGTCTTCTATGCATATTAATATGGGTGTTTTAAAGCACCTGCATTTATGGACCACTTAGTTTAAAAAAAAATCTTTAGAAGTCAAATTAGGCTAATCTTAACATGTCAATCAAACTTGAAAAGATTCATTTTCATGCAAATACACTATCAGCCTACTAATATGTGGTATAAAAGTTGTGCCTAATATTTTATTTTACCTATTCGGAAGATAGGAAGAAACTGAAAAAGATCTTTAGAAGACTAAAAGACTAAAAAAATTCTTTTTATTAAGAAAAGTTAAAGATAATGAGATTCATGAATTTAGTTAATGACAGTTTAAGGGATGACTATGGATATTTTTGACACTATGAAGCCTATTAGAGAAAGATGTAATCATGAGAAAATGGAATGAGATTATTCAACTGAAGAGAGATAAGGAAGAAATTGTTCAATAGTTGTAAAAGTGAATATAACAGTTATCAGGAAAGGTTAAAGAAGCAAGCCCTGAGACTTTTGGGGGGATACACACACACACAAACACATACACATTTACGTGAGCCTCCAGATCTTCTCCACACTGCTCTGTGCCTTGTGGGCACTGTTTTTGTTTTTGTTTTTTAGATTTTTGGTATAGGGTGCTTGCACTTGCCAGAGAGACAGAGAGAGCAGAGAGACAGAAAGTGAGAAATCACCCCCCAGGGGGGATGGCCACACTGCAATCGCTTCTCTTCCTTACATGTCTCAAGATTTTGAGCAAACGTGAATAGATGCCCAGGGTGAGTTTTAAGCTGCTGAGGCTGGGACTTGAACTGTAGTTAACTGTGTGGGAGTCCAGTGATGTAACCATTACGCCATCTTCTTGTCCTATCTGTAGGCACCGTTAATAGGCTTCCTTGTCCTCTGGCTTCCTGTTGGATGGTGGCAAGTACCAGTAGGAGGCTGGACGGTGAGAGGAGAAAGAGGTCCAAATTGTTCATTCTTCTCATTTTCCACTCCCACTGCCACCCCATACCCCCTGCCTGCCACCTGCATTTACAAGGTATATTGTTGTTATCTAGGACAAATCTTTTCTGTTTTCTCAGACAATTCTGTCTTTTTTGTTGTTTATTTCTTCATTGGTTTATTGTCTGTTTGGCTTATCAGAACATATGTCCTAAGAAGGTAGGGACCGTGACCATGTTGTTTACCCCAATATCTCTTTGCTAGCACAGTACTTGGCTCATAGTAGGTGCTTAATGAATGAGTGTCGCATAAATGCATGAAAACATACAGAGTCCTTACTATGTTGCTGATGATCTTCACCAATACTCTCCTTCTTTAATCTCGTTGACATTGCTGACTACCTGTGGTCCCCCGATTAGACGTAAGCTTTCAGAGAGCAGATGCTTTATGCTTAAAACTTCTCCATAGTGCCTGGGATTACATAGAACACTTACTAAGCATTTGAAACATACTAATTAGTTGATTAATAGCTCCTGCTGTATTATTTAGGCCATAGGAGAAGAAGAGAAAAGCATTTTCAAGTAAATGTTTTTGGGCCGCAGTTGGGATCAGCTCCTGGAGATGGAGCCAGAGTAACTCCTTGGAAATTTTGGAAAGTGACTGAACAGACAGGCCCTAGAGTTAAGCCCGCCCCTGTGTTCTTTTCATCAAAGAAGATGCTGGCATCTCTATTCTGATCGACTCTTCTTTTCCGGGGTTAAACTGTGTTGCTAAGTCTTTGGGAGAGAGAAGGTATGCAGAGGAAAACAGTCACCAATCTTTTTAAATTTGGTGATATGTGCAAGTAAATATAATATATTTTTATTTAATTAAATATTCTTAGTTAAAAGTTCAATAAACAATGATTTAAAAAATTACATTTAAATATTCATGTTCCAACATGTGAATTTGAAATCCAAAATTGCTGGGTTTTGTTTTACATTTGATCTTATATAACTGGAAAATAGCAATATGGATTGTATTTTGTTTGGTCTATAACATAACATGTGGAAAAATTAATTTGTATTTTGATTTGATTGAAAGTTTAAGAGTTACTGACAGTTCCTTGGTGTAGTACTAGAAAACTGAATATTAGACTTGGGACTGTGGGTCATCTGATGCTCTTAATTTTAAGCCTGAGTTATTGCATTAAAATAAGGATCCAGGGGCAGGAAGATGGTGTAATGGTTGTGTCGCTGGACTCCCATGTGGTCATTTATGGTTTGAGTCCAAGACCTGGCAGCCTGAGACTCACACCAGGTGCATGTGTATGTGTTCTCAAAATCCTGTGGAGGCTGGGAGGAGATGGGGTTGCAACATGGCTATCTCTCCCTGGAGGGTGATTTCTCATTTTCTGTCTCCCTGTCTCTCCAGTGAGTGCATACACTCTGTAGTAAACACTCTCTCT
Organism: Tupaia belangeri chinensis; assembly: GCF_000334495.1. Classification (NCBI taxonomy): domain Eukaryota; kingdom Metazoa; phylum Chordata; class Mammalia; order Scandentia; family Tupaiidae; genus Tupaia; species Tupaia belangeri. The sequence goes on along the minus strand of NW_006159708.1, from coordinate 956,474 downwards.
CTCTCTAAAAAGAAGAAATAGAGAGAGAGAGATAGAGAGAGAGAGAGAGAGAGAGAGAAGAGAAATAAGGATCTATAACAGAAATGATGATCTAGTCCAATAAATTTTGCACCAAGTGACAGAGTGATGAAATATAAACCATATTTACCGTGGATTGATGTAAACTACCGAGAGGAAATTGATCTATTTTATAACTATTCCTTGAGGACTTACTGTGTACCAGGCACTTCTCTAGGCACAGAAGGTACATTGAACAAAACAATATTTCTGCTTCATGGGATTGAATGGAGGGGAAGGGATCACGGAGTAACCATCCCTGGCATGGCATGATGTTTTCTTGTCCCCTTCTACCCCATTCACTGTCTGTCTCTGGCCAGCACATACACCCTATAAACAAATAAAATAAAATAAAGAGTTTAAGTTTTTTTAGTTACATTAGACCCTTTCTCTTTTTTAATTGCCAGAGAGAGATGTGGAGACAGGAAGAGGGAGAAAGCACAGCATGATCTCTTTTCCTCCACTTCTCCATCCTGTTCAGACTTGAGGCATGCACATACACGTGGCTGGTGTGTTTTTCAAGCCACCAAGGCAACGATGGGAACTGCGGTTGGTCATGTGGGATCTGGTTCTTTTAACCACTAAACTATGGGGTCTGCTCTGTTAGCTCCTTCCTATTTATGCCATTTCGTCTTGTTGGATATGTGCCTGATACTAGAGAAGGCAGATGTGGTGCATAGTAGGCCTTTAGCAAATAGATATTTGTTGAATGACTTCATTGGATCTTATTTCAGTTAGGAGGGTGAATCACGTATGGGTTGGCTGGTGAGACCAATGGGTAGGTGGTCTCTTAGCTTGCCTCTTTGTAGAGCTGACTTTGCTTATCTTTTTCACAATCATGCAGAGTTGGCAAGGTGACATAGTTGATGTTACTAGTGAATTATAAATAAAAGTGTTGCCGTTTGCAAGACTGTTCATTTAACCTGGCCACTAGAGGGTCACTTAATGTCTTGGAATGAATAATTTGTTAAATGATACATAAGAAAGTTGAAAGAATGAATATTCCTCTCCAAAGAGCATTTACTCTTCTGTTGTTGTTGTTCTCTATTCAAACTAAGTATTTGTTCAGGGATCTGGGTTTCTTAAAGAGAGACATGAAGATAATATAATCATCTCTTTACCTTCTTATTTAGAACAATGTGATGTGAGGAAGAAACTTACCATTCAGAACAAATCCTGGCTCACGGTATCAGTTCTCTACAGAGAATAGCAGCTTGCCAAGCTGAACATAAGAAATCAGAGATGTCATGTGTAGCATTGGAAGAATCTCTGAATTTGCATAGAACCTTGTCAGATAAATGACAGCTAAATCTGTTGTACTTTTATAATCAAGGGCGCTAAGTGTGTCTGCCAATGTGAATTTAATCCCGGTTCTTCTAGCTTGGTAGGATGTAGTTTGCAAAATACAGCGTGGAATTCCTCCCATCAGAGTAAGGGACTCCTGTGCTCTTGTGTCTGTTTTCACATGCTTGAGTATTTAATGTCTGTGCTGGATCATCCAACACTGTTCAGTTTACGAAGAGGCTGACATAAAAAGTCTGGGTGTTTATGCTCGTCTCAGACCTGTCCAGACTGTTTAACGCAAGGGAAAGTATTACTCCAAATGAAATCTCCAACTGCAGAAAAGCACTCACCCAATACAACCAACTCAGCATCAAGAATCTCCCTGTCTTAAAGAAATGGGACGACCTAAAGTTAATACAATATACAGTTTACATAATTCACTGGGAGTCAGACTGGAGACTCACACGTGAGAGACAATAACCTGAGATCCAAGAGAGTTCACAAATTATGACTGATACGGTGTATTTACTAATTTATATCTTTAGCGCATCAGTATACAATGCTCACACATTTGACTACTTCAATGTTTTGTCTGCCTGCATTGAAACTCTCCTTGGGTCACCCCACGATGCAGTGCTTAAGCACATGTGAGTAGCCAGATCCCACATAGCCAAACTGCAGTCTGAATCCTGGGCCCAGGGGCCTTAAAACCTGTAATTGACATTCATGCCCCCAGTCCTGACAGGATGGAGAAATGGAGGAGAAGGAATTACAGCATGACTACACCTATGGAGGTTTTCTTTCTCTGGCAAGTACTTGTGCCCTCTGGCAAATAAAGAAAACAAAATCTCCTTTATAAGGTCATGAAAAAATGCTACAAAAACTTCATCAATAATGGACTTTCTCTTGGGGAAGTCCATTTTTCCATTTTACTTTTTTTGTCATCAGTCTTTAGGGCTGGCTTCAGGTAATAGGTGGAGTTTAACAAGGATGGTCTTCCTGGACCCAGAGATCATCGGGCATCGTTAAGGTGACAATTCGTTCTGATCTCCAGACCAGACACATGTTGTAATCTGAGAGTTAGTTACAGTGTTCATTGATTTTCCTGGAATAAAACTACACTGAACACATTGTTTGGAAATCATTGACTTGGAGAAGGCAAGAGTGCTTCTGTATTCAACATTTCAATGACTGTGTGCCCCAAATTCCATCAAGATAGAGCAGAGGGCACCTCACTGATGTCTGCCCCCTGGAACTTTTGTCACCCTTGTGCTCCTTTTTCTTCTTTAGCTCCTGGACCAGGCTGCCGAGATGAGGAGGGGACAGGCTGTAGCTAGCCAGCTCATCTTGGATTCATCACATGCCAACTCCTGGCTTCCCAGCTCCAACCCTTTGACTGTTCCAGCTCCTTTATTGTCTCCATTTTGGCATTCCTTTCATGAATAGCTATTTTAAAATCAACTGAAAATTACACACAAGCCTCAAATTGAGCTTTGCCAATTTAGGTGCAGTAATTGCTGGAGGAAGAAAGGCAATTAAAAGGGGAGTTGAGGAGAAGAACCACTAAAGGGTAGATAAGGAGAAGTCATACAAATAGGGAGAGTGAGGCCAACTTTTAAGATCATGGTACTGGTGTGCGTACACAGAGCTTCCTTTGGGACAGGCCTCATATTGCAGTCAGACACCATCTCCTTCAGAGGCGGTGGCAGCACTTGACTCATGCTCAATTACAGGCATTCCTTTATGTCAAGAGAGGCTTTTACCCATGTGCTGCCGGAAGGCCAGATGGTCTTGTCTTTGCTAATCAGTGGATGGCGGAGCTTTGGAGAACATGCTGTGGACTCCGGCTTTAGGTAATTAACATAAGCACCAAGTCAGAGGCAAGAATTAAGCAATCAACTCCTTTCTCTACTTAAACAGTTTGGAAGTGTGCCCAGGATTACTCGATCTGAAAAGCCTCCAAACCACACACCACCCCCCCAACCAAAAAACGAAACAAAAAAAGGCATCATTTGGATTCAGCAAGGGGTTATAGAAAACTCCCACATGAACTTGAAAAAGAACTTAAATGAGATGCCTAATTGGGGCAAGATAAATAAAACCCGATAGAGTTAAATCCATAGTGCTTTTTTTTTTCTGCAGGAAGTATTTTTTTTTTTAAGGTTTTTACCATAGGGCATGTACAATTCCAGAAAGAGACAGAGTGAGAGTCAGTGAGAGAGAAAGCGACAAATGACTCTACATGGGGGATGGCCACTTTTCAATCACTTCGCCTCCATTTTCTTCCTGGGAGTTTGGGCATGAATGCACATAGACCCACTGTCATTTTAAAACTGCTGAGTCTGAGACTTGAGGCATGGTGGGCCATGTGGAATCCAGTGCCTTAACCACCAGGCCACCTGCTGGCCCTGAATATTTCTTTCTTTATGTTTTAATGGCCAGAGGGACTCTGCTCTCACTAGAAAGAGAGAGAAGGAGAAAGCACTCCTCAGTGGTATGCACTGCAGTCCTTTCTTCACCATTTCTCCGTACTGTTGAGATTTTGGGCACTCATTCACACACGCATGGAGTGTTTTTCAAGCCATCAGAGCCAGGATTTGCACTGTAGTTCTCTATGTGGACTCTAGCTCCCTTAATCACTAGTCCACAGGGTTGACCCAGAGTGTTCATTTCTAATGATGAAGGTTGTATAGATTTTTAAGAGTTGAGTGGAATCTGGTAGTCTGTGATTAAGTTTTTAACTTAACTATTTTAGTATTTCATATAGTATTCGAAGACTCTGAAACTACTATTGGTCAAGCAGATTTTTAAAGTGATGTAAACATTATTTTTTTGGGGGGCTGGCAGGTGGCGTGGTAGTTGAGGTGCTGGACTTCCACATGACTGACCATGGTTTGAGTCCCAGACCTGGTGTTTGCTTTCTCACTTTCCCTCTCTCTCTCTGGTCAAATTAGAAAATAATAACAAAAACCAAATAAAATAAATAAAATAAAACTTAAAGATTATTTTGTTTCTAAATAGAGTGTATCATAAAGAAATTTCTCTTTGTCCTAAGGTGTTTTTTTTGTGTGTGTATGTGTGTGCATGTATTGTATCAGTATATATAACAATAAGCAAAATGGCATAAATTGAGTACTTAGAAATGTTTGCCAAGAAAAATAATGAATGGCGGGTTTAGAACATGAGTCCATGTTGTACTATTGCCTTTGTATGGTTATTGCATGGGGATCTGTGGGGCTATTTATTAATTTGTTTGCTAAACAAATAATTATTGGTCATCTACTATGGGCCAAGGTACTAGGTTCTGGGGATACAGCAGTAAATAAAACACACAAAGGTTCTCCTGTGATTACTGATAGAGGACTATTTTGAGTTAGTACGAAGAAGCTTTGATTTGTGAAGATTATTGATATTAACATATTTATTCTAATATAATTTTTTTTCTAATATGGTAGCAATATGGTCGGTTAAATGCACAAACAATACCAACAGCTCTTTGGACTCACAACCCAAGCATCTGCAGTTTCCTCATTTCCTTGACTTCTGTTCTGTTCCTTTTACCCTATATTATAAATTGCTTTGATCCTGCAGCAATTTATAAGAAGAGAACTGCTTCTGGTTCCCAGGTCAGCATCCCTTTCAGGCAGCGAGGCCAATGGGTAGAGAATAGTCAGACAATATAGATCTGTAACCACATGATTTCTCATCTTGAAGGGTCTAGAAAGAATCAGATTTTTTTTTGGGTTTGCATAATCTCAAACTCTCGGATGTGCACACTCAAACTCACCCTTGTTTTACAAAACTTCTTTCCTTTAGCCCGTAGACTTTGTTTATTGATAGATGCAGTGGACACTTGAAATGTATCTAGCATGACCAAGGGACTACATTTATAATTTTATTTAATTTTGATTAATTTAAATTTATGAAATTTAAAGTTTTTTAATTTATTTCTTCCATAAGTGAAGTAAAGAGAGGGAGAGAGAGATAGAAGGAGAGAATTCCCAACAGAGTCTTGATGCTGTGATCCACCCAGCTTTAGCCAGCCCTGAGTCATGAGTAAGCACGTGCCTGGTATACTCAGGGAGGTCTCCAGATGCAAACCCAGAACCTCCCCATGTGAGTCAGCTCACAGAACACCACATTGTACCATTATGCTACCATTTTGTCTTTTAAATCTACACTTGAAGCTGGTAATACAGTTTAGAAATCTCCAAGTTCTTGAAACAATGCAGTTTAGAAATCTCCAAGTTCTTGAAACAATTTAGTATCTATATGCATCTGTTTTTTTCAACTGTTAATTTTATGGCACCTAAATGCAGATGAAGTATTTTCAATGAAAACTTGGTGTCCCACCCCCCCGGGAGGTGATTTCTCACTTTCTGTCTCTCTGTCTCTTTCTGTCTTTCCAGCGAACGCACACGTCCTATTACAAAAACAAACAAACAAACAAACAAAAACAAAACAAAACTAAACAAAAAAACTAAAAAAAATCGGTGTCCAAATTGAAATGCTCTGTATGTGTATAATACATGCCAGATTTCAAAACAGTACAAAAATATAAAATGGCTCATAAATAATTTCTAAAATATTGATTACATTTTGAAATGAGGATATTTTAGATATATTACATGAAATCGAATATTTATTTATTTACTTATTTATTGCCAGAAGGCACATATATGAGAGAGAGAGAGACAAAGAGAGAGAGAAAGCACCCCCCATTTGGTTGTGGTCATGCCCCAGTTCTTTTTTCCTCCAGTTCTCCCTCCTATCGATATTTTGAGGATGCACACATAGGTGCCCAGCATGTTTTTCACGCTGCTAGGACCAGGATTTGAAATGTGGTCAGCCGTGTGGGATCCAGCTCCTTTCATTGCTGAGCTACAAGACTGGTTCCCCAAAAATATATTATTAAAATAAATTTCTTTCTCTTTAAAACAATTTTAGAAATAAGACTTAGAAAACGTAAACCTATGGGTTTGGCTTACATTATTTCTGTTGAGTAGCCTTGCTCTAGACCAAGTGTAGTTCGTCCTCTAATTACTGTTTATCTGGTTTTTGTTTTTCCCTCACTTGATAGTAGTTACCCTATGACACAAGTCCCTACCCTAGAACATCCAGACGTGGCCTGCACAATGTCAGTCTTCACCGACTTCTGCTTTGTTAAACTTATAGTGAGTACTTTCTTTTCTTACCGCGCAAAAGGATTCTATTTTTCCTCCTCTCCTGATTCTTCTCCCTCTTCTCCCCATCTATAACTTGCCCGTTTCTCCTGAGTTAAATAATTTAACTCATGTTATATCTACTGCCTAGACTTGACAACTTTCCCCTTCTTTATTTTCTAGAATTTGTTGTTGAAATTCCCCCCTTGCCAATACAAACCTTGTAATTCACTTTAAACTGATGCAATATTGAATACTGGCTAATATTTCCAGGAGGGAATAGAATAACTAAAATACAAACTAAAAAACACAGTAATTTTTAGCTGTAGGCATTTACTCTCAATTATTACTTTCTTAAATAATTTTTTCTTCTTTGAACCCAGGTGTGACTGCATTGAGAACACACACTGTGGGGCAAAGGTGGGCATCAAAGCTTTACCGTCAGTTGTCTGGATGAGCAAATGCGTGGTGATACAATGAACAGGCATGAGTGGATGGAGGGGAGGAGTTGTTTTGGGAACAGAAAAGAAGACTTTGAATTGTGCATACAGGCCTTGGAGTGTTGGCAGGCATGGGCTCGAGTATGAATTAGGCAACTACACACAGAAGCCTACTGCTGTGCTGTTCAAATGGCAGCCATGGCCGCTGTATTTAAAGTATAGTTAATTATGTGCTCTGCAGCCTCATGTGACTGGTGGTGGTTGTATTGGCCAGCACAAGTTAGGACAGTTCCATTTCCAAAGAACTACTGGACAGTGCTGATCCTAGAGTTAGTGCTGGTTATGATCGGCAGATGTGGGGTTATCGAGATGGTGTCATGAGAGAAGAAAGATCTAATCTGAGCACACTGCCATTTGAACAGAATGAGCAGCAGAAGAGGGGCCAGTGAAAAAGACAATCTTGTTTTCTCTTCTTACTCGTTTTTGCAAAGTAAAATGAAGAAATTATTATCTAGATCATGGAGCTTCTTATGTGATGGCTACTGAATACCACGAGGAACAACACTTAAACCATAATTTTGTGGAACATACCTTATATTACAGATGGTGATCTACAGATTGGATCACTTCTGCATGGGAATGAGTGAGACAGTGGAGGGATTTTTTTTTTTTCCCAAAAAAATTTAAGTGACTTTAGGTTTAGAGTTTAGATAGTGGATATGTCTAACAGAATTTGCAGTGTGCCAATCAATTTATGACTGAATTCTGAAATAAATGCCTATGGTGCAGGTATTCTGTTCTTTTGGGTTAAAGAAAGTGCCTATTGTCCAGGTGCCGGATTTGAGAGAGGCTGAATTACTGATCGTGTGAGAATTTCAAAGCCTGACTTGAATTCCTGTTCAGCCAGGAATATTCTCCTTTTCTACAGACAGCTTCTTTGGGGGCTGACAATGGTATCAGTTTTCCTTAGATGTATTCACACCCTTGAATTCATGAATTTGCTCATAGAGTTGGATAAGTGTTTGACTGACAGTGGAATTGTGCTTCACCTCACTTGAACATATAGTTTGAGAGTAAAAATGATTAAAGCGCAACAGTTACAAAGTAGATCATTCGATTGATAAGAAATGTCTCTTGAAAGATCCTTTACTTTGTAGTCCTGAAAAATAACTAGTTTAAGAGATGATTATATCATGAAGAGTAAACAGGATAAACAGACATAAAAGAAACCCTGAGTGGTGCTACCCAGCGTGGGTATTTAGTATTTTCAATTTATCTGTTAGCAAGTATTCATCTCGTTTTTATTTATTTTGTATAGCGGGTGTTGAGCGACTGTCTCTGAGGAATAAATTAAGTTTTTATCTGCTGTTTTGGACTTCTTTTACTCAGAAATAATTAAAACATATTGTAAATAAAAAGGAATTGCTTTTTTTCCCCATTGAACTGTGACTTATTGTTGCCTTACTGAGGCAACAGTAAGTTGTTTTTACAGCCCGCAAAGGCACCACTCATCTCAAAGGAGTTACCAAGCATTTTGCACATACAGGTCATGGAGTCCGACTCCCTTGCTAGACTCTGAGCCCCTTGTGGCCTGAGAGTTCTCGTTCATCTCTGTGTTTTAGTTGTCTGCCATAAAGCTGGATTTGTTTTAGGCTCTCAGTAATTTGTTGATTGTTTCTTTCCCTCTTTTTATGAAATATATGAGGCAAATAATAAATATGTTTATGTTGAATTATTTTGATAAATTGTTACTTATTTGATTAACAAAATATACATACAGTTGTTTTAGTTTTCAAGGACTGTGTGTTTTAGTCCATTCTGTTGCTGATAATAGAAAAATACCTGTGGCTGGGTAATTTAAGAGAATAGAGGTTTATTCAACTCACAGTAAAGACAAAACACTTTTTCATTTCTGTGAATCTAAGAAGTTGCTGAATGACAGTAATTAAAACATTCTGTGATGGTGATAAATCTGAGAAGAAATGTCTATAAAATCAGTATATTGTTAAGTGACAAATAACCTATATTTTACTTGATCTTGATTAGTAATTCTTTTTTCCCTTTAAATATTTATTGTAATTTATGATTTACATATAACCATTACACATCTTCATAGAGTACAGAATGGCCTATAAAAGCATGTATACAGTGTGTAATAAGCAAACTGAGAATATAAACATATTCATCACCTTCAACATTTAGCATTATATTATGTTGCGAACATTTGAAACCCTCTCCAATGGTTATTCTCCAAGTATCTACTGAATTGTCTATGACGTTCTTTACTGTGAGATAGTCATAAAGAAAAACATGCTGACTAAAAATCAAGCAACAGAAGATCTCAGAAATTAACAAAGATAATCTTAGCATAGCTAATGAAAGAAGAATTTGTTATTTCCACATAGAAGACTGAGGGGGATAAGAGTTTAAAGTCTGAAAAAGAATCTGTGGTATCAATCATTGGTCCAGTCAGAGATAGGTAAAATTCTACATAATGATAGCTCATTAAGAAGAGATAGGGGGCTGGCCAGTGGCATGGTGCTTAAGGACACTGGACTCCAACATGGCCAACCACAGCTCAAGTCTCAGACCTGGAGGTTTGCTTTCTCGCTCTCTCTCTCTCTCTCTGTCCCTCTCTGGTCAAATTAAAATAAGTAAATAAAGTTAAATAAAATAATTCTTTCAAAAAATTAAAATTCTAAAAAAATAAAAAAGAGATAGGAAAAGATGGGACCAGCAGATGGCATAATGGTTACATCGCTGGACTCCCACATAGCCTACTGCAGTGAGTGTCCCAGACCCGGTGATTTGAAACTCACGCCAGGCATGCCCGAGAGTATGGAGGAAAAGGGATTGTGGTATGGCTAGCCCCCCTGGGGGTGGGGTGATTTCTCACTTTCTGTCTCTCTTTCTCTCCAGTGAGCACATAGCAAAAAATTTATCTAAAATCTCTTAAAAAAAAAAGAAGTGATAGAAAAATAAAACTTTTACACACATACTGTGAGTTCTTGTAAGACCACAGTACTGTGCATCAAGAAGTAAGTCTTCAAAAAAGCAAAAACACAACAAAATTGGGAAAAGATGTTTAATAGTGAAGACATGATAAAGTCAATGATTTCGTGATTTATAGGCTTTACAAAGTTTTTGATTTTAGCCTTTTAAAATTTATTTCAAAGAAAAATTTAGCCACCTGTAACATTGTGGATTTTCACTAATATCTAGTTTTATACAATGAGAAATGGTTATAATAAATATATAAATTAAAACCTGTGGAGGGACAGGCAAGTGACATGGTGGTTAAGGTGCTAGACTCCCACTTGGCTGACTGCAGTTTGAGTCCTGGACCTGGCAACTTGCTTTCTCACTTTCTCTCTTTGTCTGTCTTTGGTCAAATAAAAAATAAAAAATTTAAAAAGTGAAATAAATAAATCATTCTTTTTAAAAAACCTGTGAAGACAACTGTCTCTCAAATAATTGGTGAATTTATATTAAAACCTGCTTATGTGTGGCCTAGCAGGTGGTGTGGTGGTAAAGGATGCTGGACTCTCACATGGCTGACCATGGTTTGAGTCCTGGACCTGTTGACTTGCTTTCTCACTTTCTTTCTCTCTCTCTCTCTTTC
>NW_006159708.1:924634-945889 GCF_000334495.1 Tupaia belangeri chinensis | reverse complement strand
TGGTCAAATAAATAAATAAAATAAAATAAAAAAGACAAAAATCAAATAAACGTAATCGTTCTTTAAAAAAATCCTGCTTGGGACCAGCAGTTAGCGTAATGGCTATGTCGCTGGACTCCCACGTAGTCGACCGTGGTTCATGACCTGGACCCGATGGCTTAAAACTCACGCCAGGCACGTGTGCATGCGTGCCCAAGATCCCGAGAGGAGAATGGAGGAGAAGGGATTGCGGCGTGGCTATCCCCCCAGGGGGATGATTTCTCGCCTTCTGTCTTGCTGTCTGTCGCTCTCTGTCTGTCTGGCGAGCACACGTGCTCTATAGCAAAAACCTTTCAAAAATAAAAAAAATCCTGCTTATGTGTAAAATAGTTGAATCTGCATTTTTAGTCATTTAGTTTGAAAATTTAGTACTGACATTCAATGTTCTTATCAGTATGTGTGGGCTTATTATTTTTTCCTAGTTGTTTTGTGTTCTCTTACTTCTATATGTCTCCCTTTAGCTTTCCTAGAGTTTATTAAGTATTTCCTGAAGAGCTGATTTCATTTTGGCAAAATCTTTCAGCATTTGTTTATCTGGGAATGATTTTATTTCTCCTTCCCATTTGAAGGATGATCTTGCTGGGTATAATTCTCTTGGCTAAAATTGCTTTCTTTCAGAATTTTATATATGTCCTCTCATTCTTTCTTTTCTTGCACTGTTTCAGTTGAAAGATCTGAGATTAGTCCAATGGGATAACCTTTGTGAGTAATTGACATGTCTCTCTTCCATTTTTAGAATATTGTCTTTGTCTTTGATTATTACCAATTTGGCTATGACATATTTTGGAGAGGATCTTCTTATGTTATATCTATTTGGTATCCTTTGTGTCTTCTGAATTTGGATGTCTACATGCCTCTCTAAATAAGGAAAGTTTCCAGTGAATATATTATGAAAGATGTTTTCTATGACTTTACCTGTCTTTTCACCTTCTGGAATACCTATGATGTGGAATTTGGCCATTTAGTGATTTAAATCTAGGATTTTCCATCTAGTGTCCTCATTTTTAATGGTTATTCTTCTTTCCAGTTGCTTAGAATAAAATCAGAGGTTTTGTCTTCAAGGTCAGAGATTCTTTCTTCTGTGTGGTCTAATCTGCTGCTGATACTATTGAGAGAGGTTTTGAGTTCCTGCATAATATTCTTTATTTACAGAAAATCCGTTTGATTCTTTTTCAGTGTGTCTATATCTCTTTGTGGAGTTCCTCCTTCAAGTCATGGAGAGATTTTCTCATCTCCTGGAATTGGTTGTTTTTTTCTCCTACAGCTCACTGAGTTTTGTTACAATGAATATTCTAAATTCTTTTTCTGACATTTCTGTGATCTCTTATGTTTTATCCATTGTTGGTAAGGAGTTATGACCCTTTGAGGGGGAAGTATTTCTCCTATTTCGGAAGGTTCTACTTTGATTTTTAGTCATCTGGTGATATAATCACTTTTTCCTACTTCTTTGGAGTATGTTTCTATAGCTGTGTGCTCCTACACGTCTTTATGATATATCTCAGCTCTGTGTGAATTTCCCTCCTTTACTGTGGGTGGGAGTGTGGAATCCACAGTAGGAGTTTTGGGTTCAGGTCTTCTGAAGGGATTTTCTCTAAGGGGGTTATGTGGATAGAATTCCTCCTGGGTCTCCTATTTTCAGGTGTTTTATTCTTGTATACCCAAAACTTACTGCTCTCCACATGGATGGAAGTTGAGCTGACAGGTAGAATGTAAGGTGGTAGACTACTTTGCACAGTGTGAATGTGCTGTGTAGGCAGCAGCTCCTACCTTCTATCTTTGGGACTGCAAGATATGCTTGTTGTTCCTTCTATCTCTGAGATGATTGCAGGAACCAGGTATCAGTTGTGAAGGCTGGAGAGCTCCTTTTCCCCCACAGCAGGCTGAGTGGGACTCTACTGATGAGCTCATACTGAAGTCTTGGCATGGGCCTGCCTGTTGGTTCTCTGTCTCTGGGATTGCAGGGTCTTCCTGTTGGTTATTCTGTCTTGGGGTTGGCAAGGTCTCTAATCTCTCATGATTAGTAATTCTTTAACTTTTTTTTTTTTTTTTGAGAGGTTTTTGCTATAGGGTGCGTGCGCTCGCCAGACAGAGAGAGACAGAGGGACAGAAAGCGAAAAATTCCCCCCCGGGGAGATGGTCATGCCACAATCCCTTCCCCTCCATTCTCCTCTCGGGATCTTGGGCACGCAGGCACACGCGCCCGGAGTGAGTTTTAAGCCACTGGGTCCGGGACACAAACCGCGGTCGACTATGTGGGAGTCCAGCGACATAGCCATTACGCTAACTGCTGGTTCCCAGTAATTCTTTAACTTAATTTTGTAAAAGCCTAAGTGTAACTAAACTCTGACATAGGAAAAAGTTGGCTGAAAACATTTCAAAGAACAAGAGGTTTAAAGGTAATTCTGATTTTTATATAAGTATGAATTCTTCAGAAAAAAAGTGAAGTTAAAGCCTTACTGCCTATCATTTATCAAAATGAATTCTACAAATCTGTACAATTATGAGATCAAAGTTTGACCTCAGGATAGACAAAACTTTCTAAGCCTAACCAAAGAACACAAAAGAAAAAGAACACCAATTTGAATCATAAAAATTTAAACTACATAATCAAAAGTATAAAAAAAAATGAACTTGGAGAAATATTTATAGCATATAAAATGGAGGATTAATGATCTTATATTAAGAGAGTTTATAAATTAGTAAGAGCCTATGGAAAACACTAAGATTAAAAAAGTAAGGGAAGACCAATAGTACTTTTAAAAATAGTAAGGTTATTTTTGTTCAGTAGTCTAAATTGTTACTTAAAAATAATTTTAGCAAATTTAATTATGTAGTGGTAAGATGTTTTAGTAAATTTGGTTATGATATGGTGAAATATTTGTATTTAAATTACTGTTAAGTTTATTTTATTTATATTCATTTTGTTATTTTGTAAACAATTAAATATCAATTGTTTGATTTTTATCAAAAAAGGTTATATCATGCCTTTGATTTTATTAAGCTCATTTATTTCCTGAGAGAGAAAGTGACTGTGAGAGAAAGAGAGAGAGATTGTCACCCTTGACAGTATCTTTACTGCAGGTTTCCCTAGTCCTGCAGCCAGCTAGGATCACAGGTGGGATTCATGGGTGTATGCCCAGTGGGATGTGAACCTGGAGCTTCCTAGGTGGCTCCCAGCATTGCCCAATAGCATACCTATTGCCCGTGCCACTACAACTAGTCCTCATGCCATTAATTCTTATTTTCTCTGGTAAACAATTGCGTTTTTACCATTTTGTGCGCTACCATTGCTCTGCTACAGCTCCAAATAGTCTTGCTATTGTTATCTAGATAGGACAATATATTGTCTTAATAAAGAAATAAAGATAGTAGTGAGGGCTGTGCTGGGATTTTAGAGTAGATAATCACATAAGCTTTTTCTGGCCTTGTTTAAATCCCTCTTACCTTACAAATTACTCAGAAAAAAACAAGCCTATCTATCATGAACCTCAAGACCTTAGGGGGCCATAATTGGTAAGTGGGGGCTTTCCATGACTGAAAAGAGAACGTGGTGTGCCCTCAGAAATCTAAAACGATTCCTGGGTGGTTATCTGACAAGTGCCTCGCTGAGGCTTCTTCACCAATAGGCAATATCCTACAGTAACCAAAACGTGGCAAGTGCTACAGTGGCCTGCTCTGCTGTGTCTGTCTGCTGTCAGTCCCATGCGTCACACTGATACACTCTGCATCCGCACACCATGTAAAAATTTACATCAAGATTTCCAACCGTTTGAAACAGAAACCAATTTTCTTCACTGTAGCAGGTTCATCATTAGAAAGGCAACTCAGTCCTGGAAGTCCTGGACGGCATATCCAGCCGAAGGTGGAAGTCAGGCTGAGTAGCTATAGAGGGCTGAAACTTTCAGAAAGACAAGCCCCAGGAGTCTGACCGACTCTGGCTGAAGCTACTTCTGAGCTTGGGCTTCCTTCTGCACCTCTGAGGATGCGCTTGGTCAGATGTCTCTCGGGGCTGGCATGTGTCATCTGGAGCATCGTATGGGAACAACCAGCTGGAGAAGAGTCCCCAGGAAATGTGTGTTTAATTGTAAATGTTGCCAATCAATGGGAAAATCAACTCTCAGATTGCAGAACAGGGAGTGTAAACTCCTATTCTCGTCACAAGAACTCAGAACAGTGCTGGTGTCACAGGGGCACAGATCTTGGTCTCTGGTGCTGATGCAAGACAGGGAAAACAGAGTGGAAAAGTGTGTGTCAGGAGGAGGGCTGGAGCCCCTAAGGACTCTGTGCAGAATGAAGAATTTATTATCATGATTTCTGAATCTCTGGATGGAGAGATGCATAGACATGTGGAGACCCCGACCGCATTGCATGGAGCTGCTTAGCACTTCCCCCTCCCGTCTGTGAACCATCATTTTGCCTCACAGCCCTGTGCTGTGGAAAGAGCAGAGCCAGCAGACCAGCTGTGTGCTGCACCGTTGGGGTCTTTGAGACCGCAGACAGGTACTGTCTGTAGATAGTCCATTTGACTCTGTCAAGCTTTCTATCCACATGTCCCTGTCTGTGTCCTTAAACATATCCTTGTTTTCTACCTTATCTATGAAAGCCTTAAAAACGTTAAAATGATTTAAATTTATGAATAGCAACATCGGCTTTTTTCTTTTTAAGTTTATTTCTTTTATGAGAGTCATGCCCACACACCCACACAGAGAAATAAGCACACGCGACAGGGTCTTACGTCAAGATGCCCTATCCCAGCCTGCTCAGCCAGTCAGGATCAAGGCTGTGTGTCTTCATCATGTACTGATCAACCTGGGAACTGAACCTGTGATTTTTCCATACGAATCCAGCATTGGGGAGCAATGTGTTACTGCAACACCACTTAGCAGGCCAGCATAGATTTTTCAGTGCTTAAAGATAAGTTAGTGCTGAATTAGTGATGTGTTTCATTACTTCAGCAATGTTAGAAATGTTTATTAAAACAAATATTGAAGACTGCAAGAATTGTAGAGGTTAGACATGTCTGTTTTATGGCCTCAGAAGCTTCTAGAGGAAGATATGCATAAATAGTTCCTGAAAAGTGTTGAGTGGACCAGAGGTAACAAAATGCAATGCTCTGAGAGCACAAAGAGAGGATGAGGATGGGGATCTGGTGGGCTTCATGGAAGAGAGCACAAAGAGAGGTGATGATGTGGACGTGTGGACAGGAAATATGGTGAGTGGCCTCCTGCGATAGGTATTTTTTTGTTGTGAGGTTCCTTCCTCTTATGGCAATGGGATAGAATCTAGAATCTAAAGCCATAGTAAATGCTTTGTAATTTAGAATCCACACCAAAACTAGAACAAACCCCTTAGGTATTTATTTTCTCTCCACAGCAGTTAACCACACGAGTCACATTCATTGTACGTGATCTTGAGTCCTAACAAGATCCTTCTGGGCTTTTGGATTCAAGATTAAGACTTAAAGCAGTTTGCCCATACAATGTAATCTGACTTTGAGTCATTTGCTACCCCTTTATCTGAGCTCATGCTTCCCCCTAGTTGTCCAGGAGCCCTGGTTGAGTTTCTTAACCAAGTTCAATTGCCTTGACAACTGTCCTATCAAAATTTTCCTAATTGTGCCCTCCTTTCTCCTGAAGCTGTTCTCTGCCAGCTGCCCCTTTTCTATTTTTGCCAGTTCTTATTTATATGTTCTATGTAGCTCTTTTACATGCACTTCCATTCGCGAGCGCCATATGACACATGCATTATAATCGCATTTTATCCACAGTCCAGGTAATCCTGAAGGTGTCCCACCCCACAGATTGAGCTAATGTCAGAGCAAAACTCTATCTACAGCTTGAGGAAGTGCAACGACATCCCCCAGACCTGCTCTTAGAGTCTTTATGTTCTTTGGCCATTTCTAGCTGCTCTTAGAGTCTTTATGTTCTTTGGCCATTTCTGGTTCTGGTTCCCTGCTTCCACTTCATTTCATGTTCTCTATTCTAGTGACTGTTCTTTTATTTCTTCCTTGGTGAGGACCTAATGTTGCTATTCAACATATTTGTCTTTAACTCCCCTTAAGCCTGATGGCCTTAGAAAGGTCCCAAACAGTCTGTGTCTGGACTCCTAACTTAATGAGGAGGTTGTGGGGATGGGTCACACTGCACACTGTAAACAGTGGAAATTGCAAATTAGGTTTTGCTGTTTCTGCTCTTTCCTTTAAAAGAATTTTTCAGAGAGATTTTTGCTATGGGCACGTGTGCTCACAGGAGACACAGACAGAAAGTGAGAAATCAACCCCCAGCGGGAATGGCCATGCCACAATCTCGTCTCCATTTTTTTCTCAGGATTTTGAGCATCCATGAACACATGCCCAGCGTGAGTTTTATGCCACTGAGTTTGAGACTCAAACTGTAGTTGACTACGTGGGAGTCCAGTGACATAACCATTATGCCATCTACTGGTCCTGGTTTTACTGTTTCTAACAATCCTTTAGACTTCCTTGTCTCCTTGGACTCTCTGGGGCCACTTAATTCTGTGCTATGCCAAAAAAGTTGGACCTATCACAGACTCCTGTGATTTCCTGTCTACACGTTACTCCAGGCTTGGCTAAACAAGAGGACCTTGTTTGTTAAAGGGGCCGCCTTCCTCAGTGAGCTTCTCTGGATACAAATAGCAATTCTGTCTTCTCTGTACTGTCAGGAAACTGAGGCTCAAACTGGTGTTATGAATTGTTCGAGAGTTCACATAGTGAGTAGATTGCAACAACAGAGTTTTAATTTGGGACCATCTGGCTTCGAAGGTCATGCATTTATTTGCTACACTCTATTACTTTCCATCTAATAAAGAAATACATGGTAATGAGTAAATAGTGATGAGGGTGATCCGAGTTTCAGCAAGAATCAATACTTTAAAAATTTTATTAACATGGGAACCAGCTGTTAGCGTAATGGCTATGTCACTGGACTCCCACGTAGTCGACCGCGGTTCGTGTCCCCGACCCGGTGGCTTAAAACTCACGCCGGGCGCGTGTGCGGGCGTGTCCAAGATCCCGAGAGGAGAATGGAGGAGAAGGGATTGTGGCGTGACCATCCCCCCTGGGGGGTGATTTCTTGCTTTCTGTCTCTATCGTGTCCCGGACCCAGTGGCTTAAAACTCACGCCGGGCGCGTGTGCGTGCGTGTCCAAGATCCCGAGAGGAGAATGGAGGAGAAGGGATTGTGGCGTGACCATCCCCCCTGGGGGGTGATTTCTTGCTTTCTGTCTCTATGTCTCTCTCTGTCTGTCTGGCGAGCGCATGTGCCCTATAGCGAAAATCTCTCCAAAAAAAATTTTTATTAACAAATAATAGATGAACATTTTCAAACATTCAAAAGTATAGAAAGACATAAAAAAATGGATCTCGTTCTCTCTCCCAAATTCCTACCTCAATTTCTAGTCCTTCTTATCAAAAGCAATCCTTGTTTACTGCCTGGAAGTTAGAAAATTCCATGTGGTTAATATATTTGTCTTTTTCTTTCTGGCTTCTGGGAGAATTTGTTTTTCCATATAAAGGATTCTCTAGTGGAGGTGTAAGATACAGATATATGTTATTGGGGCCAGTCACAAGTGCACAGATACCACTACTCTTGGGCAGGTGGAGGATTCAGTTCCCAGACCAGCCTGAACATGCTAGGCATAGTCATATGTGCCTATAATCCAAGCTGACTGGGAGGCTGAGGCAGGAGTATCACAGAATAGCAAAGACTGTCAAGGATCACTCTCTTTCTCCCCTGCTCCTTTCTCTCAAAGGAAAAAAAAAGAGAGAGAGAGAGAGAAGAGATATATCATTGGGTGGGGGATGAGGTATTTGGAGCCACTTGGTGGAATGGTTAAGAGTTGACATTCTCAGGACCAGTAGATGGCATAATGGTTACATCGCTGGACTCGCATGTAGTTGACAGTTGTTTGAGTCCTGGACCTGGCGGCTTAAACTCATGTTGGGTATGTGTGCATGCATGCCCAAAATCCCAAGAGGAGAATGGAGAAGGGATTGCGGCATGGACATCCTTTCTAGGGGGGTGATTTCTTGCTTTCTATCTCTCTGTCGAGCACATGTTCCCTGTAGCAAAAAATCTCTCACACGCACATACAAAAAAGAGTTGCCGTTCTCTTTCTTATACTCCTGGCCAGTTTCTATCAATCCCTTCCCAGAGGGCACCACTGTCATCAATTACTTCTTATATCCTGCCTGTGGATAAACTCATACATATGTTGTATAAATCGTGTCCATGAAAGCTATGAATACCACATTCTTGATGCTTCTGAACATGGTTTTATAATTGAATTCCAGCACAAATTTTCCTCTTGAGGCTTCACATTTCTCATTTAGACAAAAGGGATGATAATAGCTACCACATAAGGCTATGATGAAGATTATAAGAGATAGTGGCTCTGGGACTAGCAGGTGGCAGGGTGGTTAAGGCGCTGGACACTCCCACATGGCCAACCACGGTTTCAGTCCTGGACCTGGTGGCTTGCTTTACCACTTTCTCTCCCTCTCTCTCTCTCCTCTCCTCTCTCTCTTTCTCCCTTTCTCTCTGTGTGTTTCTAGCTGGTCAATTTTAAAAAGAAGTGAATGAATAAATAAAATTAATAAAAATAAAAAGAGAGACAGTGACTCTGATGTGGCATCTGTGTCCTGCAACACCTGGGCTTTTCTGGACCCTTTTGTTCAGAAGATCTCAGGGCAAAGTTTAGTTAGCTCCTTTACCTACTGTGTGCTGTGGTTTATAGTTCCTGTTTTCTCCACAACCCTGGTTTTTGTCACTTGAAGCTTGACCTGGGTCGTATACCCAAGCCCACAGCCCCCATTTCCTGGGGCTGTGCCTATAACCTCGCAGCTCTGTACCAGATGTTATGCTAGTTAGGTCCTTAGTTGCAAACAACAGAACTGACCTTGGTTAAATTAATCAAACATGATTTTTAAAGAAAAGATAAAAGCCTCAGGTGGCCAGGTCAGCTGAGCCACACTGCTGTGCTGCTGACCTCTGTGTTAGTTACTGCCAGACTTCTGGGCTCCCACAGGTTCAGACCCCACGTGAGTCTCTGACTGGCTGCACTGAGGTCCCTTGCCCACGATCCATCCTCCAAAAGGCAGGGAATGGAAAACAGCAGATTTGCACCTATGCTCTGGGGTGCAGAGGTTTCCCCATGGGTGGTTTAGCAGTGTCTTGGCTGGAATCTCATATAGGTTCACAGGATTTTGTTATTTCAGCATTTAAAAATTGGGTGAGTGCACAGCCATGGTTGTTGGATGTTGCTGCTCAGCAGGCTGAGGTCACAGGGGAGGCCTGGATCGGATTCTCAGCCCATCCTAAAACTCTGGCACAATTTGCTTGTAGTGTAGTCCCAGCTTTCCAGGAGGCTGAGGCAGGAGGATTGCAACATAGTGAGACCCAGTCTAAAAACACATCACAAACACACTCACCTATGCACACACACACACACACACACACACACACACTGACTGAGATGTAATTTACATATAATGAAATGCTTAGATCTTAAGTGTGCTGTTTAATCAGTTTTGATAAATGCAAACACACCTGTAGGCCACCCCCATCTCAAGGCACGAGGCACATCTGTCATGCCGAGTTCCTTCATGCCCCTCCTCAATCTCTACACCTAGAAACAGCTGCAGATACGATTTCTATTACTATGGTTAGAATTTGATACACAGGGAAGCATTTAGGGTTCCCTTTTGTTGTTTGTTTAGGGCACTTCTTGTCTCAGAACCTTTCCCTGTGAAGTGCTATGAGGACGGACTTCAGGTGCTGATTCTCTGAGGGTGACTCTTGTCCAGCTACAGAGCAGGGCAGAATGCTTTCATATGGTTTCCCTGATTCTCATTCTGCCTTTCTCAAGCCCCTCATTCCCGGGAGAGGCAACTCTTTATTGACTCTTAGCTTAATTTAAGGGCCTTGCCCTTGGCCTGGACCCTTTTTCCATCCATATAAATCTTAGCTTCCTTTTTTTTTTTTTTTTTTGTCATCTTAAGTTCTCTTCTTTCTGACATACTTGGTGATGATGGTTTTGGGCTTTCAAGACCGACTGTACATTTATTTCTTCTCGTTTTTTTCTTTTTTCCTTTTTTTGGAGAGGTTTTTGCTATAGGGCACATGCGCTCGCCAGAAAGAGAGACAGAGAGACAGAAAGCGAGAAATCACCCCCCAGGAGGGTGGCCACGTTGCAATCCCTTCTCCTCCATTCTCCTCTCGGGATCTTGGGCAAGCACGCACATGCACCCGGCGTGAGTTTAAGCCGCCGGGTCCAGGACTTGAACCGCAGTTACTACATTGGAGTCCAGTGACATAGCCATTATGCTAACTGCTGGTCCCCGGACTGTACATTTCTAAATGACCCCCTTACTGCTGACGTTCTTCTTCCTGTGTGTTGGCTCTGGGAGCTCTCGGAATTCTACCTCTCAGCACAGGCTTGTGTGCTGCCCTGGATCCTGAGGCACTCACGAAGGAAACTGCTCTGATCATTCGCATGTTTATTCTGATCATCGGTAGTTTCCAATACATAACCCAAACCACAAATTGGGATTTTATTGCCCATAAGTTTCTTAAAGTGCCAAGGGATCCCATACTAGCATGCAGACCTCCTTCATGGTGGAGCTCAGGCATTTTGGGGTGTGTCAGATGCATGTTTGTTAGATTGATGGGTTTCTTAGTGATGTATTTGCATGAATTTCCAGCTCAAGGCAAGAGAGCAAAGGGGTTCAAATTGGGTCTAGGACAACAGGCCAGGATCAGAAGGACTGGGCAGGACTGAGTAGAACATCATTGTCATTGTCTTCCCTGGATTAAGCAAAAACATGCTGGGAGAGATTGAAAAAGTTGCAGAGGACAAATTCTACAGGAAGTTAGGTTTACAAGGCAACACAGTTTTGGGACAGAAGTGACAAAAGCGTATTACATAAATAAGGGAGAAAGTTGCTTTGCGCCCCAGTGATGAGCACAGCGGGGCTTGGCCACATGATGGGCTTCAGAGCAGCAGCTTCTGCATCTTCCTGTCAGCCTCCTCAGCAGACTCACCAGGGGATGCATGGCAATGGCTTCTTGCTGAGGCATCAGAGAAAAAAGAGACTGGGCATATGGCCTGGGCAATGACAAAAGGACAGGTGGTATAGGAGAGGGCCAGGCTCTGCATGGTCCAGAAATTGTTGAATTCCATGGTCTACTCCAAGGAACAAAACTGCCCTCTGCTTGCTCAGTCTTCTCTGAGTGTCACAGCTTCTTTCTACATCCCCTTCTTTATGTTAAATAGTTCGAGCGATGCTGTATGACCATCCCTTCCTGCCTATAAATAAGGTTTATGTATTACCTGGCTCTGGCATGCTGTCCATTCATAGGTTAGCATATCACTGTAGAGACACACTGCTCATGATGTGTTGATAGGTACTACAGGGTAGACAGGAACATTTGTGAAGTCAATAGAAGTTTTATTTAAGCAAATCCAGTGCTTATGGAAACTGGAGAAGTACTTTTCAGTGGAAGAGATGGACTTTTAATACAGAGTATGTTTCTGATGAAACTCATACCTTATGTATGAGCTTTTCCGGTGGCTATGTTAACAATGTGGCAGGATGTATTTTAAATCTCCAGGTAATGAATATCCTACTTATGAAGTTTCTACAGGAGAAAATGTATCTAGAAGATGGGATGAGAACATGCGACGGAGGCAGGATGGTGGTGATGATCATGACCCAGTTAGGGTCATCATTCCTCTCTGACACTGGTGTTGGGAGTCAGGCCAGAAAAGTTCACTGTCTTCACGTCTACTTCAGCAGTTTGGGGTCTTGTTTTGTGGGATGGCTAAGTATTTTTTTAAGAGGTTTTTGCCTTAGGGTGTGTGTGTGCTTGCCAGAGAGAGAGACAGAGATGGTGAGAGGGAAGGTTAGAAATCAACCCACTCAGGGGGCATAGCCACTGCACAATCCCTTCTCCTCCATTCTCCTCTAGGGATCGTGGGCACACATGCACCTGAGTGATTTTTTTAAGCCATTGGGTCCAGGTGGGAGTGTAGCAACAGAACCATTATGGCATCTGCTGGCCCTGGGATGGTTAATTGTATGTGTCAGCCTGACTGGTTGCAGGGTACTCAGATTACATATGATTTCTGGGTGTATCAGGAGAATATTTCCAGATGAGATTAACATATGAATTGGTAGACCCAGTAGAGTAGTTTGCCCTAACCAATATAGGTGGTATTAGTCAATCAACAGAGGACCTGAATAGGACAGAGAGGTAGAGGAAGAAGGAATTTGCTTTCTGCCTGCCTGCTTGGGCTGGAACATCTTATCTTCCCTGGCCTTCAGACTGAGATTTATACTGAAGCAGGCCAACTGGAGGTTTAGCAAGACTGCAGCCATTTTGAAATTAAGAAAGGCCTCTGACCAGAACAATCTAATCAAGTGCTGAATCATGGAGAGATCTGATTGAGGAATAGTCAGATGAGAAACCAGGAAGAGATATTTGAAGTAAAACAGGAAACAAGATAATTGCTCAAAGGAAAGCAATTGACTTTGATTGTAGTGAGGAATGATTTACAAGTGCTTGTATCTTGTATCTATAAATACCAAGCACATATTGAGCTTTCCGAGTCAGTTTGATGGTGCTTGCAGCCTGTCTCTCTGTAACTGGTTGCAGAAATAGACTCCCTCCAGCTTCTGCCTCTCGTTCAGTGACCACGAGAAGCAGCCAGCCTTAGTTTGCTGGTAACAACGCCATCAGCTCTTCTGGTTCTCAGGCTTTCAGACTTTGAATTACACCACTGGCTTTCATGGTCTCCAGGTTGTAGGTGGCAGATTGTGCTATTTCAGCCTCCAGAATCACGTGAGTCAACTTCTTATCGTTTCTCTCACTCTCACAAGGATACGAACACACACAATCTCTCTCTTTTTTTCTCTGTGTACATACATATTTAAATTCATATATCCCAAGTTACTTCCAAAAGTTTATAAAAAATGGAATTAAAGTATGCGTTAATTTTGGTGCAAAAAATGTAAAACCTAAGCATAATTTTTCACAATACACATTTCCCAGTATCTCATTACTTTAATGACCTGCCACAAATACTTTATTCATGAATTTATCTAAAAATTTGGATGTAAATAGACTACATGTTCAGAACCCCTGTTCCATCATGATTTTGAACCAATTATTTCATCATTTTGAGGACAAAAAGTCTGACTGCTTTTTCCTATTTCCCAAAATTCTTTCAAAAGGGACTGGGGGAATCATGCCCACAAACATTAACAGGCTATTTTTTCCATTAACAGGATTCTTCTGACATCCTGTCCCTGGCATAGTATCTTTGAGATGTATAGTTTCAACCAATTACAGTGTATTCTTTTGCTAACCTCTTCCCAAGACACAGATCTTCCCTTCCAATCACCAACCTAGGAATTGTGGAACCCACCTATAACCTGCAAGGTCCCCCTACCCCCTTCCACATGTCCCGCCTCTTTGGGCCAGAGCGATGGAGATCTCTTGCCTAATTTTGTCTGTCAATCTCAAAAAATCAAAATAAAAGGAACCCCTGTACCTGATCACCCTGCGAGATAGGTGGTTTTTTTTTTTGTTTTGTTTTGTTTTGTTTTTCCTCCTCTCTGGGCCTAGGTCACTCATATTATGCTTGGAAATAAACTGCATTAATTATTAATTATTAATTTTTAGAGTTGGTTATTTTTCCATTGATAATTTGGAGCACATATTTCTACATAGGTTACATTGACATAGAGGTATACAATAAATATTAGTTCCTGTTTAAGATTGTTACTAAAAAAATTTCAGTATAACAAATATTTATATTATCTTATTGGCATACCAAAATAACCATTAATTTCTCCCCAGTGAGTCTGGGGCTTATTTTACTTTAGGGTGTGGGTCAAGTTCGTATTTGCTTCATGGAGTTTATTCTGGGACCAGAACAAAGAGGCAGACTCTAGGTAGGACATGCTTTTCACCTGGTGGATGTCAGAAACTTCGAAGGGATGAATAAATACATGAAATATCTCTCTGACCACATTCCATTGGCTAAAACAAGTCACATGGTAAAATCTAAAATTACTATGGCAGAATATATTTCCTCCAAGCAAGTGAGAAGGGGGAAGTAGTGACTATTTGCTAAATAATAATTTAACCAACCACACTTTCCATTGCCCTTTTAAAACATTCCCAATTTTTTTTCTTTCTTTCTTTCTTTCTTTCTTTCTTTCCTTTCTTTTTTTTTTTTTTTTTTTTTTTTTTTATTTGAGACAGAGGGACACACAGAAAAAGAACATCTCCAACAGCGTCCTGACACCAAGCTTCCTTCCCAGTTTTAGCCAGCCTCAGATCATGGACAAGCGAGTGTCCTGTGTACTCAGGGAGGCCTCTGGACTTGAACCAGGAATGTTTCCATGTGGGACTGTTTTGCAGAGCATCATGTTTTATCATTGTGCTGTCTGACCTCTTAAAGGTTTTAAAAATATCTATGTCTAGTCTGTTCTAAATCTATCAATAGCTCTAAGCCTATCACAAATGTAGGCTCCACATATAAAGCAGTTCTTCCTCTACTGTTGTAAAGTTAAACCACTGTTCTTTTTTTATTTTATTTTATTTTTTTAACTTATTGCCAGAAAAAGAGAGACAATGGGATGCAGGGTCATGCTGTGATCTCTTTTTATTCCATTTCTCCTTTCCATCAGGATTCAGGGAACACACCCATATACACCAGGTGTGTTTTTTAAGCCCCTGGGGCCAGTTTTCAAACTGTGATCAGTCATGTAGGATCCAGCTCCTTACACACAGTTCTTAAGTACTGAACTGGGGGGGCAGCCCTAAAGTTAAACCACTTATAGGGAGATTTTTTTTTCTCACTTCCTTTGCAATGGCTTTCTAATTGCCTTGGTTGATAATTGCAATATTTGTTCTATTAAGCCAGGTCAACCAGCCTGGCTACTGCATGAGGGTTATACCTGTGCTGTCTGGCATGGCAATCACTAGCTATAAGTAGCTATTTAAATTTAGATGGAATTTAAAATTCAGTTTCTCAGTCATGCTAGCCACATTTCAAGTGCTTGGTTGCTGTACAAAGCTAGTGGCTACTACACGGTGTAGAACAGATATTGGGCATTCCACTCATTTCAGGTATAGAACAGATATTGGGCATTCCTCTCATTGCAGAAAGGTCAGCCTGGCAGTACTGGGTCAGACACAACAATAGCTATAACAACCTTCATTTATCTAGCACTCGTCAATGCCCAGTGCCCTGCCATGCGTACTCCATGCTTTATTTGAGTTCATCCTTTTAACTGGCCCAGGAGATCAGTATTACTTGTTCTCAGTTTTCTATCAGGGAAACTGACATTCAGTTATACCAGGAACAGGGGGTCAGCTTGCCAGTGGGTAGGTGAGTAGCAGTTTGTGTGATTCTAAAACTCTGTGCCTGAGCCACCAACATCCTTAGTATTTCAATTTTAGGCCACCTTAAGAATAGATGTTAGTGGTGAAAGTGCCATAAGAGCTAGAATTTTTTTTCCGGTTTACTAGTGTAACCCAAGTGCCTCAAATGGTACAATGTAGAGGAGTCCGATAAATATTTTTTTCTGTTTTGCACTTTGTAAGCACATGTAAAGTCATAAAAGACCAGGTTAAAGATTTAGCTATCTCACCTTAACTATTGTATCTATGAATATTTTTAATGGTTTCTTAAACTTTCTCAAGTTTTGGGACTAATTTTAGACTTATGGAAAGTTACAAAGAGAACGCAAAGTTCCCGTATACCCCACACTCAGCTTCCCCTGCTGATAAGCCTTATGGAACCATGGCACACTTGCCACAATCAGGAAAGTAAGGCTCTGTAAATACTTTTTAAACAAATTAGTTATAAAGCACCAAGATATCTATGAAGTTTATGGCCAAGTGCTTACATAATTGATCCAGAATAGTGACATAAATAGAATGTCCTAAAGCAAAAGAAAAAAAAGAATAGATGTCAGGATGCAAAAAGTTCATGGAAAATTCTCATTATGAAAAATTATGCATGGGAAATTTTTTGCACCCAAATAAACTCCTTTTGAAGTGCCCTCGTATAATTATGTTTAATATTTACTCTACAGGGGCTGGCAGGAGGCATGGTGGTTAAAGTCACTGGATTCCCACATGGTCAACCGTGGTTCTAATTCTGGACCTGGTGGCTTCCTTTCGCACTTTCCTCTTTTTCTCTCTGTCAGATTGGAAAATCATAATAAATAAAGTTAAAATAAAATAATTCTTTAAAAAATATTTACATACATTAGAACCATATCCCATCATTTAGAAAACTGAAGAGGAGAAGGAAAGTCTGTTTGCCCATATTTTTGGTTGTTGTAGTCTTTCTTCCTTCCTGATAGTTTATGGTTTCTTCTTTTATCATTTTCTTTCTGCTTAGAGAGCTTCCTTTTGACATATTTTCAGACTAGGACTAATACATTCTCTTCATTTTCCTTCTTTCTCAAAATTCATTTTTTCAATAAAAAGAATGTCTTCATTTCTCCTTTATTCTTGAAGAATGTTTGGTAAGATAGAAGATTCTTATTGACAGATCTTTTTTTTTTTTAGCACTTGAAAAAGTCACTTCCTATAGCATCCCTGTTGTGGAATCTACCATTCAAATGGTTTTTCCCTATTGGCCAAGTACTGTTTCTCTCTCACATTCAAGATATTTTTCTATTTAATCATTTCAGAAGCTTTGACTGTCTATTTATTTCATTATTTTATCTCTCTATTCTAAAAATTTTCTATAGGGCACATATGCTTGCTGAGTTGTCAGGTTGGGGGGGGAAGAGAGGGAGAGGGAGAGAGAGAGAGAGATCACTCCCTGGGAGGATGGGAGAGAGAGAGAGGGAGAGAGAGAGATCACTCCCTGGGAGGATGGGCACTCTGCAACTCCTGCTCCTCCATTCTCCTCCTCTCAGATTTTGGGCATGCATGTACATGCTAGTGGTGTGTTTTTCAAGTCACTGGGTCTGGGACACAAATCTCACTCTTGACCAGGTGAGATCCACCTACCTAAACGAGTATGCCACCTAACTGGCCCAGGAGCTTGACCATAATGCACTTTGGTAGGGATTTGTCTGAGGTCCAGTCAGTTTTTTGAATCTTAGGTTTATATTTGTACCAAATTTTGGAAGTTTTCAGCTGTTTTTCATTAAGTGTGTTTTCAGCCTTATAGTCTTTCTTCGCACTTTTCCTGATTTCAACAGTGCAGTGTTACATTGTTTTATGCTGTCTCACAGGTCCCTAAGTCGCTGTTCAGTTTATTGTCAGTCTACTTTTTCCTCTCTGTCATTTAGATGGTGTAATTTCTATTGTTCTGTTTTCTAGTTCACTGATTCTTTCCTCTGTCTTCAACACTCTGCTAATGAGCTTATATACTGGGTTGTATTTTTTAACATTTGGTTAGCGTATATTTTAGTTCTAAAATTTCCACTAGGTCCTTTATCATATCTTCATTCCCCCACGCCCAGCTGAGACTTTCTATTTTTTTGCTGAAACTTCCTAATTTTTAATTTGTTTCAAGTGGGTTCATAAATGGTCATTGAAGTATTTTTATGGTAGATGCTTTTAATCTTTTGTCAGATAAGTCTAATATCTCTGTCATTTTGGTATCAGCATCTATTGATTGTCCTTCTTCATTCAATATGAGATCTTCTTGGTTCATTGTATGATGTGGTTTTCCATGGAATCTTAGAATTATACTACTAACCTTGGCTCTTACTTAAAATTTCCGTTTTAGCTTGATTTCTGGATGATACATGGCAGGGAGAGAGAAGAACATTGTCTCATCATTGCCCAAATAGGGTAGAAGTTCAGGTTCCCTACGTGGCCATTATTGACACCCCAGGTTGGAAGAGGCTACTCTACTCCTGGGTTGAGGTTGAAGTTCTGGCTCTCCACAAGGTCTCCATTCATTCCTCTGTGGTTGGGGATAGGCAGGATGCCATGTGTTATTCCCCAGATGGCTTCCATTGACACCAGATGGTGGTTGGGGGATGTCCTTATTGACACCTAGGAGATGATGAAAGTTTTGACTATTAGGCCTTGTCTGACACTACTTTAGTGGGGAAAGGAGATGCTTCATGACTTTGGTATATTTGTGGAAATCCAGGCTGACACCACTGCACCATGGAGGTGATATTCTGCCTCCTTTTTCTGACCCCATCCTGCTGAGATCAAGAGATTGGGGACATCTGATTATAGCTTCTTGATAGTGAAACCTAGTTTCCCCACTTGGTCTTTGCTGGCATAGGTGGGGTTGGGACTATAGTTTATCTTTATGATGTCTGGTTGAATTAGAGCGAGTTTTGTCCAAAAGTTTTCTGTCTTACAAGGCCGTGCTTTTCTTGTCCTTTGGCGAGGGAGCAGCCTTTGTTTTGTCTATGCCCATTGGCATTACTGTGTTGCTAGTTTCTTTAGCTCAAAGTATGGGATCTGTGAAGTAAAAAAGAAAATGTAGAGAACTCATCCCCCTGTTGTTCCTTGGGTCTTAAGTTCCCTAGTCAGTCTGCGTTATTTGCTTTCTGTTTTTTATCCAGGAGTTCTACATTCGTTTCATATATAATGTTCAGAGTTTCTAGTTGTACTTACCAGACAAAATAGGGAAAAGTACATCTATTTTAGTTTTCTGGAGGTAGAAGTCTAGCAAAGATATAGTAGTTTTAAAATTTTAAAGTTCCTACTATCAGAGATTTGTATTTCATGTATCCATCCATTCATCCTTCATAATGATCGAATTGGAGTCATTAGAATATTCACTATCTCAAACACTTATCATTACTTTGTGTTGGGAATACTCAAAATTATTTCTCTTAGCTATTTTCATATATATATAGTAAATTATTATTAACTATAGTTACCTTACTTTGCTATAGAACACTATACCTTATCCTCTTACCCAGCTATAGGGTTTTTTTTTTTTGTTGTTGTTGTTGTTCATTAGCCAACGTCTCCCTAATTCCCCTGTTCCCCCAATCCTTTCCAGCCTCTGGTAACCACTATTCTATTCTCTACTTTTTTTTAAAAAAAATTTTCAAATAATTATTTTATTTAGCTTTATTTACTTATTTAAATTTATCAGAGCAGGACAGAGCAAGCAAGCAAGAGAGAGGAAAGTGAAAAAGTAAGCCACCAGATCTGGGACTCGAACCATGTGGGAGTTCAGTGCCTGTAACCACCATGCCACCTGCTGGTCTCTCTATTCTCTACTTTTATTAGGACATCTTTTTTTAGTTCTCATATGTGAGTGGAAACATCTAAATTTTCTCTTTTTATGCCTAACTTATTTCACTTAATGTCACTTATTTCAGCAGTGTCCTCTGGGCTTGTCCATGTGTTCATGCTGCCTTGAATGACAGACAAGATTTTGTTCTTTTTAATGGCTGGACAGTATTCGCGCATGTGTGTGTGTGTGTGTGTGTGTGTGTGGTGTATACATACACATTAGACATTGTGTATGTATCTTATATATACATATAATAAATGTATGTATTGCACTTTCTTCATCCATTTGTCTATTGATGAACACTTAGATTGTTTTCATATCTTGGCTATTGTGAATAGGGCTTTAGTAAACCTGAGAATGCAGGTATCTCTACCACATACTGATTTCTTTTCCTTTGGATCTATGATGGTCTTCAAAAGGTTTATAAAAATACATGCTGCATATTATGAAAAAGTTATGCATAGATTGAAAACATTTTTTTGCACCAAAATAAACTTGTACTTTAATTCCATTTTTTTTCATGAACTTTTGAATTCCTCTCTTATGTTTACTGCTGAGACTGCAGAGAGAGAGGAAGTGTGTGTGTATGTGTGTGTGCACATGCACTCATCAGAGAGAGACAAAGACAGAGAGGGACAGGAGAAAGCACACCCCGCAAAGAATGGTCTTGCTGCAATCCCTTCTCCTCTAGCTTTCTCCTTTTGGGATTTTGGGCACACATGCACATGTGTCCAGGTGTTTCTCGAGCTGCCAGGTCTAGGACTCAAACCACATGGCTTGCTATGTGGGATCTGGCTGCCTCAACCACCAGCCATGGAGTTGGCCCCTTAATCTACATTTTAAAAATTTATTTTAACTTCTTATTTACATGTAATAGTTGTACACCACATACAGTGTAATTTTTCAAAATGTAAATTTTTAGTTTTTTGAGGAAACTCCATATTGTTTTCTGTACGGTTGTACTAATTTATATTCTACCACCAGTATAAAGAGTTCTTCTTTCTCTGTGTCCTTACCAGCATTTATTTTTTGTCTTTTTGATGATAGCCATTATAACTAGTGACACATGATATTTCATTATTGTTTTGATTTGCATTTCCCTGCTGATTAGTGATGTTGACCATTTTTTCATGTAATTGTTGGCCATTCTTATGTCTTCTTAGAGAACTGTCTATTTAATTCAGTTAAAATTATGCTAATGTTTTAATGATTCAGAGGTCCTATATTTAACGCTTTACTTTTCCTGTTCCTATATTTTGAATTATCAGTCATATATTTCGTTGATGGAAAATAGCCAACTCTAAAGTGAATAATTGATAATTAATGCAGTTTATTTCCAAGCAGAATATGAGTGAGCAAGGAGAGGAGGCATACATTCCCTTTCTTGGGGTGATCAGGTACAAGGGTTCCTTTAATTTGATTTTGAGAGTGACAGACAAAATTAGTGTAGAGATTTCCATTGGTCTGGTCCAAAAAAGGCAGGACATGTGGAAGCAGGAGTTTGTAGGTTATAGGTAGGTTCCACAATTTTTAGGTTGGTGATTGGAAGGGAAGGTCTGTGTCCTGGGAAGAGATTCATAAAAGAAATGGTTAATCTACATCTCAAGGAAAGGGAAGTTCTGTGTCTTGGGAAGAGATAAGCAAAAGAATTTACTATAATCACTGAAATATATACATCTCAAAGATACTATGCCAGGAACAGAATGTAGGAAGAATTCTGTTAATTAAAAAAATAGTCTGTTAATGTTTGTGGACATGGCTCCCTCTAGACTCTCTGTAAAGGACTTTGGAAAAATAGGAAAAAGCAATCAGACTTCTGTCCACAATATATATATTTTAAATACTTATTTATTTATTTATTTATTTATATTTCATTTTCTCATACATTCAATCACATTATTATTTGTCTTACAAAATGGATATTTCAACAGGTGAACATTTCTCC
>NW_006159708.1:903306-919468 GCF_000334495.1 Tupaia belangeri chinensis | reverse complement strand
ACGTTTAAGTTGGCCATTGTCTTAGTTGCCTTTTACTTCTTTGTTTCTGGCTGTTACTTCTTTAATTTTCCTGGAACAGTACTTTTTTCATGGTTTCTTGGAGAGCTGGCCTGGTGCTGGCAAATTCTTTCAGGTTTTGTTTGTCTGAGAAGATTTTAATCTTTTTTTCCCATATGAAGAATAATCTTGCAGGATACAATAATCTTGGTTGAAATTGTTTCTCTCTTAACACTTTCAATACATCTTCCCATTTTTTCCTTGCTTGCATTGTTTCCGTTGAGAAGTCCGATTTTAGCCTGATGGGGTGACCTTTGTATGTCACTTGTGGTTTCTCTCTTGCCAGTTTTAGTATCTTATCTTTATCTGTGGTCTTAGCCAATCTGGCTATGATATGCCTTGGGGAAGATCTTCTTGGGTTGATTCTATTTGGGGTCTTTTGCATTTCTTGGGTCTGGATGCTTGAGTGCCTCTCTAGACTTGGGCACAATATATATCTTTATTTAGGTATGGAGTTTAGACACCTTTACTTCTGAAATCATTGCTACCCTCTAAGAAGTAAAAAACAAAAAACAAACAAACAAACAAAAAACCAAACTTACGATGAAAAATTTGATACATATGTATTACAAATATCTATTCTGTTAGCCATGAAGTGTAATACATTTGACTGGATTAAGGTTTACACCCATCCTTTTAATTTATCTGTGGCTTAGGTACAAAATGTTTACTACAGAGATCATGTTAAATTAAAAAAAAAAACAAAGCAAAACAAAACTCTATGAGCAATTTTTATTGACAGGCAGGATTCCTCTTTGATGATTTATCACAATTATGTTGAAAATATTTTTAGAAAA
This sequence comes from Tupaia belangeri chinensis, assembly GCF_000334495.1. Classification (NCBI taxonomy): domain Eukaryota; kingdom Metazoa; phylum Chordata; class Mammalia; order Scandentia; family Tupaiidae; genus Tupaia; species Tupaia belangeri. The sequence continues at coordinate 918,614 of NW_006159708.1, read as the reverse complement.
CTTACTGCAAGGCTTGTATAAAGATAGCCTCCTCTATCACCCTCAGTAATTCCAAGCAGGAACTTCCTAATTGGCTTAAAAATTCTTCTGGCATTGCACTAAGCTCACCTGCAGAGAGGATAAGTGGGACATCCTGATTAGCACTCTGTGGTCAAGTGTTAATGACTCTAAAAAAGAACTTGCTGTGATTATAGAAAACATCCAATCTTTGAAGCTCATTGGATTGTTTAGCATGTGAATTCTGCTTAGAAGAAGGCTCCTGACTAAAATAGGCACAGTGAGTTGACACCCAGCAACTTTTGGAGGGTCAAATTTACACATATGAAGGTTTATCAATTCTGTACTTAAATGAATACAAGATATATAAACCTCCTGTCTAGCTAGTTTGGGACACCATAACAAACTATCATAGATTTATAGTATATAAACAACTGAAAAAATTTGGTCACATTTCTGGAGGCTAGAAGCCTAAGATCAGGGTGGTAGTATGGCCAGGCTCTAGCAAAGGCCCTCTTCTGGGTTGATGGCTGTTGTCTTCTTGCAGCTTCATGTGGTAGAAAGAGGGTGATAGAGGTTCTAGGATCCCTTTGATAATACCACTAATATCGTTAATCCCATTCATGTGGACGCCACCCTCATAACCTAAAATTACATATTTTTAATCCTCTAATCATTTTCACTCTCATTTCTTCATTTTGGCTTTTTTTTTTTTCTTTCCTAATTCATTTGTTATTCATTGTCTTATTAACATTGTGTGACTCAGTGGTTCCAGATTTAAGGGTTGAACATTCTCAGGGACCAGAGCAAGGGCATGCATCATACACAGGAAAACCAGAGTCCTATTTTCATTTCAGAGGACTAACAAAGCCCAGAAAAACACAAGTAGGCATTTTGCAAGATAGGAATTCCAAAGTTCAGGCACATGAGCAAATAACCAAAGAACCTACATGGACTGAAGAAGCTAAAAGTTTCTGCAACATCTCTTTTAATTGGTTTATCCTTTCCAATGCAAGGCTACCCTTCTATGGTCTAGGTTCTCATTCCTTCTTTTTGTCTTTTTCTTCTTTTTTAAAAAATAATTATTTATTTAATTTTATTTATTTATTTACAGTTGATAAGAAAGACACACACAGACACACACACACAGACACACACACACACACACACACAGAGAGAGAGAGAGAGAGAGAGAGAGAGAGAGAGAGAGAAATGAGAAAGTAAGCCACCCGGTCCAGGACTTGAATTGTGGTCAGTCATGGGGGAGAGTCTAGTGCCTTAACCACCATGCCACCTGCTGGCTCCCCTCATTATTTCTTGATTAGATAATTTGGATAACCTTCTAAATGGTCTTCACCCTGGCCATTTCTTTTTTCTTCAGTTTATCACACATTTGGAAACAGATTAATTTTCCCAAAGTAAGAAGCCAGTTATCCCACCTCAGTATTCTAGAACCTTCAACAACTCTCATAACTTTTTGTATAAATATTTATGTTCTTTAGCTTTGGCTTCAAGGATCCCCACTCTCACACTTTACACTATTTTTTATAGCCTTATCTCCTGCATTTTTTAAATAATTATTTTAATGATATCCTAATGGACAATCTCTGAATATTCCCTGTGTATTCTTTTTTTGGCACTATTACTATTATTTTCTTACTATCTGGTACAGTTTGAAGGTGTTCTCTAAAAGTTCATGTGTTGGAAACTCAATTACCATAGTGATGGTATTATGAAGATGGAAATTTAAACCGACTATGGATTTAAGAATCGAGGCTTTTGGTAAGTGATTAGGATTAGATAAGGTCATCGGGATGAAGCTCCCTTGATTGGATCCTGGTAGGGACTAGATCAGACACAGACACGTGCTCTTGCCCTATTGCCATGTGATTCTTTGAGCTGCCTTGGGACTCTGCAAGGAATATACACCAATAAGAAGACCCTCAATAGATGTGGTCCCTTGACCCTGGATCTCCAAAGCTGTCAGATGAATAAAACTTCATTCATTATAAATTATTCAGTGTATGGTATTCAGTTATTAACAACAATGAAAAAAAAAAAACCACAAACAAAAAAGAGCTAAAATACTTTCTTTAGTCAGAGTCTACTGATTCTTTAAATCTTTTTCAACTGTCATTTCTATTGAGTATAATGTCCCTCTTTTGAATTTTCTCAGCCCTTTATGAATCAGTTCTCTGGAATTATATTTTCTCATATTTCTTTCTGTTAAAAAGGTGTTAGATTTACTTTCCTACATACCTTTATTAAACTAGGGTGGTTATATTTATGATAAACTATAAGCAGAGCTCTTAGGACCTATGAATTTTTAAAGAGTTTTTAAAAAAGAAAGACTATATGAAAATTTTCCAGATCCTACAGACTCCAAGTTTAGAGAAGGGTAAATAAAGACTAACTTCACACCAGAAAGAGTATACTAACTTGTATAAATCATAGATAAATAGAAAAATCTCAAATTTGATTAAAAAGACAGATTTTACTTACATAAGAGTAATTAAATCACAACAATAATATTAGAGACAAGAAGACAAATAATATTTCATCTGTCAAGCAAAATAACTGTCAAACTTGAATTGTATGCCAGGCTAACTTATTATTACAGTGAGGACAAACTAAAAATAGTTCTAGACAAAGACATTGAGATTTTACCACCAACAGGCCTTTGCTGAAAAAAATACTAAAGGATATATGTTAGTAAAGAAAAATTGAACCCAGAAGTATTCAGTTTTAAAAAAAAGATAAGCAATGAAATTTCTAAACATATAGTTGATCTGAATAAAGGCTAACTAAAAAAGTAATAGCACGACTAATTTGAGGGTTTTTATTTATTTTAATTTGTAGTATAGGACATTTGCGCTCACTAGAGAGAAAGAGAGAAAATGATAAAACATGCCAAAGAGGGGATAGCCACATCTAATCCCTTCTCCATTCTCCTCTTGAGATTTTGGGCATGAACACACATATGCTTGGCATCTTTTTCAAGTGCTGGGGTCTAGGACAATAACCTTGCAGGTGGCCATGTGGGACACAGCTGCCTTAACCACCATGTCACTGGCTGGCCTATTGAAAAGTTTTAAAGAAAAACTTAAATAAATGAACATGGTAGATATTAAGACTTGAATACTTTTTATTAAAACATCCTCCTAAGAGAAACTCTTTCAAATATTAAAATTCTGAATGACTAATATAAAAAACAGTTTATGAAAACTTCCTTTACCTTTAAAAATTACACAAACTTAAACTGAACACCTTCATCAATCATCAAATCATGAAGATTCATTTTGAGCTAAATGGAACAAGAACTTAACCATCTCCTCAGAAGCAATATTTGGTCCTACTGCTTCCATACTATCACAACCAAAATACCAGTAAGTAAAACATATGCTGTGATCTATAGGCATATGAAATGTTTTATTTAGACCATTTCTAAGGATTCTGCTTCAAAGGTTGTGCATGTACCATTGCACCACATATTAATGAAGACAGTCTAGTCTTTCAAAGATCATGTGTCATCAAAGTCTGCAGAGTTTTCATTGTCATTTGCAACAAGGGCTTCTCTGTTCTCATAGGTCCAGAAGCCATTCAGATTGATTAGAATGGTGGTAACTATGTCACCTTGAATACTATTGATTAAATCTTGAAGAGATATTTTCAGAGGATCCTTTGGTTTTACCATGTCAAAGATTTCATCCTTGACATCTTAAAATGAAATAGGATCTTGTCCATGGATTTTCATTAGTTCCTGCATGGCCCTAAAGAAATAAATAAGGGAAAATGCATTCAGATATCCCTTGTTCTCAATATCAAGAAATTTGAAAATATACCATAGAGCTGCAGGTTTCTTTCTGTTTTCTAATGCAAGAACAAAGTCCAAGTAGGTCTTATTTTCTCCATCATAAGTGAGACATTCCTGGAAAACATGATCTAAGAAGACATTTGTTATGGTTGCTGTTCCATAGCAGGAGAGGTCTTCTTTACTGAGTATGCCATTGTGATCCTTATCAAGATTCAAATACTGGCCATAAACCCTTAGGGCAGAAGGAGCAGAAAACCAATTTGTTTTTTGACTTTGCTTTGATAGTTCTTCATCCCTTAGCTCCAATAAATCATCTAGGAAGCTGCATGCTAAAATATCTTAAATTTTTATCTTCCCTGTTCTTAGAGGATCTAAAAAGAAGAACTTCCTAGCTACTGTACAAACATAAAAGAAGTAAAAGGATTTTTCCAGCCCATGTAATTGCGGCAAGGGGGAATAAGTTCCAGTATGTAGTTTTCTAAATCAGATTCCCAAAGGTACCCTTGCCCAGCGACATCTTATAAATTGAGGCCTATCGTTTGATGAAGCCAAACTTTTCTAATGACATAAAGAACTACATGATGGAAATTCTTCCATATGAATCTGTATGAAGAGGTTTAGCAAAGACTTTCGCTGTGAAAAACTGCTTGTACTTTGGTCCAGCTTTCTCATCAACTTTCAAAAAACTTTCATAATTGATTATTGCTTCTTCTCCAATCATAGGTGGTGGTTGGTGTTTGTCCAGAAAAAACATAAATTCTGTAATTCTTTATAATCTAAGAGTTCTCTGCCTTTTCTTTGTAGAAATACAGCTCAGGATTCCTCTCTTAATTTCTGTAGCAAAACTTCATCTTCAGCTGGCAGCGTTTGCACTGGTGATAGGTGATGCTAACTGCCGGTGAAGAACTTCTTTCTAGTCCATGGCTGCCTCTCTTAATAAAAAAAAAAAAAAAAAAAAAAAAGTCAGAGGGTGTGTGCCTTCACCAGAGAGAGAAAGAAAGCACCCCCCCCTCCCACACACACAATGGGTCATGGTCATGCTTTCTCCTCTATTTATCCATCCTGTTGAGATTTTGGGTATGCACATACATGTGTCTGGTGTATTTTTCAAGTTGCTGGCCTGGGATTTGAACTGCAGTTGACATATTTGGTAAAGGACTGTTATCAAAAGATACAAAATCTTAACACTCAATAAAAAGAAAATGAAAAAAAAAAACTGATTAAAGAATGGGCACGAAAAGGACCAGCAGATGGCATAATGGTTACATTGCTGAACTCCCATGTAGTCGACTGCAGTTCGAATCCTGGACCTAGAGGCTTAAAACTCATCTGGGCATGTGTGCATGCATGCCTAAAATCCCGAGAGGAGAATGGAGGAAAAGTGATTGCAGCATAGCTATCCCCCTCCCCCCGCCCCGGGGGATAATTTCTTGCTTTCTGTCTCTCTGTCTAGCAAGTGCACATACCCTATAGTGAAAATCTTTCCAAATAAATAGGCAAGAGAACTTAATAGACATCTCACAAAGAAGATATACAAATGGATGGGACCAGCAGATGGGGTAATGGTTATATCACTGGGGCTCCCACATGTTCAACTGCAGTTTGAGTCCTAGACCCAGTGCCTTAAAACTCGTGCCAGGTGCATGTGCATGAGTGCCCAAAATCCCAAGAAAAGACTGGAGGAGAAGGGATTGCATCATGACCATCCCCCTTGGGGGGGAGTTGATTTCTTGTTTTCTGTCTCTCTGTCTCTCTGGTGAGCACATATGCCCTTTAGAAAACATCTCTGTCAGAAGAAAGATATACAAATGGAAAATAAGCATGTGAAAAGATGTTCAACACCATATATCAAGAGTGAGAAGCAGTACTTGGTGAGGGAAACCAGTGTAGGAGTCTGCTCCAGGCTACTTCCTGCCTTCCAGCTTGTCCAGGTACATCTGTCTGCTGCCATCTTCCTGGAGCCTGTATTGCTGCAGATCAGATAGAAGCAGTGCTTGGTGAGGGAAACCAACACAGGAGGCCTCTCCAGGCTTTTTCTTGCCTCCCAACTTGTCCTAGGAATATTCTGTGACTTCTTAGTTTTCTGAACCATGCGACACAACATGCTGCAGGACTCCTTTTCATTCTTCCATCTGAAAATCTTTAGGTTAGCCCCAGGTGCACCTGATCTCAAGAATCTGGGAAAGGAAGCAACACCTAAAGGTGGCTATACACACACTGTAACTGGAAGACAAGGCCCTCTACCAAGAACACATCTGAGAGGTCGAGCTCTTCTTTCCCCCCAAACTCTATATAATAGACAACAGAAAAGCAGACAGTAGTGTATAATCCACCAGATGACTAGAAATCAGTGCAGAAACACAGAATGTATGGGAAAACAAAGAAATACCTCTTCCTCAATGGAACAGAGCAACTCTTCTTCAACCATGAACAACACAAAGGAATTTGCTTCTCTTTGATAAAAAGGGGAATGGAGAAAGACAAAAATGTTTCAAAAGAAAATTACAGTGCACTTGTTACTAGATTTTAGCTCTGTCCATATTTGTTTTTTTGAGTTTTTAGCGTCTACCTACTGTTTAAACAGAGTCCTAACCTTTTTCCTAGCTTTAAGTCTTAAGCCATTTTCTCTTAACATATTTTTATTTTGATTCTTTAAATCTAAAATTGTTTTTCTTGAAGTAAAAATAAATCCATAATAATAGCAAACTAAAGATAGTGCTGGAGAAGTGTGGGCAATGGGGGGGGGAATAAAGGGGAGAAAAACCCAAAACAATTAATGGACACAAAAATGGAGTATTGTCTGCTTATGATAATGTGTATGGTAATGTATTTGGCTAGACCAATATGCAGTGTATTCAAGGCGGCAAAATTAATTTTGTATGCTGTAAAGATGTATAGTGAATAAATGTAAAAAATAATATATAAATATAAAAAGTCAATCCTAAAACATTTCTCCAAATATAAATAAATAAAAAAATTAAAAGTAGAGGAAAAACAAGTGTTACAGAAGTGTGCAAGGCAATCATCAATTTGGAAGGGATTTTATAACATTTGTGGTATCTGTAATCTGTTATGTTTTCTTATATTGTAATCTGTTATATTTTTCTTCTCATTCAAACTAAATGTTTACTTTCATGCCTAAAAAAAGAAAAAAAAAAGTCAATAGAGAAGAGCTTCATAATTACTAAAACAGACTAATACTGAACAAATGGCTCATAGTGGTTACTAGCACGATGTTTAAAAGATTAAAATATGGTATTAAAGGATAATTTTATGAATCCAAGGATGTTTTAATAGTAGATAATATAATTGATCAAAACATGGGAACAGTAGAGTTGACCAGCTTACTAGATGTCCAAAATACTTTAGATAATTATCAATCCTGATTTTAAAATAGATTGGTCTGTCTAGAAGAATATACTACTAAGGTGATTAGGATTGTCTATTTTTTTTTTTTTAATTTTTATTTTATTTTTTTATTTGGCGGCCGGCAGGTGGTACGGTGGTTAAGGGCGCTGGACTCCCACATGGCTGACTACGGTTTGAGTTCCAGACCTGTCAGCTTACTTTTTCACTTTCCCTCTTGCTCTCTCTTTCTCCCTCTCTGTTCCTCATTCTCACTCTGTCCCTCTCTGGTTAAATTAAATAAATAAATAAACAAACAAATAAAGTTAAATAAAAAAATTATTAAAAAAAGATTGTTTATCTGAAACAGTAGCCAATGGCATATTTAATAGAAGCCTCTAGAATTATCTCTTTGCAATTTGTAAAAATATGAGTATCTCAAAGATACCAAAGGATTCTTACTATTCTTATTTGACAAGATTCTGGACCTTTCAATAAGAAGAAATGATGTAACTACTCACTTGGAAAACTCAAGAGAAGTAACAAATAAAATTACAGCTAATTAGAGAATTCAGCAAGGTGTTCAGCAAAATAAGTACATCAAATATCAACATCTTTATCACATACAAGTGAAAGCCAGTTGAAAGGAAAGGAGGTTCCCATGTATGTTCACAAATAGCTTACCAGATAGAAAGTGATCTCTACATATGTTAGCAGATATGTATTAAACCATGTTACAGAAATGGCTGTAACAATTGTCACCAAAATATTAACTGTCATGATCACTAAGTGGTTGTATAATGCTGGATAATATGAACATTATTTTTATCTTCTTTTATTTTTATCATTTTCTTATTTTATATCAGTTTTAAATTTTATAACCGTTCTATATGATTTCTATAATGGACAAAATTTACAAATTGTTATTTTGAGTATATATCATAATATTTGATTGACAAATTTAATCAGAACATCACCTGTATATCAATTATCGCAATGGTGAGCCACATTTCAATTTGCACTGTTGAGGAAATGTCAGAATTTGCATAACAGTTTGCTCAACGTATGTCAATTCATTCTACTACGCTTTAAAAATATAATCATGAGAGCTCAGTGTAGCTGCTAGTTCAGAATGAAATTCAGCATTTGTGCAGTATATTTCCAACTTTTTTTTTTTTTGAGAGGTTTTTGCTATAGGGTGTGTGTGCTCGCCAGAAAGACAGAGAGAGACAGAGAGACAGAAAGCGAGAAATCATCCCCCTCAGGGGGATGGCCACATCACAATCCTTCTCCTCCATTTTCCTCTTGGGATCTTGGGCACACACACATACGTGCCTGGAGTGAGTTTAAGCCACCAGGTCCAGGACTCGAACCATGGTCGACTACATGGGAGTCCAGCGACATAGCCATTACGCTGACTGCTGGTCCCATATTTCAAACATTTTAACACACTGGAAATGTGCTGCTCATTTATTAAAGCAACATAGCTACTTCAATAAACAATTTTTAGAGGCGTAATCATTTGACTATTCAACCACCCACAATAAAACAAAATGTTCCAAATTCAATTTAGTTCATCTTTTAAATAAAGAAGATGAAGTTCACAAGCATTGACATTGTACTTTGGAGAAAGCATAACATCTCTTTAGTGGAGATGAATTCTGACTTTGTCTGATGCTCTGTTACTGCTCTTTAATGATGTTTTTTAAGGCACACACTGGCCCTGATAATCACATACAATGTAATCGTGTTATTTATTTGCCACCCTGCTGAAAAAAGTTTATTTTAATAAATAACAGTATGCTCTAAGAAGTCTTAATGGAATAGACCCCTTTTCTTTATAGTAACCTATTCTGAGTGCTTTGCCAGAAAGAATAACCATGTTAAAGATTATCTCTGGTACTGAGCTAAAATCCAATTGGTTATTCAATAGCAAGTTCAGTAGTAAGTCCAGTTAGACTTTTTTCTGTATATCTATTGACTTGGGAAAGCATGGTTGTAGAGAAAAGGAAAGAAAAGGAGAATTCAGTGTGAGATTTCTATTCCAGTAGAGTATTTTGGATAAGCTCCCTCTTGAGTTACACAAAGAAGCATAGTTGGACTAGTTAACATGGCTTCTTGATTCAGGCAGAATTGGAGTCCTCTTGTGTTATGTCCAGTAGAGGCAAGGCAAGGTCACACTTTAAAACTAGGGAGTGGGGAGAGGTGCCCTGTTGGTGGTACACTTAAAGGAGTTAAGCATACCTACCTTCTCAACCAAATCCTGGGCACTGCTCTGCTCATGCTCTGTCCTCAGCTCTGTGTCTGTGGTGGAGAAAGAAAGAATTTGCTATAGAGTGTGCCTGGTGCCTGGGAACCCAGTCATTTGGACTCTGAATTGTCAGCCATTAAGACCTGGACTATGCACTTTGTATTTCATTGTTTTCTAAGCCAGTGAATTGGAAAGAGGTTCTGGAAAGTCATAATGCTAAATAATAAAAGAGCTTTGTCTACTCCTATGTTTCAGATTTGGCAGGTCTATAGTAGGACATAGGGATCTGCATTTTTAACCAGATTTCTAGGTGATTCTTTCTTTAAAAAATTTTTTGTTTTTTTTAAAGAGACAGAGAGGGAGAAGGAAAATGAGAAAGCAAGTTGGCAGGTCTGAGACTTGAATTGCGGTCAGCCATGTGGGTGTCCAGCACCTTAACCACCACGCCACCTGGCTGCTCTCAGATCTCTAGGTGATTCTAATGTAATTTTTGACTGTATTTCAGACACATTGAGTTAGGTGTCTCTGGTGAGAGGGAAAGCTGAATGTGAATGAGTGATGAAACAGCATCGGAAGTTGTGGACAATGTGTTCTTTTCTCCTTGTTCTCCGTTGCGTCTGATTTACTATGATTGACCTTTCAGGTGAAAAGAGTGAGTTCACCAAGGAACTTGAATGGATTGTGACCCAGGAATCCTTTCTGTGTGGAAAGCCCTCATGTATCTTGGTTGTATGTGGAGGGAGAACTCAGTAGAACATAAAGTGAAGGTTGAGAGGAATAGTTTCTATTAGGATCAGGCTTTTTTACTTTCTTATCAGTGTCTCAGAATTTGCAAGGCTTTAGGAAGAAAAAGTTGATAACAATTTTTGAACAGATGGCTCAGTATAAAGTACATATTATTACCAAGTCTTAGTATGACTGTGGGTTGAGTCAAGTAATCATCTTACAGAAAGAAAAAGAAGTTTCAACAGAGCTAATCCTGACCCAGTTGAGAATTCCTAAATGAACTGTAAAATTATAACTGTGCAAGAGGGACTCCATAAAGGCTGTATTTGTATAGATATTTGGCAAAGCCTGAAAAGCACAAAAAGTCTCCAGCTTTAATCAGCTCATTTAAAAATTGTGCCTACTAAAGCTCTGATATAATAGGCCATTTGATCTTTAAGAGAACTAAAGATGTTTCAGATTCTACATAGGACTTTACTCTGTGAATAAGTCCTTAGTGTGCAATTAGTCACTTTTTTTGCCAGTAATTTTAAACCACTTATTGGGGAATTATTTGTTCTCAATTCTGCCTGCCAAGAGTACATATGTGCTAAGTTGCCTATTATACTAATTAATAAAATGATTGGGAATGATGGAGTGATCTGATTGAATGGCTCCATTTTCAAATCATAGATTCCCAATTGAGGGATAAATGTGAATATGAAATTTTACCATTACGCACACAGACAAGACTTTTAAAAGCCTGGAAATAGGGTGACAAGATGGTGTCACAGATGATGGTCTACAAGACAATCCCATATGGGAAAGTTCTCGTTTCAAGTTCTGAGACCTCCTTGAGTATACCAGCATGCACTTACCCATGGTCCAGGGCTGGCTAAATGCTGGGAGTGAATTGTGGTGATGAGACCCTATTGGTGCTGACTCTCTCTGTCTCTCTTGGTCATGGAACAATAAATGAATAAACATTTTTTAAAGGATTTTGTCATAGGGCAAGTGTGCTCGCCATAAAGGAGAAAGGCAGAGAGATTCAGAGAGAGGAAAAGTGAGAAATCACACCCCGGGGGAATGGCCACACAACAATCCCTTCTACTCCTTTCTCTTCTTGGGATTTTGGAAATGCACACACATGTGCCTGCATGATTTTCAAGCTGCTAGGTCCAAGACTCAAACCGTGGTTGGCCATGTGGGAGTCCAACACTTTAACCGCTATACCATCTGCTGACACCATGAATAAAACTTTTTAAAAAATAGTCTGGAAGTACAGTGCTGAGAACAGTAGTGAAAAAGGATTTAGAATGGACTTCCCTGACAGAGAAGACAGAAAGACGAATATGAGGGAGAACAACCTTGTTGCGGGATCAGCCTGATGGTGCTCTGCCTTGGTCTCAGAAGGTCTCTTGTTTGTTCTCAGTGGAGTTAACAAATAATTTTGGGGTTGAAATAACACTGAGGGGAGCCCGCAGGTGGTGTAGTGGTTACGGCACTGGACACATGGTCAACTGTGGTTCGAGTCCTGAACTTGGCAGCTTGAAAGTCACATCAAACGTGTGTGTACATGCCTAAAATCCCAAGAGAGAAATGAGGAGAAGGGATTGCCACCCTCCACCCCCTGGGAGATGGTATCTACTTTCTCTCATTGTCTCTAGAGAGCGAGCACATGTGCCTTATGGTAAAAACCTTAAAAAAATTAAGAAGAAATGACACTGAGGAAGAAGAAACATACATATAAAATTATAACCTGGGCATCATTGATTTTCTGCCAGGAAGGGAAAAGATTTGTAATGGATTTTGAAGCCACAGATTGGGCCAGATGGCAAATAAGGAGTGGCTAGACCACAGCTGAAGATCTAAGGATTAATTGTGGTAAGGTCTGTTGCATCCTCTTTCAAACAGTCATAGTCCATGAATTTAGTTTTATCAACTGCTATGTTCTAGAGAAAGAAATGTTCAGTATGAATTATAACTTGAAAGAATTGCTAAAGATTCTTTCCTGAGCCAGAACATCTGGAAGAAAATAGATCATTTCATGATGGAAGAACAATGTTGTTCTGGAGTTCGAAGCACCACAGTTGTCTTCTGTGATAAGCCTACATTCGATGACATCAAATACATTTTGGCCCAAGCATGTAGAAAATAATTCCCAAATGACAAGTAGCTTGGAGGTTAAGGCACTGGATTCTATGTGGTCAGCTGTGCTGTTTGAATCCCAGACCTGGTGACTTGAGAAATCATGCCACGCATGTGTGTGTATGCCCTGAATCCTGATGAGACTGAAGGAGAAAGGATTGCAGCATGGCCATCCTCCCTGGGGGTGATTTCCCACTTTTTTTTTCTCTGTCTCTCTCTGACAAGCACATGCACCCTATAACAAAACTAAAAAAAATGAAATAACCCCCAGAATTGTAATGAAAATAATTGAAACAGCCAACTCTTTTAGATAGGCACTCTTCACTTACAGACCAAGTTCTGTTCCTCTGACTTAGGTCATTAATCTAATTGGTCAATAAGCATGAAGCTTAAAGGCAGATGTCTGTGTTGTGCTGTGGCACCATAGGATATGTATTTTTCAGCAGATCACAGGACACCACAGTAGAATAGAGTAATTCTGTTCATACAAAAAAGCATGCAGTAGAGGGACCAGCAATTAGCATAATGGCTATGTTGCTGGACCCCCATGTAGCTGACCTCAGTTCGAGTCCTGGACCCAGTGGCTTAAACTCATGCCGGGCACGTGTGTGTATGTGCCCAAGATCCCAAGAAGAGAATGGAGAAGAAGGGATTGCGGCGTGGCCATCCCCCCGGGAGGTGATTTCTCGCTTTCTGTCTCTGTCTCTCTTTGGCTTTCTAGAGAGCTCACACGCCTATAGCAAAATCCTCTCCAAAAAAAAAAAAGCATGCAGTAGATAAGCACTGGAAAGCAATAAGACACATCACAGCACAGTAATATAAATCCATCACAATCATTTTTATTTATTCTGAATACTACTATGAGTGCAGAACAAAGTATAAATTTATGAACAAAGTACATAGTGTTACATAATTGTGAATGCTTCATGTAGTGAACATTGACTGTGAGAACGAGATAAAGACTGAGAAAGAGGATTTGCCCCACACTGGAGAACTGGTCATATGTCTGAGAAGTTGTTAGACATCTAGGATGTTAGGTTAGGACTGGCTGTAATACAAATGTTGTGTAGAGCTAGCTACCTGCAGCACTTAATGAGATTCATATGTGTATTCCACCTATTAACATATCACCCTCAGCCATAATGACATCACTAGCTGGGGCCTTTGGAGTGAAATAAAATTAAGAGTGACTAGTATTTTGAAGATAAAGTTGATATTATGTTATCTGCTTTTGATGACTTGCTAGCTACTTGCTTTGAGTTGTGGGATTATAATATTTGTGCAGGGCAGATTTGTTTTTAATAAAGAAGGTCAGAAAATTTGGCTCTGTGAAGGATAACCAAGGAACAAGCAGTAGAAATCCTATCAAGTCTTCTTCAGAAATATTTTATTTCTTATACTTTAATCCCCCCTTAACATTTTATATGTTCATTTCTCGGTGCTAATTTAAAAGAAAATTGAGCTATATTAAGAATTAGTGTAATAATTAACTTATACAAATCTATATCATTTCTGTATACAAACAACAAGCAGACAAAGACAGAACTGAAGAAAGTAATCCTGTTTACCATAGCCACAAGAAGTATAAGATACCTAGGAATAAAACTTACCAAGGATGTCAAAGACCTCTATAAGGAAAACTATGAAAAGCTTAAAAAGGAAATTGAAAAGGACACAGAAAAGTGGAAGGATATCCCATGTTCCTGGGCTGACAGAATTAATATTGAAAATAGCAATCCTACCCAAGTTAATCTACATGGTTAATACAATCCCTATAAAATTACAAGAGACATTCTTCACAGATCTAGAAAAGACAATCATAGAATTTGTCTGGAATCATAAAAGACCCCATAATGCCAAAGTCATCCTGTGCAAGAAAAGTAGAGTGGGAAGCATCTCATTTCCTGACCTCAAAATATATTACAAAGCTGTGAAAATTAAAAAAAAGCATAGTATAGGCACAAAAAGAGACATGTGGACCAATGTAACAGAGTAGAGACCCCAGAAATGAACCCCAAGACATACAACTTTTGACAAAGGGTACCAGTCAATCCAGTGGGAAAGGGAAAACCTCTTTAGCAAATGGTCCTGGAAAAATTGGGGTATCCACCTGCAGAAAGATGAATCTGAACTCCTACCTGTCACCATTAACAAAAATCAACTCATAGTGGATCAAAGATCTAAACCTAAGACCGCAAACTACGAAACTACTGGTGGAAAACGCTGGGGAAACTCTGGAAGATATTGGGGTAGGCAAAGACTTCATAAGCAAGACCCTCAAAGCACAGACAATAATTCTCAAAATAGACATGCAGGATTACATCAGATTAAGAAGTTTCTGCACAGCAAAGGACACCATAATTAGTGTGAATTGACAACCTTTGGAATGGGAGAGAATTTTTGTTAACTGAGTCTCAGATAAGGGACTGATAACCAGAATACACAGAGAACTCAAGCAGCTTACCTGGAAGAAAATGATTAGCCCAATTAAAAGATGCAAAAATGAGCTGAATAAACAACTCTCTAAGGAAGACCTATGAACAGCCAAAAAACATATGAAAAAATGTTCAATATCTCTCATCGTAAAGGAGATGTAGATCAAAATCACGATGAGATACCACCTAACCCCAGTCAGAATGGCGAAGATTAAAAAAAAAAAAAAGATAAGTGCTGGTGGGGACGTGGTGAAAGGGGAACACTCCTATATTGTTGGTGAGAATATAAATTGGTCCAGCCACTGTGGAGAACAATATGAACGTTCCTCAGACACCTTCAAATAGAACTACCATATGATCCAGCAATTCCACTCCTGGGTATCTACCCAAAGGGCAGGAGAATGCTTGATTAGAAAAGTGCTTGCACAACTATATTTATTGCAGCACTATTCATGATTGCTGACATGGAACCAACCCAAATGTTCACAAACAGATGAATAGATTGAAAAAGTGTGGCACATATACTCTATGGAATATTATTCAGCCATAAAAAAAGAACTAGGCCCTGGAATTTGATAGAAAGTGGATGAATATGGAAGATTTGTTGCTGAGT
>NW_006159708.1:891177-894636 GCF_000334495.1 Tupaia belangeri chinensis | reverse complement strand
TGGGGGTGATTTCCCACTTTTTTTTTTCTCTGTCTCTCTCTGACAAGCACATGCACCCTATAACAAAACTAAAAAAAATGAAATAACCCCCAGAATTGTAATGAAAATAATTGAAACAGCCAACTCTTTTAGATAGGCACTCTTCACTTACAGACCAAGTTCTGTTCCTCTGACTTAGGTCATTAATCTAATTGGTCAATAAGCATGAAGCTTAAAGGCAGATGTCTGTGTTGTGCTGTGGCACCATAGGATATGTATTTTTCAGCAGATCACAGGACACCACAGTAGAATAGAGTAATTCTGTTCATACAAAAAAGCATGCAGTAGAGGGACCAGCAATTAGCATAATGGCTATGTTGCTGGACCCCCATGTAGCTGACCTCAGTTTGAGTCCTGGACCCAGTGGCTTAAACTCATGCCGGGCACGTGTGTGTTTGTGCCCAAGATCCCAAGAAGAGAATGGAGAAGAAGGGATTGCGGCGTGGCCATCCCCCCGGGAGGTGATTTCTCGCTTTCTGTCTCTGTCTCTCTTTGGCTTTCTAGAGAGCTCACACGCCTATAGCAAAATCCTCTCCAAAAAAAAAAAAGCATGCAGTAGATAAGCAGTCTCTCTGTCTCTCTCTGGCTTTCTAGAGAGCTCACATGCCTATAGCAAAATCCTCTCCAAAAAAAAAAAGCATGCAGTAGATAAGCATTGGAAAGCAATAAGACACATCACAGCACAGTAATATAAATCCATCACAATCATTTTTATTTATTCTGAATACTACTATGAGTGCAGAACAAAGTATAAATTTATGAACAAAGTACATAGTGTTACATAATTGTGAATGCTTCATGTAGTGAACATTGACTGTGAGAACGAGATAAAGACTGAGAAAGAGGATTTGCCCCACACTGGAGAACTGGTCATATGTCTTAGAAGTTGTTAGACATCTAGGATGTTAGGTGAGTACTGGCTGTAATACAAATGTTGTGTAGAGCTAGCTACCTGCAGTACTTAATGAGATTTATATGTGTATTCCACCCATTAACATATCACCCTCAGCCATAATGACATCACTAGCTGGGGCCTTTGGAGTGAAATAAAATTAAGAGTGACTAGTATTTTGAAGATAAAGTTGATATTATGTTATCTGCTTTTGATGACTTGCTAGCTACTTGCTTTGAGTTGTGGGATTATAATATTTGTGCAGGGCAGATTTGTTTTTAATAAAGAAGGTCAGAAAATTTGGCTCTGTGAAGGATAACCAAGGAACAAGCAGTAGAAATCCTATCAAGTCTTCTTCAGAAATATTTTATTTCTTATACTTTAATCCCCCCTTAACATTTTATATGTTCATTTCTCGGTGCTAATTTAAAAGAAAATTGAGCTATATTAAGAATTAGTGTAATAATTAACTTATAAAAATCTATGTCATTTCTGTATACAAACAACAAGCAGACAAAGACAGAACTGAAGAAAGTAATCCCGTTTACCATAGCCACAAGAAGTATAAGATACCTAGGAATAAAACTTACCAAGGATGTCAAAGACCTCTATAAGGAAAACTATGAAAAGCTTAAAAAGGAAATTGAAAAGGACACAGAAAAGTGGAAGGATATCCCATGTTCCTGGGCTGACAGAATTAATATTGAAAATAGCAATCCTACCCAAGTTAATCTACATGGTTAATACAATCCCTATAAAATTACAAGAGACATTCTTCACAGATCTAGAAAAGACAATCATAGAATTTGTCTGGAATCATAAAAGACCCCATAATGCCAAAGTCATCCTGTGCAAGAAAAGTAGAGTGGGAAGCATCTCATTTCCTGACCTCAAAATATATTACAAAGCTGTGAAAATTAAAAAAAAGCATAGTATAGGCACAAAAAGAGACATGTGGACCAATGTAACAGAGTAGAGACCCCAGAAATGAACCCCAAGACATACAACTTTTGACAAAGGGTACCAGTCAATCCAGTGGGAAAGGGAAAACCTCTTTAGCAAATGGTCCTGGAAAAATTGGGGTATCCACCTGCAGAAAGATGAATCTGAACTCCTACCTGTCACCATTAACAAAAATCAACTCATAGTGGATCAAAGATCTAAACCTAAGACTGCAAACTATGAAACTACTGGTGGAAAACGCTGGGGAAACTCTGGAAGATATTGGGGTAGGCAAAGACTTCATAAGCAAGACCCTCAAAGCACAGACAATAATTCTCAAAATAGACATGCAGGATTACATCAGATTAAGAAGTTTCTGCACAGCAAAGGACACCATAATTAGTGTGAATTGACAACCTTTGGAATGGGAGAGAATTTTTGTTAACTGAGTCTCAGATAAGGGACTGATAACCAGAATACACAGAGAACTCAAGCAGCTTACCTGGAAGAAAATGATTAGCCCAATTAAAAGATGCAAAAATGAGCTGAATAAACAACTCTCTAAGGAAGACCTATGAACAGCCAAAAAACATATGAAAAAATGTTCAATATCTCTCATCGTAAAGGAGATGTAGATCAAAATCACGATGAGATACCACCTAACCCCAGTCAGAATGGCGAAGATTAAAAAAAAAAAAAAGATAAGTGCTGGTGGGGACGTGGTGAAAGGGGAACACTCCTACATTGTTGGTGAGAATGTAAATTGGTCCAGCTACTGTGGAGAACAATATGAACGTTCCTCAAACACCTTCAAATAGAACTACCATATGATCCAGCAATTCCACTCCTGGGTATCTACCCAAAGGGCAGGAGAATGCTTGATTGGAAAAGTGCTTGCACAACTATATTTATTGCAGCACTATTCATGATTGCTGACATGGAACCAACCCAAATGTTCACAAACAGATGAATAGATCGAAAAAGTGTGGCACATATACTCTATGGAATATTATTCAGCCATAAAAAAAAAACTAGGCCCTGGAATTTGATAGAAAGTGGATGAATATGGAAGATTTGTTGCTGAGTGAAGCAAGTCAGGCTATGTAAGAGAGACACTGTATCTCTCCACTTCACATAAAACTGTCCACACTCTGTGGTAGAGACTGAAAGACTGGGAGACATAAACACATTAAAAATTGTTATGGACACTAGAGACAAAGTGGAAGAAGAATGGGGGAGTGGAAGGAAATTAGGGGGAAAATGCAGAGATAAGATATTTGTGGACACAGAAATAGTTTGTAATCTGTTGATGAGGGTGTGTATAGTATTCTCAACTGGACTGAGATGTGTATCATGCTGGGCAAAATCTCTTTACAATCTAAATGATGTATAGCAATTGACTGTATAAATAATAATAAAAATAAAGAAAAGAAAAAACACTGCATACAATATTGTCCACTTGGAAAGTCCCAACACGTATTGGAAAGCTTAAAAAAGTTTTCTTTTTTTTTTTTTTTGACAGGTTTTCGCTATAGGGCACGTGCGCTCGCCAGAGAGACAGAAAGCGAGAAATCACCCCCCAGGGG
>NW_006159708.1:884901-891022 GCF_000334495.1 Tupaia belangeri chinensis | reverse complement strand
GCTAACTGCTGGTTCCCAAAAAAGGTTTTTTTTTCCCCAAAGGAAAACCTCAAATAATTTTCAGTTGGGGTAAATGCATTCAGGAATAGTAATCAGATGTTATTTAAAAGAAAGGTGATACAGATCTCTATGTACTATTATGAAAATTTCTAGGCATGTTAACTAAAAACCAAGTCAAATTTCTGAACATTGACTAATATTGCATTAAAATAAAATCTAAATCCTAAAAAAAAAAGAATTAGTTTAATAATTAATTAGGGTTCACAGCAACCTTCCAATATATTTGTTAGAGCAGATGTTTAAATGTTTCAGGGATTTGGGTATATAGGCCTTTTCATAGCATTAGATAATTCTTCATTTCCCTTTTGTTTTCTTCTTTTCTTTTCTTTCTTTCTTTTTCTTTGTTCCTTCCTGTTTCTTTTTTTCTTCTTTCTTTCTTTCCTGTCTTTCTTTCTTTTTTTTTCCTCCAGGTACCAAAAGACCAAAGCTTAAAAACTAAAATTCTTCATGTAACTTGAGAAAACCCACCATGTTTTCAAAAAGATGATAAACGAGGGGGGACCAGCAGTTAGCATAATGACTATGTTGCTGGACTCCCATGTAGTCGACTGTGGTTTGAGTCCCGGACCCGGTGGCTTAAACTCACGCTGGGTGCGTGTGTGTGTGTGTGTGCGTGCCCAAGATCCTGAAAAGAGAATGGAAGAGAAGGGATTGCGGCGTGGCCATCCCCCCTCGGGGGTGATTTCTTGCTTTCTGTCTCTCTGTCTCTGTCTGTCTGGTGAGCGCATGCGCCCTATAGCGAAAACCTCTAAAAAAAAAATAAAGATGATAAACGAGGGGGGAAAAGCCTCTGCCAGTACCCTGAAAGTAGTCTCTTTAGAATGTTTATCCAAGGAACAACCATACTTTTCTATCACACTCTCTTGTTAGAGTCAACACGTAATTTATTTATTTTAGAGGTCCAGGAGAAACATTTATAGAATTATCATTATTATGGGTTTCTGTTTTATTCATTGATGAGTTGTCTTTGGTTTTAAATATTTTAGGGGCTGGTCCCATAGCACAGTTGTTAAGGGAGCTGAATCCCACATGACCCACTGTGGTTCAAATTCCACCCCAGAGACTTGAAAAATACCACATGCATGCCCTAAATCCTGATAGGACCGAGAAATGGAGAAGGGACTGGAGTATGTCCATAACCCTTAGGAATACTTTCTCTTTTTCCCTCTCCCTCGCTCTCTGACACTGTCTCTCTTTAGCTCTCTGGCAAGTGCATGTACTGTCTGACAATTTAAAAATATTGTGAAAGATAAAAGAAGATTAAATAAATACTTTATCTCCTAATGAAATGACTGTCTATTATCAATAACTAGTCATCAGTGCTGCTTTTGAAACTTGTAGATATTGCATGTGCTATTGTTTAAATAATAATCCATTGAATTATTTAAAAGTGTACAAGTGTTTTAGAGAAAGGTAGAAAGTGAAAACTCCCTTATTTATTTATGTATTTTAGAGAGACTTTTGCTATAGAGTGTGTGCACTCACCAGAGAGACAGAGAGACAGAAAGCGAGAAATCCCTCCCCTCCCCCTGGCGATGGCCATGTTACAATCCCTTCTCCTACATTCTCCTCTCAGGATTTTGGGATGCACATGCATGTGTCCAGCGTGAGTATTTTTTAAGAGAGATTTTTGCTATTGGACACATGCACTCCCTGGAGAGACAGAGACAAAGAGACAGAAAGCGAGAGATCTCCCTGGAGAGACAGAGACAAAGAGACAGAACAAAAGGGAGACAGGCCCCCCCCCCCCAGGGGATGGCCACACTGCAATCCCTTCCTTCTCCTCCATTTTCTTCTTGGGATCTTGGGCACACAAGCACACACACCCAGCGTGAGTTTTAAGGTGTTGGATCCAGGACTCGTACTGCAGTCAACCACGTGAGAGTCCAGTGATATAACCATTGCACCATCTACTGGACCACTCCTTATTGTATTTTTGTGTTCATACTGTTGTAGAGTGCCTCTGAATGAACGATCACTAAGGCCAGATTAAGTTTAAAGGGAGTCTTTATTAGCTGGCCAGCAACTCCAGCCTGAGGCTCAGGGGCAGAGAGAACTGTAGCACCAGCCAAAGTTTAGGGTAGCCTCTTATAGGGTTCAGTTGCCAGGTGTGCAGGATTCCCATTCAAAAGCAGTTACAGAAGCTGAATCAAGCAGGTTATTCCTGAGGGAGTGGGGTTTCCATGCAACCAGTTAAATTGCTAAACAAAGGGGTTTCTAGCTAGTTACCAAAGATAGTAGCACGTACAGGATGTCTTCCCAGCTGCAGTTTTCTGTATGGGTAGCACAAGGTATTTTCTCATGGGAAGAGCAAGCAGGTTTCCCGAAGCAGACAGCCATGTTAGGATAAGGGAACCAAATGGACAAACAGTTGTTCATGTGCAAGGTCTAACATGCGGCCTTCCACAATACGCGTCATCTAAATTATGCACATTTCATAGTCTAGTAATAGCCCGTGTTTAATCTTGTCGATGAGATTTTTCTGAATTCTATAAATATTAAAAGATTTTGGAAGGTTTTAATAGCAAGACGTTTTGGGAGGGCCAGATGATGGCAGAGCAGTAATCTGTGACACTCAGCAAGGCTGGTCCACATTGGGTGGTTCTGGTTTTTGTCCAGAGGCCTCCCCGAACATTCTGGGCTTGCGTGTGCTCACGATCTGGAGCTGACTGAAGTTGTGGTGAATCATGGTTTCCAGACCCTGTTGGGGTTCTGTTCCTCTCTCTGTCTCTGTTGCTTATAGAAGAAATAAATAAATTTACAAAATAAGAGGGACATTTGCTGCAACAGAGAGATGAGCTGGGAGTCAACCTATGTGGCCCTTGTGGAGGATGATTGTGTCCATTTCCCTGGGCCAAATTAATCACAGTATTGTGAGCCCCGTGAGGTTGGTATGAATCTAAGGTGATGATAATGTATATCTCACTATATTTTATTATGGAGATGACACATGAGTGTGTTTAGTTTATAAAAATGATATATTTTTTTTGTATGTACATAACACTAATAAACACTAATAAAGTTTTTTTTTTTTTTTGAGAGGTTTTTGCTATATGGCGCATGTGCTTGCCAGAAAGACAGAGAGAGACAGAGATACAGAAATCAGGAAATCACTCCCCAGGGGAGTTGGCCACACCACAATCCCTTCTCCTCCCGGGATCCTCTCAGGATCTTGGGCAGGCATGCACATGCGTCCAGTGTGAGTTTAAGCCACTGGGTCTGGGACTCAAACTGCAGTGACTACATGGGAGTCCAGTGACATAGCCATTACGCCAACTGCTGGTCCCTTCACCAGTAATAAAAGTTTGAAAAAAACCCTTGGTGTATAAAATTTAAGAGACAATACAACGGTAAAGTTGTGAAAGTAGCAGTAACAACAGAATCACTCCCATCCTATTCTGTGTCCTGTGTGTGCTTCTACTGTATTTTTCACATGTACTCTTTTTATTTTTTAATTGTCAGAGAGCATATATGCCCATGCGAGAGAGAGAGAGAGAGAGCGAGCAAGCGAGCATATACCCTCCAGCAGGGTGTGGTCATGTCCCAATCCTTTTTCCTCCATTTCTCCATCTTATCAGGTACTGGGGCACACAGGCACACAAACAAGCCCAGCACGTATTTCTAGCTGGCAGGGCAGGGATTCAAGTCACGGTTGGCCTTATGGGATCTAGCTTTCTATGAATAGCACTGTGCTACAGGGCCAGCCCCACATTGTAGTCTAATTATCTGTTATGACTGTCAGTAACTGTTAAATTATCAGCATCACTAAAATAAGGGAAAAAAATAGTTTTGCAGGACATGTCTAGAATAGTGCCTGACACTCCATTGGGGTCAATTGATGGCTTAGAACATCAGAGATTTAAAGAAAGAGGTGGATCTGGTTTTAATGGCACCTGTGGGTTACTGTGTTATATTGTACTAGAAAACATGTCCTGATTTATTCATCATGTAGAAAAATAAGAGATTTCACTACACGATGAGTGTAAGACTTTTTTCCAGTTTGAAAAATTCTATAATGACATATGAAGAGGACAATGCAAATATGAAAGAAATATTTTAAAATGTTAAAAAAAAATCCCATGGCAATTGAAATTATTAAAAAATAAAGATAACTGAAAACTAAAACTAAAATAAAAAGTGGTTGCAAAATATACTCAGGGCTTCCAAATTATGAAAATAAAATTTGAGTTTGTTTCTGAGTGTCATAGTTCTCAATTTAATTCAATTTTTCATTTTCTGTAAGAACAAAACATTTTATTTGACTTGAATTTGTGGCAATAAATAAAAAAGGTCAAATGACTTGAAATTAAACCATGAAAAGTTGAAGATGTAAACTATAAACCTTAAAGCAATGATTAAATTAGCACAAGAGTTATAGTTAATTAGCCAGTGGAGATAAAATGAAATAAAATATATTTCATTTGGCCCAGCTGCGGTGGCACAGGTAGCAGGGGCATGCTGTGGGAAGGGTCTGGGTTTTTATCTGGTGTCCACTTCAACACATCAGGTACATCCACAGGAGTGCCCACGATCCTGGCTGGGTATAGGCTGGGGGAAGGATTATGGCAGGAAGACCTTGTTGAGGGTGCTTCTCTCTCTAGGAGGAAATCAATAAACAACAAAAACAAAAACAAAAACAAAAACAAAACCCTCAATTCTTAAAGAAGGAAGAAAAAGAGATAAAAGGAAATGGGACAAATAGAAATAAAAAGGAAGATGGTAAATTTTGATCCAGCAATATCAGTGACTACAATTGTTATAAATTAGTAACTATTTTCAGTTGAATACAAATAAAATATAAGATGTCAACATTTTTTTTTCCTTCCGTAAAGCAGCTAATATAGTAGTACTCAGAAGGAAATTTGAAGAACAAAATGCCTGGCCATTTTCTCTTAGAGTTCTTGGTTACTTTTGGCTAGCCATGGAGAGTGACTTTTGTCTGTGTTACTGTATGGGTCCCAAGGGCAAGTTTGGCCACGAGTTTTTGGAGTTTGAGTTCAGGCCCGATGGGAAATTGAGATATACAAACAGCAATTACAAAAATAATGTCACGATCAGAAAAGAGGCTTATGTACATAAAAGTGTGATGGAAGAACTAAAGAGAATAATTGATGACAATGAAATTACCAAAGAAGATGATGTTTTGTGGCCGCCTCCTGACCGAGTAGGCTGGTAAAAGCTCGAAATCGTCATTGGAGATGAACACATTTCTTTTACAACATCAAAAATTGGCTCCTTGGGAACCAGCAGTTAGCGTAATGGCTATGTCACTGGACTCCCATGTAGTCGACCGCGGTTCGTGTCCCAGACCCGGTGGCTTAAAACTCACGCCGGGCGCGTGTGCATGTGTGCCCAAGATCCCGAGAGGAGAATGGAGGAGAAGGGATTGCGGCGTGACCATCCCCCCTGGGGGGTGATTTCTCGCTTTCTGTCTCTATGTCTCTCTCTGTCTGTCTGGTGAGCGCACGCGCGGTAAAAGCTACCAAAAAAAAAAAAAAAAATTGGCTCCCTTACTGATGTCCATCAGTCCAAGGATCCAGAAGGCTTACGAGTATTTTATTATCTTGTCCAGAACCTGAAGTGTTTGGTCTTCAGTCTTATTGGATTATACTTCAAGATTAAGTCAATCTAGACTGAATGTTGGTGTGGACCTGAGGGGGATGGGAGTGGTTTTTAATGATCATTATAAGGAAATTTTTGTGTCTATCAGGGCAATATTTGTTTTTATAAACTGTAAATGATCCTCTTTAATAGATATATGATAAAATTTAAGAAGAACATAATGCCTGTAGTAAAAACTAAAGGTCTGGAGGCACTAACAGGAGGGTGCTGCTGTGCAATGTCTGAGGCTGTGTGGGAGACCTGGCCGCATGGGAGGCCAGTGCAGCAGTGTGCGTCTGTGGTCTTAGCTAGCTGGGAGGCTGAGGCAGAGGTTTGTAACATAGTGAGACCCTGTCAAAACAACTTTCTCGGGAACCAGCAGTTAGCGTAATGGCTATGTCACTGGACTCCCACGTAGTCGACCGCGGTTTGCGTCCCGGACCCAGTGGCTTAAAACTCA
>NW_006159708.1:838636-884872 GCF_000334495.1 Tupaia belangeri chinensis | reverse complement strand
CCAAGATCCCGAGAGGAGAATGGAGGAGAAGGGATTGCGGCGTGACCATCCCCCCTGGGGGGTGATTTCTCACTTTCTGTCTCTATGTCTCTGTCTGTCTGGCGAGTGCACACACCCTATAGCGAAAATCTCTCAAAAAAAAAATCTTTCTCTCCCCTCCTGTTCTTTCTCACTTTCTCATGAAAAAACAAAACAAAACAAAAATCTTGAAAAAGAAGAGCAAATAATAAGCAGAACCAGCAGAAGTAAGGAAACAATTATGATAACAAAAATAAACAAAAATGAACAAAATTCAACAGACTAAAAAAAACAAGAAAAATTCAAGTAAATTAGAAGCTAATTTTTTTTGAAAAAAATAATGAAATTGATAAACCTCTAGGCAGGCTGAGAAGGAAAAAAAAGGGAAGATGAAAATTACCAGTATCAGAATTCACTACAGAATCTATAGATATTAAAACAATAGTAAGGAGGTATTAGGAGCATCTTAATGGCAAAAAAATTCAAAGACCAAGATATGACACATTTCTTGAAAGACACTAATTACCAAAGTTCACCCAAGAAGTCAACTGAGAACAATATCCCTGTGCAAATAAGTGAAAATAAAAAAGGTAGCTAATTAAACCCAAAAGTACATAAAAATGATAAATCATGACCAAAGTTTATCCCCTGAATATAATGTCACCATTCTAACAAAGTAAAGAGGAAATATCATGATTTTTAAAAAAGTATTTTTGACAAAATTCACCTATTCATAAAAAGAAGGGACTTTTTCACTGATAAAGGGGATCTATGAAAGATCTACAGCTTCTGGGGCCAACAGGAGGCATGGTGGTTAATGTGGCTGGATTCCCACATATCCTACCACAGTTCGAGTCCCATATCTGGTGGCTTGAAAATTATGCAGGGTGTGTGTGTGTGTGTGTGTATGCTGAAAATACCAAGAGGAGAATGGAGAAGGGACTGTGGTGTGGCCATCTCCCCTAGGGGCTGACTTCTCATTTTTTCTTTCTCTCTCCTCTCTGGTGAGCACACATGCTTATGGCAAAAAAAAAAAAAAAAAAAAAGAAAAGTACTCTACAAGTATTATTGCACTTAATGGTGAAATTATACTATATATATATGCCTGAATAGTGGGTCCATATCTTCCTTTTGACTTTTGGCATTTTATTATGATAATAATAATAAAAATAAAAATCATGGCTAATGTCTACGTTATGTGCCCAAGAGTATGTTAGTGCTCTTTGTACATTGTCTCATTTGATTTCACAATCATCTTTTGTCATCCTCCCTCTTGTATAGTCAAATTTCAGAGATACTAAATGACTTATCAAAGTTCACATAAGTGGTTGGTGGAATTCACATCTTTTTAATTAATTCCATTAGTAATATCCTTTAGCAAAACAAACAAAAATATTTGCTCAGATAAATTTTTTAAAATAGCAACTGTTGCTGTGAACTTTTTTTTTGGGGGGGGGAGATTTTTGCTGTAGGGTGTGTGCACTCACCAGATAGAGAGACAAAAAGCAAAAAAGTCATCCCCCATGGGGGATGGCCACACTGCAATCCCTTCTTCTCTATTCTCCTCTCAGGATTTATGAGGATGCATGCACATGTGCCCCGCATAAGTTTTCTTTTCTTTATTTTTGGAGAGATTTTTTGCTATAGGGTGAGTGCACTCACCAGACAGACAGAGACAGAGAGACAGAAAGCAGGAAATCACCCCCCAGGGGAGATGGTCACGCTGCAATCCCTTCTCCTCCATTCTCCTCTCGGGATCTTGGGTACACACGCACACGCACCCGGTGTGAGTTTAAGCCACCGGGTCCAGGTCTCGAACTGCTGTCCACTATGTGGGAGTCCAGTGACATAGCCATTACACCAACTGCTGGTTACACACACACACACACACACACACACACACACACACTCCGCGTAAGTTTTAAGCCAGAAGTTCCCAAACTCAAACCGCTATCAACTACGTGAGAGTCCAGTGACATAATCATTATGCCATCTGCTGGTCCCTATTGCGATCAACTTTGGTCTGAGCTTTATTTTTGTTTTACTTTCTTGTTTTGGTGCTACTTTATTGGTAGATGAATCTTGGCTGCTGTTTAGACTTAATTTATCTGTATAGATTCCTTTGTCTATTACTTATCTTGTGCAACATCTGAGAATCAACAATGTTATTTGGGTCCTAGGTTTAGAGAATTCCTCAAATAATACCTTGAACATAGGAAATGAAGCTCCTTTCTGGCCTTCTTCCCCATTCCCCACTTGTACTACCCATACTGTATAAGGTAATATTTACGCCAGCCCTGTAGCCTAATGATTAAGGGGGCTGGATCCCATGTGGGTTACTATGGCTTGAACCCCAGCACCCCAAAAGCTTAAGAAACATATTTAGTGTATGAGCAAATGGAGCAGAAGGAATTGCAGTATAACCATGTCCCACAGTGGTGGGGTGTACTTTCTCTTTCTTTCTGTCTCTCTCTCTGGTAAGCATAAGCACATCTTGGCAATTAAAACAAAAAGAAGACATACTGTGGAAAGCACATAAACTTTGGATTCAGTCCAGGGTCAAGCCAGGCAAATCTCTGAGTTTAGTTGCTTCAGCTGAAAAGGATATACTAGTATGTTCACTGGGATGATTTTTAAGTGAAACCATATATAAAGAGCCTGGCACAGGAGTAATAGTAATAAACATTTATTTAATACTCAATGCATGATAAGCATAGCTCTAAACCGTGTATACATAAGTAGGTCTATAAAATTTTCATGGAAAATTAAAACTATAGGGCTAACCAGTGGCATGGAGGTTAAGGCAGCTGAATCCCATATAGGTGACTGGATTTGAGTTGCAGAGCCAGCAGCTTGAGAAACACGCCGGGTATGTGTGTATGTAACACCAAAATCCCAAGAAGAGACTAGAGGAGAAAGGATTTCAATAGGGCAATCCCCCTTGGGGGTTGATTTTTTCCTTTCTTTTACTCTCTCTTTCTCTCTTTCTCCAGCGACCTCAGGTGCCCTTAGTAAAAACAAATAAAATACAAAATATAAACAACTAGGAGTGAATTTTTAAAAATTTGCACTAAAATAAAATTGCACTTTAATTCTAATTTTTTTAATGAACTTCTTGAAGTTCTTTTGTGTTACTGTGGACAGAATTATGTTTTTCTAAAATTCATCTGTTGGAGTCCTAGCTCCAGTCACTGTACTTACACATTGGGGACTTTGAGAGGTAGAATTAGATAACATCCTGAGAGTGAGGCCCTCATACTGGGATTAGTGGCCTTAGAAGAAGAAGATAAAGAGAGAGATCACTCTCTCCACAGTGTGAAGACAGAGAGAGAAGATAGCTATTTGCAAGGCAGGAAGAGGGGCCTTACAGAAACCAAACCATGCTGGAACCTTCATCTTAGATTTTAGCGCCCAGGACTGTGAGGAAGTACATTTCTGTTGTTTAAGCTACCAGCCTACGGTATTTTGTTACAGCAGCCTGAGCTGACTAGTACAAATATTAATTCATTTACCCATCACAGCAATCTTGTGAAATGATTTCTATCATTGTCTCTTTATAGGTAAAGATGCTGAGGTATAGAGAGGATGGTGACTTGCCCAAAGCCATAAGTGTATCCAACCAAGGCAGTCAGTCTTCAAGACTGTTTTTGTAACCATTGTGTGATTTTTAAGAACACAGGTTTAATTCTCAGTTATAGGCTGTCAATACTGACACACTGTACAAGAGGAGCATGGTCAGCTCAATGAGTTGGCCTCACATTGCACATTGCAGTTTCTCTTAGGTTCAGGGTGTAGTGTAGCTGATGTAGTCATTTAGTTTTCCCATTTATAATTACTGGCTGGAAAATAATAGCTGTGTTATTTTGGGTCCTGGGGAGAGGGGCTCCATTTGAGTGTGTGGGGTGGGAGATGGACATACAAAAACTCAGTTTGGATCCCTAAATGTAATATAGTGCAGAAGAGGCTGAGCATGAGTTTCTTGTGTTCCAGTGTGGGTAGCTGTAGGTCACCTCTGGCACTGGTGCTCATGACCTTGCATCAAAGTTCTCAGGGTTACACATTGCTGTGTTCAGGGGCCCACCATAGAGTAATTATGCATTCAGTGATTCTTACATTCTGTCTCTAAATGCAAAGTTGGTCTTTGTGTAGACATGATGCTAATGTCATTATCTTTTCCTGCATGCAGATGGAGCATACAGAGGACCCAGAAGGGTTTGTGGTGACTTGAGGACAAGGCTTCAGCAGATTATATTAATCACCAACTCAGGCCTGTAAGCTCAAGTTCTATGTAGGTAAGTATTTAATATCCTTCATAAACGCTAAATTAAATGCAAACATTTTTTATATTGTCTTCACTTTGAGGAGACTTATCTTTCAAAGCAAAGAATTATCTCTAACTCATAAATTCAGTCCATGGTTCACTTAGAACAGTGTTTGTTTTTCTAAATCTAATCCTCTGAAATCAGCTATGAGGTTCCCAAATATTTCAATCTTGTTAATGATGCTTGTTTTAAATTCAAATCCCATTTCTCAACATCTCTTTGAAATAGTCAAGAAGTCCTGCCATTTTTCAATTATTCCTAGTATGCTAAGAGGATTTTCAAGTTATCTATTAATGAGCCCTGTTCCTCTCTGTCCCTCCCCATAGCAATTCTCCTTTAGCAAGAAGGAGGGTGAAAACATATGTGATTTAGGGCTTGAAGGAGGAGAATGGGTTGGGCAAGTTAGAGCCAATGGGATTGAAATAGAGGTCAAAGCCTGCTGCCGCAGCTTAGTTCCCAAAGGGTAGAAGTTTGACGTTCGACATTGGGATGAACGTAAAATGGAAAGATAGCCCATTTACCAAGAACAGTCACCTTTCCATATTTATTGGTTCCATATCTGCAGATTCAACCAAATGATTTTTTTAAGAGAATTATTTTATTTAAATGTATTTATTTATTTATTTATTTATTTAAATTTTTACCAGAGAGGGACAGAGTGAGAGTGAGAGCAAGAGCTGGAGAGAGAGAGAGAGAATGAGAAAGCAAGTTGCCAGGTCTGAGACTCAAACCATGGTCGGCCATGTGGGAGTCCAGTGCCCTTCACCACCATGCCACCTGCCAGCCCCCAACCAAGTTCTTGATTGAAAATGTTATGTTACTGTAAATGTATACTATGTAGGTGAAGCTCCAATGGTTCTGTCTGTAGACTTTTTCCTTGTCATTATTCCCTATACAATGCAGAATAACAACTTTTAAAATTCCATTTATACTGATGAGGTTTTATAAGTAACTAGAGATATTCTGAAGTATATAGGAAAATGTGCCTAGGTTATATGTAAATATTATGTCATATTATATAAGGGAGTTGAGTATGGATTTTAGTATCCATGGGTGGTGGCAAGGGATCCTGGAACCAATCTCCTATGGATACTGAGTGTTTACTGTGCTCACGATGTACCAGCCACTGGGTGAAGTGCACTGAGCACATTAGATCAGTTAATCCTGACAACAATCTCGTGAGTGTGCATTACAATGAATCCCAATAAATCACAGTTTAAAGGTAAGAAAATGGGAGCTTACAGTGATTAGTAACTTACTTATTTAAGTGAAATAATATTGTAAAGCTGGTTAGTGTTATAACTAGGATTTGGTCCCTTAAATGGTTGAGCCCAACATCTTAATTTTTAGGCCCATGCAATGCTCCAACTTCTCAGCAGAAATTATTGGGGGGAATGGGAGAGAGCACTTTCTCACTTCTATGCACAAAAGATGAGGCCCTCGGTTTTCAACATTTATTTAGCAAACATTTGGTAAGCCCTCATGATTTGTAGGGTGATCTACTGGATTGTCATTAAAAGTCATGACATATTTTTTCTGTGGCTTCTTATGCCAAAATGCATCATGACTTTTCTGACACCCAGTACGAGGGGTGGCATGTTACAGGCACTGTATCTGGGGGTGCTGTTATGTGCACTCTGTTAGGGGCACTGGCATTTCAAGACAGGCTCTATTATAACAATCTTCTCTTTCTTCTTATGACAGGCATCATACTGTAAACAAAAAGCTCTGTCATCTAATGGGGACTAAAGTGCTGAGATAGTCGAAAGTTCTAAACAGTTTTCCAGACTGTTCCAAAGGTTTCCTGGGGATATTTCAAAATTCATTTCAATTCAATTCCGAAAGTGCTTATTAAATACTGACTATATGCTATGCGGAGTATAGATACTAAAGATGCAGAGATGAGTAAGACATCTTCCCTGTCCTTGAGGAGCTCTGGGTCTAATGGGAGCTATTCATCCATAGGTTCTATTATGTACCAAAACATATAAATGTATGAATGCCTTTATTTCTAATAGGGTTTGGAAAGCATAAAGTAAATGCCTATAATAAAATAGTATAGGAAAGAAAAATTTAAAGTAGTGAGAAAAAGAGGGAAAAAGGGCTAGGGTAGTGAAATTAAGCCCAGAGAAATTACTAACACATGAGGCATACCATAATGTTCTGCACAACTTTTTTTTTTAATATTTTTATTTTTTGTTTTTGTTTAGGTTGCTATTGAGTGCATGCACTTGTTGGAGGGAGCTCAGAGAGAGAGAAAGAGAAAGTGAGAAATCAGCCCCTAGAGGGGATGACCACACCACAATCTCTTTTTCTCCATTTTTCTCTTGAGATTTTGGCCACACACACACACACACACACACACACACACACACACGTCCCTGGTGTGTTTTTTAAGCCATTGGTCTGGGACTCTGTCAGCCATGTGCTATCAGTTGCCTTAACCTCTGGCCATCTGCTGGTCCTACTCAAATTTTCATAGTCAGGTGTTAGGCTTTATCCTAAGCTTCTAACTGTAAAATTTAAAAAGGAAACATAATCAGTTACAAATATACCTGTTGTTCAGAAGAAGCAAATGGTTTTTCTAGTGTTGAAACCTGAGTATTTTTTTTATGATAGTGTGTGTGCACATACAAGAGAGAGAGAGAGACAGAGAGAAAGCACCTTGGCAGGGCTTGCCATATTGCAGCCACCTTCGCCTGGTACTAAAGCTCCTCAGGATCTGGGGTATCCATGTGTATGCCCAGCAGGTTTTCAGGCTGGCCAGGGAATCTGAACCTGCTCTTGGCATGTGAGTTACTGCTGTACTGGAGTGACTGGGACTGAAACCTGAGAAAAATCTTTGCTCTGAGGCTTCCTAAAAGAGCACCATGTAAGAGTCTACCCTGAACAGTGATTAAATGCTGTGCTTTTGAAGTCAGACCCCATATGGCTGATTGTAGTTTGAATCCTGGCCCCTGGTGGTTTAAAAACATGCTGAGCATGTATGTGTGCCCAAAATCCTGACAGGAATGATAAATGGAAGAAAAAGAATTGCAGTGTGACCACACCTCATTGAGGGATGCTTTTGTACAGTAGCTATCTCCTTCAATGGTGAGCATATGCCCTCTGGCAAAACAGGAAAACGAAAATCCCGGGGAAAATAGTGACCTGTATCCTTAACATCACAGCCCATGCCAAGAGGAAAACACAATAGGAATTTCCAAGAGCTGGCTTATTAGCACATCCAGTAAGTCAATAATGCCAAAGTGAAATTCTGAAAATAAACCTCTATTCAAGAGCTATCTTGGTAAGTCCAAAGGCCAAGGGAGCTATTGCTGTGGCTTAAGCCAGGACAAGAAATTCGCCTCTGGCCTGGGACACATATTCTGACAGGATCTCCATCCTAAATTAGAAACTACTTAAGAGAAGAGGAGTTAGCTGCTTTCTTCAACCTCAAGGCTTTGGCAACTTAACGATCTACTGTGGTTGTGGTGTTTTCTGTTTCTATTATTATTATTTTCTTTTCATTTTGTTCTGTTTTGTTATCATGCGTATTGGAGTGAGACAGTCCGGGGTTTATCTCTGCACTGTTACTTAAGTTGTGTCTCCTGGTGCAATTTGCTTACTCTCCCTGTTTTGTTTTTCTCTTCTGTGAGTGAGATGGGAGAGTAAAACATGCTTCATAGGCTCATTGGGAACAACTGATGAGATAGTGTAGACAAGCATGAGTCTCAGTGCTCAGGGTAGAACAAACTCTGATTGAATGGTAACCATCAAGATTATGAAACTGCTGTAATGTTGGTAAAAATGTCACACATTTTTAAATTGCAAAGAACTGCCTCCTTTTTCCTCTATGAGTTCGGAAACATCAGAAGCTTTTATTACATTGATATATATTTCTGGATTTTATTATTAGGGATTCCGTATGGCATTTATAATGCTTTGTGTAATTTGAATTTTTAAAATACAGTTCTAAAACCTTTTTGCTAATAGAAGGACAAGTGAGCTTCCCAGGTTTATGAAAGAAAATACAAAACAAAATTAAACAAAACAAAAGCACTTCAGACCTATAAAAGCCGCACCAGGCTATCCCAAGAGGTTAGTTTAGTATCCAATAGAACAGAGGATGAGGATGCATAGCTTAAAGAAATACACTGGAGACCTGTGAGGCTGAATGTCTAATTTTAATTAAAATTAAGATTTTCAGAAAGAATAGTTTTGTTAATACCCTTGGTTAATAGACAAGTACTAATTTGCATACCTGGACAATGCATAGTCAAAGCAAGTGGTTAAGGCTTGCAGCAAAAAGGCTCAGAAAGCAAATTGCTGGCTGACCTCAGACTGTATGGTCATCTGTGAGTCAAGTCCACATATCTGTGTCCCTCACGAAGTGGCGTATACTTTGTAAATGCTCAAAGGTCTGAATGCCTGCTCTCTGTATTTTTCTCATCATGCCTCTTTCTTCTCTCTCCTTTCTCAGGGTAGGTCCCTTGCATAACTCCCATTAGGTTAGTAGATGCTGTGGTCCGCTGAACCTGGGACCCTACTCAAAGTTAGTCATCACGGGACAAATCCCTGAGGGAGATGGGTCAGCACTACAAGGTTTCAGTAGAGTTTCCCTAGACACAGGAGCCACTTGAATTACTACAGTTATTTGTTGTAAACCAGATTTCTGGGAACTAGAGCTTGTAGCTGTGATTTAAGTGCCTCTAGGATAGCATGTGGCATTGCACAGGGTCACTCTGTCCCAGTCTCATTTCATAGTTTGATTTGGATGGTGGACCAGAGAACATCTCATTAAGTGTGCAAATTAGATCATATTAAGGGGCTTGAGTGCTTGGAAAAGAAAGATTGGATTTCAAAGTAACCTTAGAGAATGAGTCACACATAAATAGAGGAAGGCTAGATGTGATTATACATGCACAGGAAGAAGAAGAGCAGACTAAAATCACCATACCCGCAGTGCCTAGTGACGTTTGGCACAGGGTGGGCACTAAGTAAATATGGCTGAAGTGGATTAACCTAACAAAGATTCACTCAAAAAGATCAAGACTGCTTTTCTAGTAACCTGGTTTACAACGGCATCTGAAGACTCTAGATAAACTTGGTCACTTTCCGCTATCTTTGGTGCTAGTTGCACTGACTGCTTAAGAAAGAAAAGCAAAAACAAAAGCCCCCCCCCCACACACACACATACACAAAATCCATAGTACAATAAAAGAAATAAAATGTGGATATTCTCAGGCCTGCAAGTGGTACAAAATCCATAGTACAATAAAAGAAATAAAAAGTGGATATTCTCAGGCCTGTAAGTGGTATAGTAGTTAAGATGCTGGACTCTGGTTGACAGCAGCTGGAGGCCCAGACTGGCAGAGGCACAGTCAAACTCTCAAGAGGAGAATGGAGAAGGGATTGCAGTGTGGCCATCCCTCTTGGGAGGTGATTTCATTTTCTGTTTCTTTGTCTCTCTGGGCAGCACAAGCATCCTATAGTAAAAACCTCTAAAAAAAAAAAAAAGTTGTTATTCTTTAAAATTTTTAAATTTCTTGGTACCCGAAGATGGCATAATGGTTACATCACTGAACTCCCACGTAGTTGACCATGGTTCGAGTCCTGGACCTGGTAACTTAAACTCATGCAGAATGCATGTGCGTGCATGCCCAGGATCCCAAGAGGAGAATAAAGGAGAAAGGACTGTGCCATGGCCATCTCCCCTAGGGAGAGATTTTATTTCTGTCTCTCTGTCCTTCCAATGAACACACATGGTCTATAGCAAAAATCTCTGTCTTAAAAAAAAAATTAAATTTCCTCTAACCTTTATCCGGAAGATGCTGCTGGAGCTATAAGACTGTTTTAACTTTTAATTTAGATTTGGGGACCGATTGTACTAGGCCTAGTTCTCATTTATTGTTTAAAAAAATCCCCTCCACCCACAAGAAAACATTGAGTCCTCTTTGTAATTCTGAACCACACTCTCTCGACATGCTGTGAGTGCAGTTGAAATAGACGGAACCATTTGAATTACTGATATTCAAATCTAGGGAATGAAGAGGACAGTGGTGAAGAATCACGATGAACTGTCTGAAGATAGCATTCAGGTAGAAGAACACATTGTTCACAGTGACCCTAGGCGGATGACCAGAGAGACCACATCTGTTTACAGGAGTGGCCTGCTTTGGGCCTGTCTGGAATATGCCAGTTCACATTCATATCAAATCCTGGAAGTTTCTTTGCTGAATGAGCTCTGGACACTGTTCCAAGCAGTTATTTTGTTGTACCCTGGTCATGAAATTCCCAAAAGACCACCAAGGAGCCGATTCCGATGCAAGCACACAAGGGTCTCTTTTATTGGGGGTTGAGCCAGGACTCCCAATAATCACTGACACAGCAGGTCAGAGTTGAGAGCCCCCAGTGTTACTTGGGCTGGGTTTTTTATTTGGCTGTTAGGGAGGGAGGTTGAGGGGTGCTGAGGAATGCACTCAGGCAGCTAGACATTGGCTATAGATTTCAAGAAGCATAGTTGTATTTTACCGATTGGCAAGAAAGTTACTTCAGGTCTCTGGTATTTTCTTTGTTTTGTTTTTTTTTTTTTTTATCATTGGCCAGCCCCGCTGGGGTGATGGTCTTAGGATCTTCTCCTACGTGATTGGCTCACCTCCTTGAAATGGTACCAATTTTCAGCAAGGTGGGTTTAACAAAATAGAGCTGCCCCATAAAAAAATGGAGTCACTCTGGTCCTTCAATTTCTCTTCTCATTCCACTTCTCACACTCAGAGTTTTATTTCAGCATGGGACTTTATTGGATTTTTTTTTCCTTTTTAGATTTAAATAAAATCTACCCAGGCTAGAGAACTAACAACCTGAAAAACAAAACAAAACAAACAAACCAACCAAAAAGACCTCATAATCTTGGTGTAGCTTCTGTGTCTTTATAGATGTTCTCATTATCTTCAGCAGTTAAACTAAATTTAGAGGAAAATGCGTTCTAAAACAGCAGTTAACTCAGCAAGGTGGGTTTAACAAAATAGAGCTGCCCCATAAAAAAATGGAGTCACTCTGGTCCTTCAATTTCTCTTCTCATTCCACTTCTCACACTCAGAGTTTTATTTCAGCATGGGACTTTATTGGATTTTTTTTTCCTTTTTAGATTTAAATAAAATCTACCCAGGCTAGAGAACTAACAACCTGAAAAACAAAACAAAACAAACAAACCAACCAAAAAGACCTCATAATCTTGGTGTAGCTTCTGTGTCTTTATAGATGTTCTCATTATCTTCAGCAGTTAAACTAAATTTAGAGGAAAATGCGTTCTAAAACAGCAGTTAACTCTTTTTTTTTTTTTTTTTTAATTTTGCCAGCAGGCACAGGTACATGCAGCAGAGATGGGGTTGGGGTGGGGCAGTGAGAAAGCATGCCCACAGGGGGATGGTCACATCATAGTTTCTTCTCCATTCCTCCCTCCTTTTAAGATTTTGGTGATACATGCATATGTACTTGGTGTGTTTCACAGGCCACTGGGTCTAGGACTTGAATTGTGCAATATGCCATGCGGGATCCAGCCACCTCGACAACCATGCCACCATTTGGCCCAAAACAATGGTTAACTCTTAATAGATTAGGTGAAATTGTCGTTTTGCTTTTTTCTTTCCTGAACCTTTACTGTTTGATTGTAAAGTCGTCTGTGATCTTTGGACTCCTGAAAACACAATTCAGGAGATGAGCAAACTCAGAATTTAATATAGAAAGGCACTTATCCTTTCCTGCTTGTGTGATTTGGAGTCCTTTCCCTTCTGTAAAATTGACATAATGATACCTACTTTCAGGACTGAATTGCCTACTAAGTGTTTTGATCTATATAAAGCTCTTATATAGGATGACACATGCATCATAACAAAGACACAATAAATTGCAGTTGTTATTATTATTTAGTGGGTTTATTAGCCAGGAAGGCTCGGAATTGTAGTCATCATGAAAATAGCCACATTGGGGCCAGCATGTGCTATGGTGGTTGGGATGCTCGATTCCCACATGGCTGACTGCCGTTCAAGTCTCAGACCTGGCGGCTTACTTTGTCACTTTCCCTCTCTGTGTCTCTCTCTGGTGAGCGCACATGCACTATAGCAAATTTTAAAAAATAAATGAATAAAATTAAATCTTTTTTTTAAAAGGAAATAGTCATATCAAAATATCATCAGATTGGAGACTTGACCTTTGAGCAAGTACCTACTTAGTTTTCCTGTACATATTGATATATAATCTGCCACAAGAAATTTTAAAAGTCATGTAAACAAACACAGCATTTTGGTTTGCAGTTCTACTTAAGAAATAGGACCAAGTTAAGGCTCTCAGGAGCAGAAGAGGAAGTGCTATTTTTTTAGATCTCAAAAACAGTATGCCCATTCTGTGCCGTGCTCCACAGATGCTGGTATTTTATGACGTGCAGAGAGGCATAGCAGGACAAAGAGTTCCATAGTCAAACACATCTAGGAAATAGCTCCCCATGGCACGAAGTAGATGAATTCTGCTGCAGGCTGCTCAAGTGAAAAACCCAGGACTCACCTTTGATTCCCTCTGTTCCTTACTCCACAGTATTCATCCCACCTGCAAGTCTTCTCTCTCTACTTCTAAGATGTACCCTCTGGCACATCTGCTCCTCTGTTTTCTCAGCTCTCCTTACAGCATATCCTAGGCTCCTGATGCCACCTACCTGCCTGCTTCAGTGCTCCGCACTCCTGGGACATCTGCAGACTGATCCTTTAACAACTGAATCCCACTACCTCACTCCTCTACTTAAATCACTCCCTGGCTTCTCCTCACACCTAGAACAAATCTCTGCATTTTCCTAGCTCCTGCTCACCTCTGACCTTGTCTCACACCCCTACTCCATACCACCTTCTCACTCCAAGGCCAATTTCTGTTCTTGAATATAGCAATTGCTGTCTTGCTGAGCACCTTTGCCTGGTTCTCCTGCCCAGAGAGCTCTTTAGAGTTTCTCTTTGAAGCCTCCTTCTCTGACAACCTGCCCTTATGTGCTGTATCACATATGCTTGTTGCATGCTGTCTTATTTTGGGAGACCATGTCTCCATCAGAAATAATCTTGTAAAGACCAGTAGATGGCATAATGGTTAGGTTGCTGGACTCCCATGTAATCGATCTTGGTTTGAGTCCCGGATCTGGAGGCTTAAAACTCATGCTGAGCATGTGTGCATGCATGCCCAAAATCCTGAAAGGAGAATGAAGAAGGTATTGCAGCATGGCTACCCTCCCAGGGGGTGATTTCTCGCCTTCTGTCTTTTTGTGTCTCTCTGGCGAACACATGTGTCCTATACAAAATTATATATTTAAAAAAAAAGAAAAAAAATGATCTTGTTCATTTGTATGTGTTTCTAGCCTGCCTGGAATAAAATTATTTTGAAAGCAGGTATGTTGTTTGATCACCAAGTGCTTTGTATGGTGCCTGGCATTTTGTTGGCACTCAAATATTCATTCTGAATGAATGAAATACAGGGAAGTCTGCAAAAAGTTCATAGCAAATGCATATTATAAAAAAAAATATGCATAGATTTCAAAACTTATTTGCACTAAAATAAGCCTGTACTTGAATTCCATTTTCCCACAAAGATTTTGAAGTCCCCTCTTACCGGCTAAATAATGCAGATGGTACATCTTACCAGCCTTAAAAGTACTGATGTGTGCTGGGAATCTCCAAGTAGATGTAGCTACAGAAAGCTGTTTCCCCACCTTAATCGGACCACAGAAAAACTGTTTTTTTTTTGTGTGTGTGAAATTTCTATTCACAGGATGCTGGTGTTTTACTGAGTATAAGATGAGAAGCACATTGTGTTCTGAATATTGTCAATGAAAGATAGTACTAAGGCCATTTCTATGTTAGGGGTCATGGTGTGAGAAATCCAAAATGTATTCTTAAAAATATTTGCCTTTGACTACTGTGGTGCCTGAAATGCATTCACCCATCATTGATCTTAGTTCAATATCTGAACTAAGATATTGAAGCCTCTTATGAGGCTTGGATGTTAAAATGTGCTGTCTTTACAGCACAGACACATTAAACTTTTATTGATCAATAACCTCAGTGTGAGTTAGTCCCTACCTATCTGGTCACCTGACAGAGGCCCATGTTTAAAAGATTAAGGCTTGGACAGGTAAACTGCCATGACAGAGGAGTAGAGGGAATGAGCCAGAGTATGGGCTGAGCAGGCCTGGAGTAGATCTGTGGGAATGGAAGAATCACTGGGATGATGGGGCCCTTGAAAGAGCAACCCAGAATGTAAAGTGGGAAGGGAGAATTGGGGAGAGGGTTTTATAGGCAAACTCCCATTCCCCACTTTGTCTGGAGCAACCATTTTTCCATCAGCTCTGCCCCCGTTAGTGCAAGAGAATACTGGGCTCAGAGTTTGCTTAGCTCTGTGGAACTCACCTAGATGACCATGTATGGTAGTGATGCTGAGGGCTGGCCTTCTGTTTTTGGTTTAAAGATACATTGAGGGGGCTGGCAGGTGGCATGGTAGTTAAAGGGTTAGACTGACACATGGCTGACCATGGTTCAAGTCCTAGACCTGGCTACTTGCTTTCTCATTTTCCCTCTCTCTCAATCTGCCTCTCTGGTAAAACTACAAAAATAAAAATAAAAATGAAATTGAATAAATAACTTTTAAAAAAATATGTTAAGTAGCAGTTGTTAATGTTTATTATTATTATTTTAAACTCTCATTTACAGGCCATCAGGACAAAAAAGGCAAAAGTAGAGTAGCAGTTGTTAATGTTTATTATTATTATTATTTTAAACTCTCATTTGCAGGCCATCAGGACAAAAAAGGCAAAAGTAACATTTATGTTCACTAGTTCTTTTAAGATATGCCTTAGTCATAAAGTGTAATATTATTTTGCTTTTTGTATAGTGACATTTTTAGATGGCACTTGCAAAAATTAAAATTTGCTTTTATACATTCAGGGTAATTTTAAGACTCCAAATAATAAGACTATCTTGGTCAATATAACTAGAAAACTGGATTTGAAATGTTACAAAAATATTTCTTTTTTTTTTTTTCTAGGAGAGATATTTTTGCTATAGGGCATGTGTATTTGATATATAGAGAGAGATCCCCCAATGGGATGGCCATGTCACTATCCCTTCTCATTTATCTTCTTGGGATCTTAGATATGTACACACATGTGCCTGGCATGAGTTTTAAGCCACAGGGTCTAGGACTTGAACTATGGTCGACTACATGGGAGTCCAGCTACATAACCATTATGCCACCTGCTGGTCCCACAAAGATATTTCTAGAGGTTTAATTAAGTGCTTATCTTGGACCCTGTAGTACCTGGTAGACATTATGCTTATTTTTAATATTTATTTTTATTTGTTCATTCATTTATTTTAATTTGACCAGAGAGAGACAGAGAGAGATGGAAAGTGAGAAAGCAAGCCACCAGGTCCAGGACTCGAACCATGGTCGGCCATGTGGGGGTATCCAGTGCCTTAGCCACCACACCACCTGCTGGTCCCAACATTATGGTTTTTAAAAAGTCTTATTTTATGTTTTACTTCAAAATTGTGTGTGTGTGTGTGTAGTATATTGCATTTGATAAATACAATACACTTATTTTAAACCTTAAACAAGTCCAAAACAGTGAATACCAGACAGAGGTTAGTTTTTCAAAATTCTTAGACTAGCTACTAAAAATATTTTATTGGACAGAGACTTTTAATTGTTTTTTTTTTAATTTACTTATTTATTTTTTCCTGGGAGAGAGAGACAGTTATGAAAGTTTGTCAGAATTACAATGGAGTCATTTGTATCATCTCTGACTAAACTGAGCTATGAAGGTCATGGAGGAGTTTTCTCATGCTAGCATGCCTGATAAAAAGAACTGCTATTTAGAGGACTTTGCCAAACACAACCTTGGACAAAGACTACTGCAGGATTACTTCTGTGAAAATATCTGCCCAGAAATTTCTGAAGACAGCACATGTCAATGGTGGTGACACTTGGGTACTGACTCTGAAGACAGCACATGTCAATGGTGGTGACAATAACAAAGGGTACTGACACTTGACCCTAGTACTAATCCCAAAGCAGTTATGTAATCCCTCTCACCCCTCCCCTCCCACTTATAGTTTTTGCCTTTAAAATCTGCCAGAGGTTTGTCAGATCTATGTGAGTGTGTTTGGGGCTTCCTGAATTACGCTTATCTGGGCTGCTATCTGGGTGTAGTCCTCTAACTTTTGCCCAAATAAAATCTTTTTACTTTACATATATTTCCTCAGTTTACCTTTTCGGGTTAACAGAAAGCATCCTCAACATGGTCTTGATGCTGCAATCCACTCTCAGCCTTCAGTCAGCCCCTGATCATGGACAAGTGTGTTTCCAGCATACTCAGAGAGTATGAAGTGGACTCACGCAGGGAACCTTCCTATGCGAGATCGCCTCACAGAGCATTGTGTTTTAGTGTTGTGCCACTGTTTGGCCTTTGGAGACTTTAATTTTTAAAGTTAAAAAAATCTTTTTTTGATCCTAAATCAGTTCAGTAATATTTCAATATCCTTTTTAAAAATTTTTACTGGAATATTTCTTATAGAGATTATGGTTTTTAAACTTTTTAAAAATAACAGAAATCTTTTTCAGATAAAACATTCCAGAGCTCCACTATACAAAACAGAAATAACCTGACTTCAATACTCATCAGTTGTGTGAACTTTGGAAAAGTTACTTAACCTTTAGGAACGTGTTTTCTCTTGTAAATATTTATCTTTTTTTTTTTTTATTTTTGGAGAGGTTTTTGCTATAGGCACGTGCACTCGCCAGGATAGAGAGAAACAGAGACAGAAAGTGATAAATCACCCCTCCCCCCCAGGAGGGATGGCCATGCCACAATCCCTTCTCCTCCATTCTCCTCTTGGGATCTTGGGCATTCACGCACATACACCTGGTGTGAGTTTAAGCTACTGGGTTCGGGACTTGAACCATGATTGGCTACATGGGAGTCCAGTGACATAGCCATTATGCCAACTGCTGGTCCCCTAAATGTTTATCTTATGGACTGATGCAAAGATTAAATAAAATAATCTATGCAACCATCTTAGCTCAATGCCTGACACAAAACAGTCATTTCCTATGTTGCTCCCTCCCTCTATTCCAGTCATACTTATTGAGCTCCTACTATGTGCTCAGCAGATGCTAGATACTGGGGGTAACAACAGTGAACAAGTCTCTGACCTCAGACTGTCTAGAGAGGCATTTTCCAATGCAGACTGTGAGTGTGACTTGGAGATGGATGATACAGAGTTTATAACAATGGAATTAAAATTTATCTGTCAATACCACATACAACAGCCAGGATTCCAAAGTCAGGTGTAAAAACAGTGGGAAAGGGCCAGTCTGTGGCCTAGTTAAGGGAATTGGAAACCACGTGGCTGACTATGGTTCAAATCCTGGCTGGCAGCTTTTTCTTTTCATGCATTTTTTAATTTCAAGAAAAACAGGTTTAGTTTTAATAGATCAAAATAAAAAAAATGTTAAGATAAATTTGTTTAAGACTTAAAGCTAGGAAAAAGGTTAGGATTCAGTTCAAACAATAGGTAGATGAACCTATCAACAGTTCAAGAGAAAACAAAAATCCTTAAGTCTGGAAAACAAAGCATAGAAGAAAATGTTTTAGTCAAAAGTTATAAAATTCATTTCACCAGTTCAGTCTCATGTAACTAATCTCTCTTGTATTGAATTTGCAGCATTACTGTCATCTGATCTTTTCATTTAAATTCTGGAAGTTAACATTCAACTCTGGACTTGTTCCTACCAGTAGGCTGGCCATTTTCTTGGTTGTTTTTTGTACTCTGATTTCTGTGAGTCTGACTTTAATTTTCCTGGTATTCCCTTCAGCATTTCTTGGAGAGCTGGTCGGGTGTTGGTAAATTCTTTCAGGTTTTGTTTATATGAGAATGTTGTTTTTTTCTTTTCTTCCCGCATGAAGGATAATCTTGCTGGGTATAGTATTCTTGGTTGAAATTGTTTTTCAC
Source organism: Tupaia belangeri chinensis (assembly GCF_000334495.1). Lineage (NCBI taxonomy): Eukaryota > Metazoa > Chordata > Mammalia > Scandentia > Tupaiidae > Tupaia > Tupaia belangeri. The sequence continues at coordinate 866,508 of NW_006159708.1, read as the reverse complement.
TTAAGACTTTGAATATATTTTCCCATTCTTTCTTTTATTGCATTGTTTCTAATGAGAGGTCCAATGTTAGCCTGATGGGATAGCCTTTGAAAGTAACTTGACGTTTCTCTCTTGCCAATTTCAGTATCTTGTCTCTGTCTGTCATTTTGGTCAGTCTGGCTATGATGAGCCTTGGAGAAGATTTTCTTCCTGGCTCTGGCAGTTTTACAATTATGCCAGGAGCTTGTGCGTATCTGCTCCAAATCCTGACAGGCTGGAGAAAGGGATTGTGACATGACCATACTTCACTGGGGGATGCTTTCTCCCTCTCTTTTTTTCTCTCTCTCTATGGTAAGCATATATGACTTCTGGACATTATAAAAAATAATTGAGGGTAAACAAGCATTTTATTTGGTGAGATATTAATAAATGTTTGATGCCCAAGATTGCACCATCAAGCTAGAAAACACTCAGGTATATCAAATTATACAGGCTTCTTTACTGCACAACTTCTCATTCTCTCCATTGGGAATGTGCAATACAAATTTCTAAGAAAATCTCTGGCAGTTCTGTACACATATTTGGGGCTTAATAAGTATTTGTTAATTCAATCAATGGCACACATGGGAGGGACTTTGTAAGAGGAAAGGGAATTTCCAGCTGAGGCTACCATTCTATTACAGGCTATAGAGATTCCACTTTCCTGTGGAATTCATGTTGGACCAAAATATATGCTTGATTTTGATAGGTTGAAAAGGTGATGAGGAAGGGACTCAGAGAGGGGAGAGAGCATGAGATTAAGTTCTACCTTGGTGTACAGAAAGCAGTAATCAACTCTTTTTCTATGAAGAATTTATTAATAAAAGTTAGAATAGGGAGAAAACCTAACATTCACGCAGTACTTGAAAAGCTGAAAAACTTTGTATTCTGATTTTCAACTTTTCCATTGAAAATTTTTGAAATAATTTTGGATTTCATGCTTCTTATTCCAACTCTGTGAACTTGACAGGGACTTTTGGGTAGTTGTATGAACTCAGAGCTCTTTCCAAGCAAGAAGGGCAGAGAATGGTAAGACTTATTTGTCTGACATAACTGATATGTTAGAACAAAACTGAAACTTTAAATGTGTTTAGAAGTGATTTTATATGTGTATGATAAAGTTGTTCACTGTTCCTCAAACAATATGCCTCCTTCCTACCATCTCCTTGATCTCTCTCTCTCTCTTTCTCTCTTTTTCTTTTTGAAAGTTTGCTATTTCATTCCTCCATGTGCAAGAGAGAAAGAGGGCAGGGGGTGGTGGTGGGGAGACAGGTATTCCAAACAGGATCTTGGCACCATGATCCACCCCCAGCTCTAGCCAGCCTGATTAATGGGTATGAGTGCATCTGGCTTATTCACAAAGGTCTCTGCATATAAACCCAGAATCTTCCTATGTGGGTCAGACTCTCAGAGCATGGTGTTGCTAGTGCACTACCATCTTTGCCTATCCCCGCCCCCCATTCTATCAACTCAATCATTTCAGATATTTGTGCTAGGAGTCCCACTGTCCTGAACGTGTCTTTATGCTTTCCTAATCCTGGCCACTTGGTATCCAGTTCATCCCTATCTCTTTTCCATCTGCTAGCATGGATCACCATATGGGCTTTCTAGGTATGAGGGGCTTGCACTGGAAACATATCTATTCTAGATTCTGTCTTCCCTCTGTTTTTTGCTGAAGATAGGAACTCACCAGTCTATTAAATCCATGCTCATAGGAACTTAGAGGAAACTTGAGAGGCTCTAGTTCCTCCAAATTCTATAAGTTTTGCTAAGGTTGAATTCCATTTTTGAGGGCTTACCCCACTGTTCCCCAACAATTTTACTACTGATGATGTCTTAAATTTTTCCTACCTTTGACCCCAAATTTTATGAAACATTTGTCTTCTATACAGATATAACCAAACATGTATTTTTCTTATTAAGCAGAGCTTCTGTTTAGCTTGAAATAAGTATTAGCACAATAAGTATTAGCATAAGGGAAGAAATCTGATGTTTTAGCCCACGTATCTGTATTTTGGAAAAATGATACACAAAGATCATTTGTTTTAATTTCCAGAAGGTGCATGTGCTTGCCAGAGAAGTAGAGAGAGACAGAGAGAGAGAGAGAGAGAGAGAGAAAAGCACCTCCCAGTGGGGTACGGTCATGCTGCAAACCCTTCTTCACCATTTCTCCATCTTGTTGGAATTTTGGGCATGCACATACATGCACCTGGTATGTTTTTCAAGCTACTGGAGCTGGGATTTGAACAAAGGTTGGCCATCTCCTGATCTAGCTCTCTTAGCCACTGGGCTACAGAGCCAGCACCATAGCCAAAATTATACAAAGATAATTTTGATATTATGAAAGTTTCAGGGCACCCAGAAGACCAGCGATCTAAGTTGGGAACATTGTTTAAATTAAAGGAATGGCTTACATAGTGAAGATTTTTAAAAAATTATTTATTTTATTTTATTTGTTATTATTGATATTTTAAATTTGACCAGAGAGGGACAGAAAGAGTGAGAAAGGGGAAGTGAGAAAGCAAGTCATCAGGTCTGAGACTTGAACAGTGGTCTGCCATGTGGGAGTCCAGCACCCTAACCACCGTGCCTCCTGCTGGTCCCACATGGTGAAAATTTGAGGAGGTATTATTATCTTAGGCATGTAGAGAAATTTTGAAGGGCAGCAGCAATTTGAGTTGCCTTTAATTCATATTATGTTATATTTGCAGTTGCCAGTACCTATTAAGGACATAACTTCCCTCACTCTGATGGATATTTACACACCATGCATGTGAAAATTTCTCCTAGAGGGATAGTTCAGGGGGTATCCTTGAAATCCAACTTTGCATAGACAATTTATAATATGAACTTAGTGGTCATTATTCTTCAAAGCTAGCAAATAATTGATGAAAGTCTTAAAGTAGTCCCAGAGAGGTTCCAAAAAATATGCTAAATGTCAAGGATTGAGTGATCATGAAAAGACAAATGCCAGGTCTTCTCTTCCTGCCATTCTTAGCAAAAGATGGTTTTATCAGCTGCTTTTCCCAGCAGGGGAAATCCTTACTTACACAAGTCATGTTTATTATTGAGAAGTGACCTTTCTATTCATGGCAATTTGAAGAAATAAAGGACCTCAACTCTTCATAGAGTTTAAGGAGGGTTAAGATTGAGATTCTGTACTGCGCCAGGAGGGAATGAACTGGAAAATCAATCAGAAGCTGAAGTGGAAGGATAAATGACTGTGAGAAGCACCTGAGAGCTAATGTTGAGAGAAGTTGCAAAATTATATTTGCTGTCAGGTTTTATAAATGGAATCACATTAATGCTTGAGCAAATTGTGTGGTTTTCAGATTTGAACAACAAGGGAGAGGAGAGAAAAGAAAAGGCTTTAGGAAAAATAGAATTCTTACTATGAAATACAATTATATGCTAGGAGCGAGAGAGAAAAATATTTGGAAAAGGCAAGAGAGTAAACTTTAGCTATTTGGCAACCAGGATAGCAGATATAAAGGAAATCATTGTTAAAGATGGAAGAAATAGTTATACATGTATAGTTTTTTAAAAATTATTTAGAGTCATGGGACCCAGCAGTTAGCATAATGGCTATGTCGCTGGACTCCCACGTAGTCGACCGCGGTTTGTGTCCCGGACCTGGTGGCTTAAACTCACACCGGGCGCATGTGCGTACGTGCCCAAGATCCCGAGAGGAGAATGGAGGAGAAGGGATTGCGGCGTGACCATCCCCCCCTGGGGGGTGATTTCTCGCTTTCTGTCTCTATGTCTCTCTCTGGCTGGCTGGTGAGCGCACGTGCCCTATAGCGAAAATCTCTCCAAAAAAAAAAATTATTTAGAGTCATTAGATTTTTTTAAAAAGCACTTGATTTTATAATAGCTTTTTATATACAAAAGAGTTGCAAAGCCTGTACAGAGTTCTCAAACGCCTCATACCTAGTTTCCTCTGTTATTTACATCAGCACTATATAGTACATCCATCACAATTAATAAACCAACACTAATACATTATTACTAACTATATTCCATTTTTTTCATATTCTTAAACTTTCCCCTGATGTCTTTCTTCTGTCCCAGGATGCCATCCAGGATATCACAGGACGCTTGGTTGTCATGTCTCCCTGTTTTGGTTGTGACAATTATTTAGACTCTCCTTGTTTTCGATGACCTTGACAGTTGTAAGTTTATTATTTCATGAGTGATACACACACACACACACACACACACACACACACACACACAGAATTATAGCACTCATGATAGGATTGTGATGCTGGGATCCATCTCCAGCTTCAGCCAGCCTAGATCATGTGCGTGTGTGTGCCAACATACTCAGGGTAGTCTCTGAATGCAAACTGGTTACCTGCACACCTAGTCTGTCTTGCAGAGCATCACATTTTACTACTGTGTCACCATTGAACTCCAACCTTCACAGTTTTGGGAAGTACTGGTCAGGTGTTTTATAGAATGTCCCCTGTCTGAGGGTCATCTGATGTTTTCCTCATGATTCTACTGGGTGTTGTGTCTTGGGAGGAAGGTCGTAGAGATAAAGTGCTTGTCTCATTCCAGCGTGTCATATCAGTGGTAAATACTGTCAATATGACTGATCCCTGCTGATGTGAACCTTGATCATGTGACTTAGTTAGTGTTTTTTAGGTTCTCACACTGTAAAGTTACTCCTCTTCCTTACTCTTCAGAAGGAAATCCCTATACACAGCCCACACTTAAGAAGTGATGAGCTATACTCCACCTCCTTGACGTGTATCTACATAAATTATTTGGAATTCTTCTGCATGGGGGATTTATCTCTTCTTTATTTATTCAATTAAGAACTTATGAAGAACATTTGATTTTATATTTTGAGTTATAAGTCAATACTACTTTACTTATTTTCTTGCTCAAATTATTCTACCTTTGATTATTAGATGTTCTTTCAGCTGGCTCTGTGTCCCTCTGGCAAACTCACATTATTGTGACTTAAAATTTTTTAGTTGTTTATTTCTGTGCAACAAGATGCTCCAAGCTCATTTTGTGAATTTTATGCTCCAGTTCTAGAATCAGTCTTTTCTCCACAGAACCCTGTTTCTTTTATTGGTAAATAGTATAAACCAAAGTCTGGGCACTAGGTAACAATAAGGTTTTACTGGTTTAGGGAAAGGCATATAGTAAAACCTCATGACTTTATTCAGAGGTAAAATAATATATCTTTTTTTGGATGAGGAGGATTTTTTTTTTCATTCAAAAAGAAATTTATTTTTATTTTTTTCGTAGAGGTTTTTCGCTATAGGGCACATGCGCTCGTGAGACAGACAGAGAGAGACAGAGAGACAGAAAGCGAGAAATCACCCCCAGGGGGGATGGCCATGTCGCAATCCCTTCTCCTCCATTCTCCTCTTAGGATCTTGGGCACACACGCACACATGCCCGGCGTGAGTTTTAAGCCACTGGGTCTGGGATGGGAACTGTGGTCGACTAGGTGGGAGTCCAGCGACATAGCCATTACGCTAATTGCTGGTCCCCTTCATTCAAAATTTTAACTTAGACGGCAACCTTTAGGAAAACAAGTTCCAATTATGAATTAAACCAAAGATGGCAATGTTTTCCTGTAAAGAATGAGATAAATATTTTAGGTTTTGTGGGCAACTCGTCTCTACTCTGCAGTTGTAGTTCAAAAGCAGTCCTAGATAATCCATAAATGAGCATCAATGGCTGTCTCTTAATGAAACTTACTTTATAAACAAAAACAGGCTAGATTGACCTGTGGGACAATAGTTGTTAAACTTTGATTTAGACCAATGAAAAGCAAATGAAAATTAGTACTTATTAGGCACTTACAAGGTGTAAGGTATATAGTAAAAGTGGGCATGGCAAATAAGCAAAAATAATTGAAAAATGAAACTTAAAAACTGAAAGACTCAGGGATTAAGTAAATGACCTTCAAGTGACTTGGCCATTTTCTCTCTGTAGTGGGAGAAGTTGAAGGATATTTTTGAGCTATTTATAAGCTCTAAATTCTATGGTCAAATAATTTTCTCTCATGAATTACCTACAATAAAAATGGAGTGACACACAATAATAGATTTATACTTTTCTCTCCCCAAGTTCAGACTATGGATAACATCTGTATTTTGAGTTATCCTGTGCATAAAACTGTTTGATTTGGAAATACAATAAATTGAATAGATTTTTGGGAAAGAATTTTTAATCTGGATTCTCTGGATTCCTGGAAGGTTAATGTTTCTAACTTTGCATGGAGGTAGGAGAGTGTTCTATAAACCTGAAATCAAATGAAAATTTTTTGTGTGCATATTTGATTTGTCTGGGTAAGTGGTTCATAGTTTCTGTCAGCTTTCCAAAGAACTATGGTCCACATATAAGTTAGGAATAGATTTGGTTATATACAATAGAAAGCCTGAAAGAGTAAACAATATGGAGCCTTGTTTCTCTCTCATAGGAGAGAGGTAGGCAGTTGAGGGCTGATATGGTGGCTTCATAGGTGGATTCAAGCTGTTATTATTTTAGCATAAGGCTAGCTACTCAAGGTCACCTCAGGATCTTCCTTGTCATCTCAGCAGCCATAGGGGTGCTATGGGTCATCACACCATAAATGGGGAGTAGAAGGACCAAGAAAGAAAGGATAAAAGGGTATACCTCTAAACGAAGTCACCCCCCTTTAAGGGACTTTCTACAAAATCTTCATAGACATTCTACAAAATCTTCTATATATCTCTGGCTAACGTTGGCTGCCAAAGGAGTTTGGAATTGCAGTCTGTAGTTGGGTACATTGCTAGCTTGATTAAGTGAAGGGTTTAGTTAAATGAGGGGGGAATGACTATTGGATGGTAATGTGATAGTTTCTGCTTTAATTCTAAAATTTGGAAGGCTAAATGATCACTGTGTTATTCAGGTAGAAAAATGTTTAATTGAGTGTTATGTGAGCACATTTTGCTTATTAGAGAATTATTCATTTACTCACTATTGAGTTCTGTTGGGTTATTGATGAAAATAGACTGCACTGGCACAGTCAATATTCTATTCAGACTCTGCACTCACTTTTTGTTGCTGATGTGATAAATTACCACAGACTTAGTGGCTTAAAAGTAACACAGATTTATTCTTTTGTAGATCTGTAGGCCTGAAGTCTAAAATAAGTTTCATTGGATTTTTTAAAAAGATTTTTTTAGTTTATTTTTTTTTTTTACATTTTCCTCACAAACATTTACTTTACATATCAATTTTTTTCTCATACTCCATAGTTCTTTACAGTTAATAAACAACTTATAAAATTTCAAAAAAACTGAATTTTAAAGATAATTTTCAAAACATTTCTTATAATTTTGTTTGTGACTCTATATAACAACAGAGACAGTATGGTTCTAGATATTTTTGAGAAAATATTTGCATGTCAATTTACTCAAACTGTTGAGAAGCAAACACTCAACACACAATATACACATGAACCTTCCCATCTTAGTTTCTGCCTACCAAGTATTCTGTGGTTTACCATCTACTAGCAAAGATCAGTCTTTTTCTTCCTTCAAAGTCTTCCTCAAGGTAATCCTCTGGTTTGGGCTGCTCTTTTGCAATCTCTACTGACTACAATGCTGGTCTGGAAAAGTCCAGGTTATTTTGTGGTATGTATTCTTTCATATGACTTCTCTAATCCTCTCTGCCAGGCAGAACTGTTTATGATGCCAGGCACTCTTTTGAAGACATTTGTTTATTTTCTTGAGATCTACCTTAGTTCCATAGTTTTCTGCTCATATCTTTAGATATGACATTCCAGTCAAAGCCCTGGCAATAACGAGTAGTTTCATTGGATTAAAGTCAAGATATCAGCAGGGCTGGTGTCTCCTGCAGGCTCTGAGGGGAGATTCCATTTCCTTGCCTTTTTCAGCTTCTAGCACCCACTTGGCTTGTGGCTCCTTCTTCAAAGTGCATCACTCCAAACTCTATTTTCATCACATTGCCTTCTCCTCCGACTCTGACTGCATCCTTCTTACAAAGACTGTTGTGATTACATAAGGCCCACCTAGATCACCCAGGAGACTGTCCTCATTTCAAGATATTTAACTTAATCAACCTACAAAATCCCTTTTGCCATATATATTTGGTTTCTGTGGTATAATATTCCCCATGTCCTATTCTCTGGACATGGACATATTTGAGGGAATATGTGATGGAAACCGTCATCTTAACGTGTCATATTTATCATAAATCTGTTGATCATTTTAGCTCCCATCACTCCAACTATAGAAATTCATACCTTATTAGTGAATGTTTGTGGTCAGATTGAATCATTAGAATGAACATGAAAGAAGCAGGTCCTTCAACTTCTCCTCAGCGAAGATGAAATTCATTCAACATATATTGATTCAGCACTGCTATGTGGCAGGCACTGTGTGACTTAGTTTACCTTCAGCCTTGTTTCTTCTCTAGAAAAAGGAGTCTCAAATCGGTGGCATACTTAATCTCTCTCTTTTTCCATACTTAATCAATCAATACAAGTGGTATTAATTCAGCCTCCAAAAAAATCTATCTACTTATCTGAATCTCTTATGCCATGACTCAAGTCCAAACCAACATTTTTTCTCTTTTAGATACTGCAGTGTTTTGCTATGTTGTATCTCTGCATCTGTTTCCAACTTTCTTCAATTTATTCTCCACAATTGTCAGTAATGTTTTAAGAGTGGAAATCCAGGGGACCAGCAGATGGTGTAATGGTTATATTGTTAGACTCCCACGTAGTTGACCATGGTTTGAGTCCTGGACTCAGGGGCTTAAAACTCATGCCAGGAGTGTGTGTGTGTGTGTGTGTGCATGCTCAAAATTCCGAGAGGAGAATGGAAGAGAAGGGATTGCAGTGTGGCCATCCCCCTTGGGGATGGCTCTCTTTCTCTGTTTTTTTATTTATTTATTTATTTTTTTAGTCTGTCTCTTCGGTGAACACACATGCCACATAGCAAAAAAAACCTCTCTAAAATAAAAAAAGAAAATGGAAATCCAATTATGCTACTGTTTTGCTTAAAACATTTCCACAAATTTCTGTTGCTGTTCGGACAAAAGCAAAAGTTCTTATTAGAACCAGCCTTAACAGGGCCTCTGTTAACTGTTCTAGCCTCATCCACCTTTTCTTTCTCTTTAGACACTGAAAAGTCTCTGCTTTAACACCACCTGCTATTTGTTGTGCCTAGAAAACTCCCTTCTCTGAGAAACTTCTTGCTTGATTTATGTTGTTAGAGGAGCCTTTCCTAACAGTCCATATCAGGTTGATGTAGGAATTTTATGCTTTTGTTATCACTTTTTTCTCTTTATTATATGGGTCAGAACTATATTGAAGTAATCAAAGATATGAATTGGACTTAACATCAGTGTTTCCCACTAGATGACAAGTTATACGAGGGAAGAAACAATATCTATCTTTTGTTTATGAAAAGAGATTTATTAGGGGAATTGGCTCACATAGTTATGGAGACTGAGAAGTCTTACACTAGGCTAGTCTGCAAGCTGGGGAACCAGGCTGAATGCCAAATCAGGGGCTCAGCAAGTATTGTTGAATTGGTGGGAGGGAAAACTCCCAGTATCTGCAAAATGTCTGTGGAACAATGAAAAGCAATGCTCAGCTATTTTGTATTCTTTTGGTCCTACATTACAAAGTGCTGAATGGTAATTGTGGGCATTGACTCAAGGAGAAAAATGAATAATTTTTATTTCTGTAGGGAATATCACTGTTTGATGATATTCAAAATTCTATAGTCACCTGAATGGTTTGTTAAAATACAGTTGTTTGGTCCCACCTTAGAGTTTCTTCTGATCCAGTAGTCTGGGCGGGGGCATGAGTTGCCATTTCTCATTAGTTAGGTGTGGCTGATGCTGCTGGCCCAAAGATCACATCTTGAGAAACACAGGCATAGGTTCTCAGCTACCAATTGATTTGACAGGCAATTCCATTTTTTGTTGGGAGGAGCTATTTTGCTGTGTTTAATGGTTGTGTACAGGCTACAAGGAGTACGGAGAGGGAGTGACTTGCTTTTAGTGATCTCCCTCTGATTCTATTGACTTCTTTTCATGGGAAGCCTAGACCATTGCAGAAAGGGGCCAATGACAATGAAAAACAATTTGGGTGTCTGCCCAGGAAGGCTTGGGTATTCAAAAAGCCATGGTAAGCGGTTTCAATTTAATTTGTAGTCATGGTAAGATCAGTTCAAACATGTATATGTCACTGAATATATACACAGACTAGCATTGGTATACAGGTTTTATCTCTCCTTTATACATCTCTAGTAAGAAGTTGGCTTATTCAGTCTAAATGTGTGGAGGTGTATGCTTACAGTTTAATTTTCAATGTACACAATTCAGTTCTGTGGGGCCACATTTCACTTCATAACTGAGCACCTGAATAAATGTGTTTATTCATCAAATTGAACAAACAAAAACACCCCTGAGCTAAAAGGAATTGAATGCCTGCTATCCTTCAGTGCCATGAACCCAGTAAAACTCCCACTTGCCATTGCATATATCCATCTGGCAAGGTGCAAATCAACCATCACACATATCTCTGCTGGCAGAGCAGTGTGCATTTCTGTGTGATCAGAAGCGTGTTGCAAGTGAAGCTTAGCCAGCTTCTTTTCCAGAGCCATAACTCTCTTAGGAAAATGAGAGGGAAAAGAAGCCTTTAAAATAGATCCAACAAAGAAGAACCAGGTGCATAAATCGGATAATAATCATAGATTATTAGCTATGGAAGAGAGGGTTGGGATCACCTGGTCCAGTCTCCTTATTTTATAGAGAAGAAAGCTCCCAAGGAGGCTCAGTCCTCAGCTAAAGTTATTGAACTAAACAGGGCAGGACCAGAAGCAGAATTCAGGTGTTCTTTCCCCTAGGCCAGTGCTATCTTCATGTTGCCTTAGACTCAATGATTAAACTCTGTTCACTGTTCTTGGCAGGTCAGGCAATAGATTATACCTCTCTAAAATTTATCTCTTTCTCTAGGAGAAGTATGTCCAGGTTATCCTAGCAGTGTAAATCAAGGAAACCTATGGAGATATACCTTTTAACTCCTCAGACAGAACTTAGAAGTTAGATTTTTTTTAAAGACTGCATCAATAAAACCAGTGTCAGGGGGGTAAAGGGGACTCTAATACTGAAATTGTTTTACTGTTAGAGATTTTTGATTAATATTAGACTTCAGGATACAGCATAATTTCAACAACTTATCAAGCCTCTTTGGTTACAGAGATGAGAAATCACGACTGACATAAATTAAAGGGGATTATTAAAAGGACATAGCAATTACTGTCATGTATTTGAAGATGGACACGATGAACTACTAAACCCAGGGAGGACTGGAATTGAAGAGTCTCAGAGATTCCTATAGTCCTAAGTCAATAAATATTTAGTAAGTGTTTTTCACAGACCAGGTTCTTGGGGTCAAAAAACTCAAAGCCACTTCCATAAAGAACTGTTATTACAATGGGTAATTCAGACAGTATGTATGCAAATAGAGTAACATAAAACTTTTCAGTTACTGATAACTGAAACTGCTATGAAGAAAATAAAATAGGAAAATCTGAGAGAGTAGGGCACTACTTCTACTTTGACTGAGGTGGTCAGGAAAGACCTTTCTGAGGAGGTAACATTTGAATTACAAGAGGAAGACAAGCATATGAAGATTTGGGAGACTTTCCAATGAGAAGGAATAATAAATGACCCTGAAACAAAACTTACATGGAATATATGAGGGATGGAAATAAAGCAGGTGTGGCTCAAATGCAAGAACGGAGAAGAGTGAAAGGAGATAATGTCCATGGACTAAGCAGAGACTAAATCATGTTGAACCTTCTAGAATTTGGATTTAATGGAAGTTCATTAAAGGATGATGAGCAAGAGAGTAACCAATCTTGCTGCTATTTGTAAAATGGATATAGTTTAAAGGCTGTTACAGAATTTGAATGAGAGATGGTGATGAGGTAGTGGTAAAGAATTGGTCAGGTTCAGGATAAGTTTTAAAGGTAGATCTCATGGGACTTGCAGATGGATTAGATATACCATACGAAGGATTAGATATACAATATGAAGATATACAATACAATATGAAGGAAAAAATTATGTATGACTTGTGAGAGTTTTGATGTGAGCAACTGAGTGGATATTGGTGCTGTTTATTGAAAAGAGGCAGACTAGGGAAGAGTGGATGAGGGAATCAAAAATTCTCTTTTGGCCATGTTAAGGGCAAGGCAATTATTAAACAGCCATGGTAAGACACTGAGTAGGTTGTTGGATATTTGAGTGTGGATTTCAGGAACAAATTAAGACTGACAATGTAAAAATAAAGTTGTAAAATGTGTCAAGCCAAGGAATTAGAAGAGACCATCTAGGAAGAAAATACAGAGATCAGAACATGTCAAAGATGGTATCCCAGAGACATTATGGTGTTTAGAGCTCTGGTGGAAGAAAAACATCAAAAGAGATGATGAAAGAGACCAGAGAAAGTAGAAGAAAATTTGGTGTCATGTAACTGTGAAAAAGAATGGTTTCAAGAAGAAATATCAATCTTATCACATGTTGTTGAGTGGCCAAGTAAGCTGAGAACATTTGTAGTCATTTATGACTTTAATTAGAGCTGTTTTAGTAGAGAACATAGTCCTCATTGCATTGGGTTGAAGGAAAAATCAGAGGCAATGAAATAGAGACAGTGAGGATTGTGATACAAAACAGCAGTGATGATCAACAATCTTTGGGGAAGATTGTGGCTCCAAGGACTGACTTTGAAGAAGGTCAACACTGAAGCATATTTGAGTATTAGTGGGAATGATTTAGCAGAAAGAGGAGGGAGAATCTAAGAGGGAAAGAAACTAAGCCCAATTGTAGGAGTGAAGCTCTTGGGATGTGCGAAGTTAGGATCTATAACCCAGATGAAAAAGTTGATAGGGGCAGGGACAATTTTCCTTTATGTTGGGAAGAAAGAATATGTGGGCATAAATACAGTTAGGATGATAGACTGGTGGAAGAAAAATGAGATCATTCTTATCCGATTGCATTTATTTTCTCTGTGAAGTATGAAGTAAGGTCTCTGGTGTTTGATTAGTTCTGCTCAGTTCTTCATTTTTCACATTTCTAAAATTACTGAGACAGTGCTTAACTCTCCTGGGACTTCTGTTTTTGAATGATTTAAGCTCATCATGGAACCAACTCTGGCTTGATATCTGTGTGACCCTTTAGCTCCAGTGAGCAACATGATCTGACTTTTTTTTTTTTATGTCTATTAGATTCTTGAGAAGAAGAATCTAATTGGCTTAGCCTAGTTTTTGGACTTCGGATAAGTGCCTACTCCTGATTCCATTAGCTATAGCTGGAGTTCTTGGTTACCTTGTATAACCATGTAGTTTAGGCCTAGTCCTTTATTATGGGCTATTCTACTGGTTGTTGGAAAAGTCATGGTGTACTTTTCTTTTCTTTCCTTTTTCTTTTCTTTTTTTTTTTTTGAGAGATTTTCACTGTAGGGCGCGTGCACTCGCCAGACAGACAGAGAGAGACATAGAGACAGAAAGCGAGAAATCACCCCCCAGGGGGGATGGTCACGCCGCAATCCCTTCTCCTCCATTCTCCTCTCGGGATCTCGGGCACGCACGCACACGCGCCCGGCGTGAGTTTTAAGCCACCGGGTCTGGGACACGAACCACGGTCGACTACGTGGGAGTCCAGCGACATAGCCATTACGCTAACTGCTGGTTCCCCATGGTGTACTTTTCTATGCAAAATATGTGTTCTGATTTTTTTATGATGACCCATTAAATAAATCAACATAGATTGGAGAGTATATTAATTTCTTGAGACTGTTACAAGAAATTACTACAAACTTGGTGGCTTAAAATAACAGAAATTTTTTTCTCTCATAGTTCTGGAGGCCAGAAGTTCAAAATCAAAATCAAGGTGTCAGTAGGGTCATGCCCCCTCCTGAATCTCTCAGAGAAAATTCATTCCTGGTCTCGTGTAGCTTCTGGTGGCTGCCAGCATGCCTTGACATTCCTTGAGTGTGATCACATCACTTATTCTCTGCTTCTGTCTTCATATCATGTTCTCTTACATTTGGACTCTCCCTTGTGTCTTTTCCAAAATCACTCTACTTTTATCTTTTAAGGGCATATGTGACTGCACTTTGTGCCTACCTAGATAATTTAGACAGGTCTTGAAATCTTTGACTTAAGCACATCTTCTTGCCTCGTAAGATAAGTACTCTTTTGCCATATGAGGTACTAGTCACAGGTTGTAGGTATTAGGATATGACCATATCTTTTTGGGAGCCACCATTCAGCTGACTGAAGATAGGTATTTGCAAAATTGAAAAATATTATCTAAGGCTTTCCATTTGTACTGTCTCTAAAGGATAAAAATTGAGGTAAATGTGGCAAGTATTTGATGCAAGATTTTGGTTGAATCAGTCTCAGAATAGCCATCACATCAAAACGATTTGTACCAATGTAATTGTGCTGACTAATAGTCAAATTGTGCACATATTGGCACAGTTTTGGCTATGTGGTGAAATAATGTATTTGTACCAAATGTATTTTCTTCTTCTTTTTTTTTTTTGGAGAGGTTTTTGCTATAGGGTGCGTGCGCTTGCCAGACAGACAGAGAGAGAGAGATAGAAAGTGAGAAATCACCCCCCAGGGGGGATGGCCACGCCACAATCCCTTCTCCTCCGTTCTCCTCTCGGGATCTTGGGCATGTACGCACACGCACCCGGCATGAGTTTTAAGCCACTGGGTCCGGGACGCAAACCGCAGTCGACCACGTGGGAGTCCAGTGACATAGCCATTACGCTAATTGCTGGTCCCCTGTATTTTCTTCTTTTTTTAAAAAGAATTATTTTTTCATTCATTTATTTTTAATTTGACTAGAGAGAGAGAGAAAGAGAGAGGGAAAGTAAGAAAGCAAGCCACCAGGCCGGGTTGGCCATATGGGAGTGTCTAGCACCTTAACCACTATGTCACCTGCTAGTCCCAAATCTGTTTTCTTCTTGTTGACACCTATGTATACAGAATGGAAGCAAGAGATATCTGTGGAGAGGAATTCAACATACCGGTATTTTTCCACTTATTCTAGGCTTTGTGAAATATAGTCAACCATTTATTAAAAAAAAAAAAAGTCTGTTTTACCTTGCTGTGTTTCCCTGCCAATCAAAAAGTATAAAAATAGTAAGTAGCTTCTGGGCTGAGAAGGAGATGAGAAAAATATTTGTTGCTTTGTTAAGGCTATTGCCCTTATTTTCTCTGCCACATTGTGTATCTTTGGAAATTTCCTCATCCTACCCTCCTAGTGATGGAAGCACTGCTGTCCTTGAGTCAATGTTTGTTAAGGAAATCCTCATCTTAAACATTCTCTTCAGTACTTTTTCCTCCAGTCACCCAACTCCCTGAATCCCACCTCCTGAGTTTGAAAAGAGGAAGTATTCTAAGTGTTTTATTAACAACTTTTTCTTCTAGGATGACTAAAATCCTGAGTTATGTCCATGGAGAAGTACTGTCCTCAGGTTTACATCTAGTCTGCCTTATCTGAGTTTAAACAGGGGCTTGGTTATTCCACAGTCTTTGCAATGTTTAGCAATATCCACGGTTACCAAGTCCACATCTCTTGCCCTGTTCTCGTGCATGGGATCATGAGTGGGTTGTAGATACTGTAAAAAGGAGGACCCAAGCTTTCTACAGGAAGAGTAAACTCCTCTGGGCATTTTTAGCTCACAGAGGAGCTCACTGCTCAGTTAAATGTGCTGGCATGCCTTCATGTAGGAAGCAATAGGCCTCCCCACTGGCACCCTCACCTCTGATTAGAGCATAAGCCAGATTGCAGTAGAGGCTTTGGAATGTATTAGTAAGAACCTTTTGATCCACAGAGTCAGGTGAGAGGATCTATTCGAATAAAAGAATTACACTCCCAAAAGTATCCTGAGAGGGCATATGGTCTTACTATTTTGATAAATTCCTGAATTATCTAGGGTCCATATCTAGACTTGAATGGGCCACTTCGAGACCTAGACTGGGTAATTAAAAAATTCTCTAGATATAACTAAATATTTTCATTTTTATCTTTTCTCTGTTGGAGTGTTGAACTTAATGCTATGAGAGTATCTTATAATGTGATGCTAACTGTCCAACACCTCCCTTTGGAAAAAAATCCTTTCTTATTTGAGAACAATAATCAGATCATTCTTTAGCTTTCACATTTTCAAGCAAGTTCCTTAATATTCCAAATTCTTTGTATCCATTTTAATTTTTAAAATCATTTTCCGTAACTCTTTCAAAACTCTGCCTTGCTTCTATATTCTTGTTAAGGTATCTGAAACTACCCATGATGTTCTTATGCAGGTTTTTGGTATCTAAGTAATAGGGGATTAAAAAGGACAGAAAGGATTTAGGCTGTCTTTAAATAATGGAGGAGGGTTGGAGAAAGAGGGGCTTTGTTCTGAATTGAGAGCTGTCAGGAAGGGAGGAACATTCTCTGATGGGTATTTAATAATTCTTACAGGGCAGATTAGAGCAAGTCTAAAGCTATGAGTATTACAGGAGCAGCAGTCATTCAATTACCTGAAAAAGGATGATGTTCGATATATTTGTAGTCTGCACAGTGACCTTGTTTTTAACTTGTGATTAGACAACATTATAAAATTTGTTTGGTCTGGTTTTTTATTTTATTTTTTTTAAAGTCATAATGTGCCTCAATGTTCTGAGAGAGAATTTATGTTCAACAAGAGAACAATGAAGCCTAGCTGTGAGTGTCAGGCCAACTCCCAGGGTGTAGGTAGGGGTGGCTTTCCTGTTCTTCAGTGATGAGGAGGAAAAGTTTTTTGCCTTTTGTTTTAAATTTTTTTTTAAACAGAAGACTAGCAGGATATAAAAGTAAAAGAAATGAAAGATTTGGGTTATCTCATTTCACCTCCCAATAAAATAATGGTTCTAGGCAATATAGATGCTAAAATCATTAGGTGGAATGTTAATGGGATATTTAATTTAATGTTATTTATTTTAACTTAATTTTAATTTATTTTATACATTCAATCACTATGCATCACTTAATTTGTAAAGTGAATTTACCCAACATGAATACACTTCACATCTGTTCAGTTGAGGATACTACCACAGGTAATCATTCATTTCTGTGTTCCATAAATGCCTTGCCTTTCTATTTTTCTCCTTGATTTCCTTCCTCACACTCTCCTCCTTCTCCCATCCTCTTCTCACACTGTCTCCAGTATCCATAACCATTTTCCATGCTTCTATGGCTGAAGCTTTTAGTTTCTGCCATAGAGTACATACAGTTGATATATATTAAGTGGGGACATACAATGTCTTTCTTTCATAGCCTGGCTTGCCTCACTCAGCAGTCTGGTTTACTTCATTTAGCAGTATATCTTCCACATTTGTCCACTTTCTACCAAATGCCAGGGTCTTATTGTTCTTTATGGCTGAGTAGTATTCCATAGAATATGTGTTCCATACTTTTCAGTCCATTCATGTGTTCATGGACATTTGAGCTGTTTTCATGTCTTAGCAGAATGGCAAAGACTATAAAAAACAAACAAACAAAAAAGATAAGTGCTGGTGGGGCTGTGGTGAAAGGGGAACTCACCTATACTGTAGGTGGGAATGTAAATTGGTCCAGCCACTGTAGAGAATGGTATCAAGGTTCTTCAAAGATCTATAAGTAGAACGACCATATGATCCAGCAGTTTCAACCCTGGGTATCTACCCATATGATAGGCAAATGCTCAGTCAGAAATGTGCTTGTACATCTATGTTTATTGCAGCATTATTCACAATTACAAAGAAATGGGATATTTTGGGGCCAGCAGTGGTATGGTGGTTAGGGGTGCTGGACTCCCACATGACTGACTGTGATTTGAATCCTAGACCTGATAGCTTGCTCTCTCACTTTCTATTTCTTTCTCTGTCCCTCTCTGGACACATTTAAATATAAATAAATACATAAATAAAGTTAAATAAAATAATTCTTTAAACATAAAGAATTGGGATATTTTAATATGGATGATTCAGGCTGACATCCTTGAATCACTGATCTATTTTAATGTCACTAAAAATGAGATAGACAAACAGATGTTATGCATTCCCTAATGTTTTTCAGCACCACCTTTGAAATATCTTGCCAAGGGGACCAGTAGTTGGCTTAATGGCTATGTCTCTGGACTCCCATATGGTCGGCCGTGGTTTGAGTCCCAGACCTGGTGGCTTAAAACTCACATCAGGCGCGTGTGCATGCATGCCCAAGATCTTGAGAGGAAAATGGAGGAGAAGGGATTGCGGCGTGGCCATTCCCCCTGGGGAGTGATTTCTTGCTTTCTGTCTCTCTGTCTCTCTTTTTTGCTGGTGAGTGCACATGCCCTATAACAAAAACCTCTCAAAAAAAAAAAATCTTGCCAAAAGATTTGAATTTGAATATAGTGAAGTTTCTTATCTACCAGTTTATAGGAAATATGAGAATAGAGCATCATCCTAAGTAACACCAGTAGGGTACAATTAGCCAAATCTAGAATCTTCAACAAAGAAATGGCAAAAAAAAAAGAAGAGGAGGGGGAGGGATGAGCAGTTGATGACATAATGGTTAAGGCAGCTTGGATCCTACATTATTGACTCTGCTTAAGTCCCACAGACAATGGCTTGAGAAACACATTAGGCATGTGTGCATGCATGCCAAAAATTATGAGAGGAGAATGGAGGAGAAGGGGATATGGCCATGCCATATCCCCTGTGGTTTATCACATTCTCTCTCTCTTCCTCTCTCTGTGAGTTCATACACCCTATAGCCAAAAAAAAAAAAAAAAAAGGCTAAAACCCAAAAAACTCCCAGAAAAACAAAGACATGGGGAGATGTTATCAAAAGGGACCTAATGAATGTAATGAATGTAATGAATATACCAAACACAACATGTGAATTTTGTTGGGATTGTGATTCAAGCCAACCACGCCAAAAGATATTTTTGAATTCATGAGAGAAAACTAAGTAGAGATTGGAAGTTATATGATATATTTAGGAATAATTAAAAATTATGTTGGTTGTGAAAATGAAATGGTTATTGTATTATATATTATCTCTTATCTGTTAGTGATACATTCTAAAGTATTTAGGAATAGAATTATATGATGTCTGATATTTGCTCCATTAAAAAATAGAAAAGAGGTGAGGTCAGCAGATGGTGTAGTGGTTTAGGTGCTGGACTCCCACATGGTTGACTCTGTTTGAGTTCTGGCCCAGAGGCTTGAAACTCACACTAGGCACATGTGCATTTGTGCCCAAAATCCTGAGAAGAGAATGGAGGAGAAGGGACTGTGATGTGGCCATCCCCACGGGGGCGATTTCTAGCTTTCTCTTTCTCCAGCTTTCTCTGTCTCTCTGGCAAGTGCAAGTGCCATATAGCAAAAATCTCTTGAAGAAATGAAAGGGGTTAGAAAGTTGACAGATGAAACAAAAATAGTGGAATGTTCCTAGTTCTTAAAACTGGGTGATGAATTTATGGGCATTGATCATTATGTCTACTTTTGGGTGTATATAAGAAGCTTAAAGACAACGTGAACATTACTTTTGTTTCACATCGTTTGTTTAATTGTTCTCTCCTCCGCAGGGCATGGTAGCTTAGTATTTAGAATTAAAGAGAGGAATATAATCACTCATTTCACTTTTCAAACTCTTAAGCAGAAATAGATCTATTTCTTGAACATTTGTTTAGTAAGTCCTAGATACTGCTTTTGTACTATTTAATATGGTCTTTAAAGGATAGGAGATCCCAGGAATGATAAAGATCTCCAATAATTAAAATTTAAAACTACCTATTTTCTGCTGCTTTCCATTTTTCAAGGTTATATATTCATTAAAATAGGACATTTAATGAAAAACATTGAATACATTATAATATAGATACAGTTAAGTCTTAGCTGTCATATTCAGCATCTCAAGGATGAGCAGACAGTCGGATGCCCATATTATTACTTTGTAAATTTCTATGGAATTAAACATTTCATGGCATTTCCCACCCAGGAGTAATCTATAAATGTTCAAACTTTCAGAATCTCCATGGAGCTGGGATAATAGTCACTGCCTAGAATGGATGAAGACTAAAAGCCAATCTTAAGCAAATAGTACCTTGCCCTCTTATACTATTTTTAGTCACAGTTTTGCTCCCAGAAATAGAGCTGAATAACTGTTGTCCATTCCTTCTTACTAAATGCTTCTGACCTTCTCTTTTTACTTATCAGATTGGCAATTTTGGTTTCTAATCCCTTTCAGCTGTTCTGACCATCTTAAAGATTCTAATTCAAGGACATTTACTTGATAAAATACTATGTATCTGCTCATCTACAGGGTATCTGGGAGCAGAATTCTGTGTTATAGAATGCATGCTGAATAGAATAATGCACAGTAGTTAGTTACTCTTTTGAGATTACCTCTTTTATAATCTGGGAATTTTTATAAAAGGGTATTTCTGTGGCACAGTCTTATTTACTTGTCAATCAAAATTTGTCTTATGATTTGAAAATAACTGTAGCACCATTTTTGCCTAGATTGGTTTAATTTTTTTATTTTTATTTTTATTTTTTTATTATCATCATCATAATCTTCTTTATATTACATTGGATTACATATAACTTTACAGTGTATTACATTGTTTTTTCAAAAGGGAATGCCATGCATGTTCGTCAGTACAGAGACATTAATCTCCCCACTTCAACATTCGATATCTTTTCTATGTTTTCCCCAATCATTATTTTTATTATTCTAATTATTTTTTAAAACAGTCAATTGCTATTTCTCATTTTGCTTGTAAAAATACTTTGCCCATCATGAAATACTTCTCAGACCAATCCAGTTGAGAATACTATACATGTCATCAACAGTTAATAAGCCCTGTTTCTCGCTAACGTCCTGCCTCTCTATTGTTCACTTGCTATCTTTCTCTATCCTCTTCACTTACCCCATTCCGCACTGACCTATTCTCATTAAGTACCTTCACTGCTTTTATGTCCTCCGATTTTTTGCTCTCTATCATAGAGTGAGGATAGTCGGTATATATTGAGTGGATACATACAATATCTTTCTTTCATAGCCTGGCTTACTTCACTCAGCAATAGATCCTCCATATCTGACCATTTTCTATCAAATTCCAGGGTCTTGTTATTTTTTATGGCTGAGTAGTATTCCATAGAGTATATATACCACACTTTTCCAATCCATTCATCAGTTTGTGGACATTTAGGTTGGTTCCATGTCTTGGCAATTGTGAATAATGCTGCAATAAACATGGATGTGCAAGCACTTTTCTGACTGAGCGTTCTCCTGTCTTTTGGGTAAATACCCAGAAGTGGGATTGCTGGATCAAATGGTAGTTCTATTTGTAGATCTTTGAGGAACCTCCATATTGTTCTCCACAGTGGTTGAACTAGTTTACATTCCCACCAACAGTGTAGGAGGGTTCCCTTTTCACCACATCCCCGCCAACACTTATCAATTTTTTTTGTTTTTTGAGAGGTTTTTGCTATAGGGCGCGTGTGCTCACCAGACAGACAGAGAGAGACAGAGAGACAGAAAGCAAGAAATCACTCCCCAGGGGGGATGGCCATGCCACAATCCCTTCTCCTCTGTTCTCCTCTCAGGATCTTGGGCACACACGCACATATGCCCGGCGTGAGTTTTAAGCCTCCGGGTCTGGGACACGAACCACGGTCAACTATGTGGGAGTCCAGCGACATAGCCATTACGCTAACTCCTGGTCCCCTAGATTGGTTTCATTTTAAAAGTGATGTTGATAAGAGGAAACAAAATTATTTATCCCACATAAGGACAAGGTCAATAGCACTGTCACTGAAAACTGTAAGTTCTTAAATTTTTCTTTTCAGAGGGGTTCTCTGTCTTCTTTCTGTTCTTTCCTTATATGAGACTAGCCTTGTGTTTTTGGGGACTCTGATGGAGAAATAGTCAAATGGGACTATTTACTCCCCCAAACAACTCAGTCAAGTAGGAGTGCAAGAATAAAATAAAGAAATGATCCATGGAGTTTTCTGAGGACTCAAAGAAGAGAAGAGTCTAAGTCAGCCCAGGGAGAAGCAATGAAGAATTTCATTAAAAAGGTGATGTTTAAGTTTAGACTTTTTTTTTAAATTGCAAAGGCATATGTGCTTACCAAAGAGAGAGAGAGAGAGAGAGAGAGAGAGAGAGAGAGAGAGAGAGAGAGAGAGAACTCCCTCAATATGACAAGGTCACCTCATGAACCTTTTTCCTCCATTTCTCTGTCCTGTTGGGATTTTGGACCTGTACACACACACATGCCTGGAATGTTTTTCAAGCTGCTAGGGCTGGATCTGAATCACTGAGATTCAAACAGGCCAGTTTGGCCATGTGAGATCCAGGTCTTTTAACCACCAGGCCAAGGACTGGTCCCCTAAATTAAATCTTTTTTTTTTTTTTCTGAGAGAGGTTTTTGCTATAGGGCATGTGCGCTCACCAGACAGAGAGAGAGCGAGAGAGAGAGAGAGAGAGAGAGAGAGACAGAAAGCGAGAAATCACCCCCAGGGGGGATGGCTATGCTGCAATCCCTTCTCCTCTATTCTCCTCTTGGGATCTTGGGCACACACGCACACGTGCCCGGAGTGAGTTTAAGCCACCAGGTCTGGGACTTGAACCGCGGTTGGCTACATGGGAGTTCAGCGACATAGCCATTACGCTACTGCTGGTCCCAATTAAATCTTTAAAGAGGAGAAAGCACATGCTAGCTAGGGAGAAGGATACGAACAATATTTGAGGCGCTGGAACAGTATAGTACATTTCAGTATTGCTGGAGGATAATGAATGGGAATGCATGTGTGAGCACATGTGCATGTGTTTACTATAGAAGGCAAAGTAGGGATGGTGGTGACTAGAGAAGATATAACAAGAAATGATGATGGAGATTTATAACGGGTAAGAACATAGATGACTTTTGTGTCTTACTAAGAAAATAAAACTTTATTCTGTGGGTGATGGGAGCCTTTTTGATACTGACTTCTTACTATTATCCTTTATCTGTCATGGGCTTTCACTAATACCCTAAGCACCCTCATACAGCTAAAGGACTGAGATTATCTTGGAAGAGTCCTTAGTTTTCAAGAGAGATATGAACTATATGTGCATTTATATCAATCTTCCTTTTGGGGGTTTTGGAGAATTTTGGTACCTTATTTATTTCATAGGGCTGAATGTAGGACAGAACAATAACCTAGCAGTAAATCCTCAAAGGTGAGATATATTGTGATGTAGGCTTTCCGCGATGTCATCTTAATTAGTGCTTCTGGAGTAACTATGCTTGTATTCTATTAAGAGCTTGATACGTCCTTGTCCTTGTAGACTTCTTCTGGCCTCTTTCTGTCTTTACGTTTCAATGAACCTTCACTGGTTGATTGGTCATTTACTTAAAGCTTTCTATTGCATATATCCTATTCATGATTTAAAAGGCGACTTCATTTACCTAATTTTCTCATTTATAATTTAAGGTCTCTGGTGTCATAATTTAGTCTTTGATATGTATAAAAAAGGATTACAAGTTCAGGCATCGAATATTCTTAAAATAAAAGTTCCGATTAGTTTTTATTTTTTTTATGAACTTCAGAGCAAACAATTAACTTGTCCTTGAGAGAGGTTATATTGATTCCACGTTGTACTCTAATAGGAGATACTTCTCTAAACTTCTCCAGAGGGTTGAAAGAAGGTGTCATGGCAGCCCACATCTCTCTTAGTTAATCAAGAAAATCTCTCGTCTTCTTGAAGGGCTTAGGTGTCATAAAAATCCGTTGGGAGAAAAATCAAGCAGGTAAATTTTTGACAGTTTAGGTTAAAAGCTACCTGGAAGCAGCTGCATTTTTCTTTTATTATAGTGATCGATTTTGCTCATCCTGACCAGGTCCTTAAACATAGAGGTCACCTTGAGATAGTTTGTCCTTCAAAGTAGCTAACCCTGAACCCATGCCTATTTGGTAAAATCTCATGTACCAAAAATCTTCTTCACTGAGTCCTGGTTGTCTGTGACTACTTAGCACAATGTGCCCCATCGTAGTGGCTCAAACCATCTTTGGCTTTGAGAGTCAGGAATTTATACTTGGCATGGTAGGAAAGATCAATCTCTGTTCCGTGGTCTGGGATCTCAGCGGGGATGAAGCAAATGACTGGAGACTGGAACAGCTGGCTACTGGTAGGGCACTCTTCCCTCCATGTGGTCTCCAGCCTTCTCCATGTGGCTTCCTTGTAAGATCTCTTTAAGAGGGTGGTCTTAGAGTAGCAGAACTTTTTACATAGTGGCTCAGGGTTCTAAGAGTGAGTGTTCCAAAACACCGAGGTATAAGTTGTAAGGCTTTTTATAATCTGGTTTGTGAAGTCATGCAGCATTGCTATGTCTTATTCAGTAGTTCTTTCATAACCAGCCCCCCATTCAGCATGGGAGGGGATGCCACAGGACATGAATACTGGGGAGTGTGACTTACTGGGTGAGAGGGAGGCATCTTGGAGGCTGACTACCACACTGAACCACAACCATGCTCGTAAGCCTCATTTCTTCGGCTCGCTGCACTAACTCTTCTTAGAATTGAAAATGGACTTTTTTTCTCCTATCTTAACCACCACATTTTCCCCATCTACCCCAACATGCTTTTCATGGGCAGCTAGAGAAACCTTAAATCTTTTTTTTTTTTTTCTTATTGTAACTCTTCATGTTTAAAGCTTTCAGTGGTTCATTATTGCTCTTAGGATGAAATCTTCATTCAATATATATTTACTGGGAGCTGGGCAGTGGCACAGCAATAAAACAAGAAGCTCTGCGAGACTGGCGCACATGGAAGGGTTCTGGGTTTGCATCTGGAGGTCTCTCTGAGTGCACAGGGTACATGTGCGCATGATCCAGGGCTGGGTAAAGCTGGGGTGGGTTGTGGTTTCAGAACCTTTTTGGGGGTGGTACCTCTCTGTCTCTCACTGTCCCTCTAGCTCATAAAGGAAATAAACTTTTAAACCAAAGGAAAAATTATCAAGTGCTTACTATGACCAAACAATATTCTAGGCCCTAGGGATACTATAGTAACCCAATTTGATAGAAATTCCAGTCCTCAATAATAATCTGGAAAAAAAAAAAAGAAAAGCTATTGGAAGATGATTGGGATTTTAATGTCTTCATATCGACTGATATAAATAGTATTCCTTCTGGAAAAAGAAATGTAATGCACTGTAAAGTTATTTGTGATTCAATGTAATATAAACAAGATTATGATAATAATAAAAATTTTTAAAAAAAGAAAAAAAAAATTCCAGTCCTCATGGAACTTGTGTGTGTGTTATGATTAGGACAAAGTAAGTAAGTGAAAATATTTATGATGCTGTTTTAGGGATAGAAATGAACCAATTAAAGGAAAGGGGGAAGGGCAGGTTGCAATTTTAAGTAAGATGGTTAGGAAAAGCCTCACTGAGATGATAGCATTTAAGCAAAGACCTGATGAAGTAGGAGAGTTGTGAACTATGTGTATATCTTGAGGAAGAGGGTATGAACAAAAGGAACAGTAAGTACAAATCTCTAAGGAGGAAGTATGTCTGCGTTTTGAGCAAGGCCAGGATACTGGGTTTGGGTCCTATGGTATAAGGATGAGAGTAATAAGAGGTGAAGTCAGAGGTTTAACAGCAGACAACAGTATGGTCTAGACTCATCCGCCATTATGAGAGCTCTGATTTTCACTCCGGATAAGATAGGAAGCCTTTGACAACCTGAGGAAGAGCGATGATGATAGTCTGACTTTTGCTTTGAAAGGATTGCTCCTGGGGGCAAAAGTAGAAATAGGAATATCATTTATATGGCTACTGCAATAATCTAGGAGAGAGGAAAAAAAAAAAGAAAAGCTATTGGAAGATGATTGGGATTTTAATGTCTTCATATCGACTGATATAAATAGTATTCCTTCTGGAAAAAGAAATGTAATGCACTGTAAAGTTATTTGTGATTCAATGTAATATAAACAAGATTATGATAATAATAAAAATTTTTAAAAAAAGAAAAAAAAAATTCCAGTCCTCATGGAACTTGTGTGTGTGTTATGATTAGGACAAAGTAAGTAAGTGAAAATATTTATGATGCTGTTTTAGGGATAGAAATGAACCAATTAAAGGAAAGGGGGAAGGGCAGGTTGCAATTTTAAGTAAGATGGTTAGGAAAAGCCTCACTGAGATGATAGCATTTAAGCAAAGACCTGATGAAGTAGGAGAGTTGTGAACTATGTGTATATCTTGAGGAAGAGGGTATGAACAAAAGGAACAGTAAGTACAAATCTCTAAGGAGGAAGTATGTCTGCGTTTTGAGCAAGGCCAGGATACTGGGTTTGGGTCCTATGGTATAAGGATGAGAGTAATAAGAGGTGAAGTCAGAGGTTTAACAGCAGACAACAGTATGGTCTAGACTCATCCGCCATTATGAGAGCTCTGATTTTCACTCCGGATAAGATAGGAAGCCTTTGACAACCTGAGGAAGAGCGATGATGATAGTCTGACTTTTGCTTTGAAAGGATTGCTCCTGGGGGCAAAAGTAGAAATAGGAATATCATTTATATGGCTACTGCAATAATCTAGGAGAGAGGTGAGGCTGGCTTGGATCAGGAAGATATAGTGAAATTGATGAGAAATGTCACAGTGAAATAAATATTTTGAAGATAAAATTGATAAGCTTTGCTGGTAATTTCAGTGTAGGAAATGAAACAAAGAGAGGAGTCACATGTTGATGGCAATCAGCTGTGAAGACTGAGTTGCCATTTATTGAGATGGAGGCATCTGTCAGTAGAAGAGATCCAAAACAAAGTTCATTTTGGACATGTTAAATAAATCTATACCATGGCCCCGAATGCTGTGATGGTTAATTTTTAAGTGTCAGTTTGACTAGATGACAGGATACTCAGATAGCTGGGAAAGCATTATTTTAGGTTCGTCAGTGAGGTTGTTTATAGAAGAGACCAGCATTTAAATCAATGGACTGAGTAAGGAAGATCTGTCCTCCTACAGTATGGGTGGACAGTGTCTAGCTGGCTGGGAGCCTGGACAGAAGAATAGGGCAGAAGAAGTTCTCTCTTTTGGAACTGAGGTGCCCTTCTTCCGTCCTTCATCAGAACTCTGGGTTTGTGGCCTTTGAACTGCAGAACTTTTACCATCAGCCTACCAGGTTCTCAGGCTTTGGCCTCAGACTGAGAGTCTGTCAGTTCCCCTGGTTCTCAGGCCCTTAGATTTGGACTGAGCCATGCTATTTGCATTCAGCCTGGTTCCCCAGTTTACAGACCAGCCTATTGTGAGACTTTTCAGCCTCCATAGTTGTGTGAGCCAATCCCCCTAATATGTCTCTTTTATATATAGTCTATCTATCTATCTACTTACTATCGATCATCTGTATCTATCTACCAGCTATTTATCTGTTGTCTCTCTATTGTCGTCTATCCACTTACCTACCTACCCACCTGTCCACCTATATCTCTATCTACCTGTTTATTTACCTCTTTATCTCCTATTGTTCTGTTTCTCTAGAGATTCTGACTAATACAAAAGCCATATTTACCTTACCATTTCCTGAATCTGACCACATGCTTCCTCCACTTTGTGTTTAGTGAGAGTAATAAGTGATGAAGCCAGAGGTTTAGCATAGCAGATTTCTTTCATTTTCTGGAATGACTGGCGCCCCTGTTCTCCTACAACTTTTGCAAACACTTAGGGAATACCCTCAGTAAGTCACCACCCCCCCCCAACTAATTATTCCATAGTCCTTCAAGATTGAGCTCAACTGTTACTTTCTTTTTTTTTTTTGGAGAGGTTTT